>NW_021318857.1:61684-112753 GCF_001605985.2 Dendrobium catenatum
AAAAGTTTTTTTAAAATCCCAATCCCCCCCCCCCCCCCCTCTTGGTTAGCTTGGGACCAAGTTCATAGGGCTTAACATACCTAACGAACTTTCAGTAGTGATAGCCAACATTTTCTCATCCACATTTTCACAATTTAAAGGTAAAAATGAGATAGAGTTAATAATGTCCCCAAGTGAAGGAATAGGGTCATTGACTTTGGTAGAGGGCAGGCAGTTCACTATGAACAATGGAACCATTTTTTAGGTCATGTTTCACTTAACAACTCCTTGATTTGGAATGTCATTATTGTGAGAAGCTGAAGGAACAATATTTTCATATGATTGTTTCAAAGAATCTTTCTCCTTACAAAGATGAGGATGTAGCATGTAACACTCACTTTAACCATGGCCATGCATTTTATAGTGAGAATGAATAATGGGCATATTTTCAATATCAAGTTTTTGGAAATAGCCATTTAACTCCAACACAATCTAGATTTCATCAGGATGTCTTTTAGAGATATCCAACTCGACTAAAACATGAGCCACAGACTGATGGGAGATAGAAGCAGTAGCTTGGTCCATCTGTAAAGGCCTACCAAAAATTGATGCAAGACCAAACAAAATTTGAGAATTAAAGAAATGAAATCTTAGATTCAGGAAGGAAATCCACATTGGAACTATGGGGCATTCGTCATGAACATCAAAATCCAGGGTCCATTTAAGTAACTACATCTAACAAGCTTAAATATAGTAGGATCTCCTAGAAAACCAATATAAAATGAATCTGAATGTTTCAGATTAATCAAAAAAATTTGAATGGCATCCAAATTTGGTCAATGTAAAAGAAACTTGCCAACAAAATTAAAGCAAAAGAAGCGGCCAACTGAGAAACAACAGAATCATCAAACATTAAAGCAAGACAACCTTTAAAGGATGTTTGAACAAATTAAAGTTTAGAAGCCAAAGAAGAAGAACCTGCTAAAACATCTTTAAAAGATAGAGAATTTCCATAAACAAATGAAGAAGATGAGGGGATCAATGATGACAGAGTCTTCATCGCCCAAAGCCAGGAAACCTGAAAGAACTCAAAACAAAACAAAAAATGAGTAAGGAACACAACAATGTACCAAATTGAAGAGAAAGAAGTAACAAATTCATACTAAAAGAAGAAAAAATTGATCTCATGAGAGAAAACACTAGATCGCCAGAGAGTTGCCAGAGAGCATGAGCTCTATTTTTTTTTTTTTTTTTTAGGGGAAGAGATCTTTTTTTTTTTTTTTTTTTTTTTGACTTATTGAAAGTTATAATTCTCTAAGTGTCCTAACCAAGGGTTGCATTTTTATCTAAATCCAACCATTATAATAGGATGATTTTGATTTCTCTAATATTGTAGGCTATCCATGATTATCTTCTTAGTTGAAGTTGCGACTTGAAAAGGTTCTGATCTTGAGGTATAGGACTTAGATGGATTATAGCTTCGGTTTGCTAGAGAACTCTTCGTTAGTAGGATTTTTATGGTTGGATTCAATTGGGAATATGTGTGGGAAGATGTGGGGAGCTCAAAGGGATCTCAAAGGTTTAGATAAGTGATAGAGTTTTAGGTCTAGAATGAGACTCTTTTAGTCTCTTTTTGGCCAAATCAAATGCCCTGCAGATTTTGGATGGTTAGGGTTGTTACAAATCCGATCTAAGCATTGTGTTTAAGTTTTGATGATAATAAACATTATTATGACTGATGCATATTTATACTATTTTTATTATTTTAAGTTTTATGTGTACTAACATTTCAAGAATTCAATCAACCATTCACTTGCAATTATGATCAGCTCAAGAATGTTATTATAAATTTATTTTGTATTTTTTCCTTTCATGAGTTATATCATGTATTTGGGTAGATATGTTTGCTAAGAAACCTTGCGCACACATAGGGAGAGAGAGAAAAATGGTTTTAAGAGAGTTTTTTATTTTTAAGTAAATCATACTATACGATTTGCTTTGTACAATACAATACATGTATTATACTATATAATTTTAATTCATACCATACAATTTTTTGTGCTATAAGAAAACCCTAGTTGCCAAAGTTAAAGAAGATGTTAGTTATATACTTATCGAATAGTATGATTTTGATTGTACTGTATGCCTAATTAATATCTTTCTTAATTAATCCTATGATATCAGGTAATTAAATATTGGATAATTAATGTGATTGATCATACTATATGAACTAGTTCAAATTGTACGATTACCCATGCATGAAAGGGATCGACACCTTGATCATACCAAATGAAATCCATGATTTCTATACTGGTTGTACCATAAAATATCCATAGTGCTGGATGATCACCCGTGTATAAAGTTGGTCATCCCAAGCATCATCCCAAATGAACAGTTGGAATTTCTAAATACCATATCATATGATTTTGAATCATATTTTATGATGTATTATAAAAGTTGAATAATTCATCTAAATGATCTTCCTGGATGAGTCAGAATTAAACTGATCATACTGTAAAATACATGTAGCGTACTGTACGAATAGAAGACTGATGACTTATAAATTAGGGTTACTTAAGCCCTTTTTTTAAGGATATCTAACACTCTTGTTAGATATCTTTTGCTGCTTAGTCTTCTTGAGAGGGAGCTTGAGGGAAAGAAGAAGGAGAGCTTGGTGAGAGAAGAGAGGGAGATTTTGTGAGGGAGAAGTTGTGAGAGATTTGCAGGGTTGCTCCAAGCAAGGATCTTGCCTAGTATCTACATGCATCTGCTTGAAATCTTTGTGGCTCTGGAGAAGAAGTTCTTTAACAATGATCATGGTTCTTTGACTGTCACCTAGAGGGTAAAAAAAGAGTTGTGATTCTCTGACAATCACTAAGAGGGTGAAAATAGAGTTGAGGTTCTCTGCGAGTAACAGTTCTCTGTAGCACCGGGGAGGTGAAACAACATCTGTACAGGCTTCTCCGCTTTGTTGTGGGAGAAAAAGAAGAGTCACTTCTTTTTAGTACAATATTTAGAGAGGAAATTACCAAGGAGTGGACGTAGTTTAGGTTAACTGAACCACTATAAATTATGGTGTGTTCTTTCCTTTTATTATTTCCATATTTATTTTTCTTACACTTAAATACTTGGGTGAATATGTTGTTTTATCATTTTATTATGAATTTAATTCATTTCCACATGAAGTTATACCAATATATATTTTTTTATAAATAAGTTTTTAAATATCCAATTCACCCCCTCTTGGTTAGTCTTGGGACTAATTCTTTCGGGTTCACAACCCTCACAAACTCTCAAGTGGTATTAGAGTGAGATTCATAAGATCAAGTTTTAGAAAACATTTCAATTTAGACCTATGGCTAACTTTGGAAATAAAAACTCTACGGAAGGATATTTAATTACAAGACCATCTCTTTTTGATAATATACCTTTTTAATTTTTGAAAAACAAGCATGTCCACCTATTTACAATAAATTGATTATCATATATAGATGCTAGTATATGATGGTTATTCTGCACCCTTTAGATTAGTAAATGGTGTTAAAACTAGAATCTCTTTTTCTAAGTAGACTACTAATAATAAAAATTTAACCCAACTGAATGCTAAATATATAAACTATTTTTTTTGTGCTCTAACATTCAAGGATTACATGTATGTATCTACTTGCACAATTCAAAAATAAATTTGGGATAGACTCTACATAACCTACATAGGAACAACTGAAGTGAAATAATCTAGGTTAAATTTTTTGCTCCATGATTATAAACTTTGTGGCATGAAACCTACTGAAACCATATCTAAAATGTATACTAGTTTCACACGAATTATCAGATCTCTACATGCTTTATGTAGAGAATTATCAAAATTTGAAAAAGTCAATAAGATCTTACGATGTCTACCTAGTTCATATAATGTCAAAATAATTGTTATTCATAATCTAAAGATTTATTTGTTTATTCTATAGACAACTTACTGGGATCTCTAATTACCTAAAAACAAAGCATAAGCCAAAGGCAATCTGATCCTGGAGGAAGAAAGAATGAGAAAATGATAGTCTTAAAGGGTAGTGATTCATACAATTCTTCTAATGGAGGAGATGAAGAAATTGCACTGACGACTCAATAATAAAGATATTTTATAAGGTAAAAGAAAAAGAATCATCAGCAATGGAGCTTCTAATGATATTGTTTATTATGAATATATGAAACTAGAGCATGTAAAGACTGATTGACCGAATCTCAAAGGTTAACAAAGCAAGGAGAATGTTGAAGAGAAAGTAAAGTCCTATAAAGGCAATTTAAAATCACAGAAAACCCTGCTAGCCAACTTTGATTTATAGTCATCTGGAATAGAAGTAGAAGAAGAAGTGAAAAATTTGTGCTTAATGGAAAACATCTATCTTGATCAGTTTGATCAAGATGAAATATGTCAACTTTCATATAATGAATTACTTTCATTTTTTAAAGAGATTCATGAATCTTATATAAAAATTAAAAAGAAGCATACTAGTTTAAAAATTAAATGCTCAATTCTGTAAAAAAAGAAAATTAAATGCTTAGAAAAGATGGTTCTGATGTTGATAAGGATCATATGGCTTTGTTAGATGAGTTTGAAGAATTGCATAAGAAATATTCTGATTTATCTAAAACACATGAATCTTTGAAAGTATTGTGTCTTGATTTAAAAAAAGTCATTTAAAGAGTTAGATGTATGTGTTAACATTTTATATCTTAGTGAGCGCTCTTTTAAAATTGAAATATCTACTCTTAAAAGTGCTAATGAAATGTTGTTAGAAAAAGTAAAGGTTTTTCAAAATAAACCTATTTATAAACACTCACCATGTCATGCATCTCATAAACTTAGGAATAGGAACCATAATTATTATAGGTTAGTTAACCATTTTCCTAATATTAGATGTTATTCCTATGTCATGTTATAACACATTAGCCACATATGCACCATTCATCATAGAACACACTTAGTTTGGAGACCAAAGCTGCATCAAACACAGCATGATATGCAATATGATGATTTATCAAAATTCAAGAAGGGACAAAAATTCACTTAGCTTCCCAAAACAATTTTTCCATGATCTTTGGATTTGAGGGATCTCACAAAAGACCTAGTGAGAGCATGTGGTTTTTAGGCTTGATATTATTTTCCTATCACTTGAGATTAGCCATTTATGAGCTTCTAAATGTATGTGTTTTTGTCTTATGATTTTTCATGATTTTTATTTTTATTTTATATTCTTATTTCTTTGGGTATTATTGTTATCTTTCTTTTTTATTGTATCCTGATAATCACACAAACCACCTTATTAAACATCAATATTTGTTCTGCAAAACAAAATTTTCATCCTCAATCATATTTTACTAACCAAATTTATAATGTACAATCTGCATAGCACTGCCTTGGCTTAATGATTGATCTAGATTATATCTATCATTAATTATCGTACTATACGAACACCTTTTAGTACTATACGATCCATGTGTCAACTCTTTTAGGATGAACTGAATTCAGTTTGGTATGACATTTATTATAGATTGTACCATACAAACACCTGTTTGTACAGTATGAAACATTTTGTCGAAAGTCATACAGCTTGACTCCTCAGGATGATATCTATGTCTCTAATCACCCTGTATGAAGTTTGATCATACTGTATGATCAAAAACAACTTTTTAACTGATCGTATGGCTAAAATAATTGCATACGATCATTCTGTATGATCCCAAGCTTGTGTGGTATGATCTGTTCAATCTCCATTTAAACAGCCAACTTTATAAAAAAAATTCGCACTTCTCTTCAAATTCTATCTTCTTGCATCCAAATCTTTACAATGGCTAGTGGAAAATGAAGTCAACAAACCCATGAGGCTTCTTCCTCTCAAAATCTATAGATGTGTGTTTTTCAACAAATTTTGATGAAGTTGCCTACAAAGGTACAAAGAAGCCAATATCACATATTCCAGGCTTATTAATCAGCAGGCTCTTAGCTTCCCAATAATGAACCTTTTCAACTCTACTGCACTTCAATTTCTTCTAACTTTAGCCCATCCCTTCCATTCTGAAATCCCTTATGACTTTCTTACAAACCTTAGGATTAGTGGGGTTACTACAATTATGTCTTCCCGAGTGTGCTGTCAAAATGTAAAAATCACCAAGGAGGACATAGGAATTCTTCTTTAACTAAACACTTTTGGAAACAAACCTTTTGACATGCCCTCTAGATCTAATTTTGCCTAAAGTGCTGTGAACTTGTTACTTAGAAATGCTTCTCTAAACTTCCAATAACCCTTAGTATAAAGTCTAAATCAAAATGCCAGGGTTATCCAACACATTTTGCAAGCATCCATTATTCCTAAAGCTGGAGACCGGATAAATATGACTCTTCTACTTTAAATTATCAAATACTTCATCATGTCTAAAACCCAAATGGATGAAGCTTAAATACTAATTGACTACATCTAAAACCTCACTTCTATTAGACTTTTAGCAATTATGAGAAAGCAAAACATCACCCTAGGACATGTGATTAGATATGTCTTGTTTAGAAAATATAACATAACATCTCTTGCTTATCTTAATCACACTCCAATCTTCTTTTTGGATTCCTATTCTTAGATGCTATTTCAAAGAGATCAAGAGCCTAAATATCCTCTCTTTGATTATGAAGGAGAAGCTGCCCCTTTAGCCGATCATGTTGTGTATCTATTTTTAGAAATAGAATTTTGATGATAGCAAACACTTCTATTTTTTATGACTTCCTTACCGACTAATATTTTAGGTCCACAAAATCAAGATAGCAATATGAACCAGCTCAATATTTGGTATACTAGGTCTGAGTCAGTTTGTAAACTTTTCCCTTTCTTTAGTCTATTATAAATGATGGGGTTTTTAATGCTATGTAACCTTGTACACACATACTTGGGGGGGATTTTTTTGTCTGATTTAGGGTTCTGTATTTTGAGGGCTTCATCAATGATGATCCCAATATCATCCCGGAGGATTAGCTAAAAATAAAAACCCTAATTAGGTCATCCTGGTTAAGGTAGCTGTCATTAACCTCATCATCCTAGATGATAATTGTATCGGTCGGGATAATATGCTCAAATAAAAAAGAATCAGCCACAAAATCTATTTAGGTATTATTTATTTTTGGACATCATCGTGGATGATACAACATAATTATGACTAAATTAATCTGATAATTAAGGAAAATAATTAAGGCTTGATTGATACCATCACATCATCTTAGATGATTACAGGATCTTCTGGGATGATCAATTCAAAAATCTTAATGGTTCCTGGACGATCACATATTGGACAGCCTCTATTCAGGGCAATGTTCTAGATGATTTTCATGGATTTAAACTAATCATCAGGACATTCATGAGATCATCATGGACGATCAAGCTAATTCTCAATCGTCTAGGCATCCTTTCAAAGAGATTATCTAGATGATATTCAATGATTTGAATTGATCATAAATGATGATATTATATCATCCTGGATGATATAAATAAATTTCTTCTGATCGTCCTGGTTGATTGAGCTAAAATTGCACTGATCGTACAGGACAATCTCAAGATCATCCAGGAAAATAATGTCAGTTTGTTGCAATTAAGAGCTTTTCCAAAGATCTTCTATATAAGCTCTCTTATATCACCCATGAGGGTAATCTTTTACTATTGTCTTAACCTGAGAGAGCCTAGAAGAGAGAGAGAGAGAGAGAGGGAGAGAGAGAGAGAGAGAAACAGGTGAGGGAGAGTTTATAAGAGGGTCCACAAATGTTTCTCTAAGAATGGTTCCAAGTTTTCTTCTCCTTTTGTCATCCCTTGTCCTTGGGGGTTCAAGGGAGGTCTACTTCAGTAGTTGTTCAAGGGTCTCTACCTACTTTAGGAGGAAGTAAAAGGAGTCTGGTTATTTGTCCCATCGATGTTAGTGGAAAGGAGGTTTTGTAAGGACTTCTCTACCATGCTGTGAGAGAAAAAGGCTAGTCACTGAGTTTAGTGCAATACCCAGAGGGTGCCTTGAGGGAGTGGACGTTGGTCGAGTTGACCGAACCATTATAAATCTCTGTGTTCGTTACTATTATTTTTCGTATTTAATTTTTGCACTTTTTATTTCTTTTTGTGGTGAATTATGGTTTGTGTTTTAATTTTGATTTAAAGAATTTTAAAATACTATTTCACCCCCCCCCCCCTCTTGGTTAGCCTTGGGCTAGTTCATAAGGGCTTAACACCCCTAATAAACTTTCAAGTGGTATCAAAGCAGGATTCATAAAAACATATTTTTGATAACTTTTGAATTTTGATCCATGGCTAACTCCGATAATTATAATACAGTGGAAGGATATTCTATTACCTGACCATCTTTATTTGATAATATTTCTTTTGATTTCAGAAAACTCGCATGTCTACATTTTTATAATTGATTGACTATCACATATTGATGCTCATTAAGGATGGTTATACACCTCCAATTGGTAAACTTAATGGCATTATTGTTCCACCTCATTTTACTGAATTGACTCTTGATGATAGGGATTTAACACAACTTAATGCTAAATGTTTGAACTATTTTTTCTATTCTTTAAAATTTTAAGATTACATGAGTGTTTTCACTTATACGACTAGTAAAGAGATTTGGGATAAATTATGTATCACTTATGAAGGAATCAATGTAGTTAAGCAATCTAGATTGAATATTTTATTGCATGATTATAAACTTTTTTGTATGAAGCCCTCTAATCAATTTCTGAAATGTTTACAATGTTTACTCAAATTGTTACCTCTTTGCATGCCTTATGAAAAGAACTCACTAATTATGAAATAGTGAATAAAATTTTAAGATGCTTGCCTTCCTCTTTTGATGCTAATATTATTACAATCACTAAATACAAATATTTGAATACTTATTTGATTGATAACTTACTTGGATCACTCATTGCTTACGAGCAGGGGGTGAATCAAAGAAATCTTAATGCAGGTGAGAAAAAGAAGGAAAAAACTATGGCACTAAAGGCCAACAACATAGAAACTTATTATGTTAGGTTTGAAAGTGATGATGTTGCCTTAATCACAAGGCAATTCAAAAGCTTTCTAAGGATGAAGAAAAAAAACCATAAAAAGTGGAAAAAAGGTAAGGGAAACAAAAATTTTAAGAATTCTAATGATATGATTTGTTTTGAATGCAGGAAGCCAGAACATGTTAAAGCTGATTTTCCTACACTTAAGTCTCACCCAATCAAGGAGAAGGGTGAGGAGAAACCCAAGTTCAAAAGGGATAAGAAGTTGTTCCAAAAGGTGTTCTGCCTCGATTCCACATCAGACTCCTCTGAGACTAAGGCTAAAGAGGAAACAACAAACTTGTGCTAGATGGTAGACGATCATCATGGTTAAAGTGACCAAGAATAGATATGTGAACTAACCTATGATCAACTACTTGAAGTTTCAAACAAATTCATACATCATACAGGAAACTTAAGAAATCACATACTAACTTAAAATTGGAGTTTTTAAATTTACAAAAGAGCATGAAATTATTTTTAAAGATCATTCTACAATTGATAGCAATCACATTTCATTACTTGATGAGTTTGGTGCATTAAACAAAAAGCATACTGAATTATTTGATGCACATGATTCCTTGAACTCATCCTATGCTAAGTTAAAAAAGGAGTTTAAGAAATTAGAAAATCTAAAAGCTTTTGAAAACAGAAAACCTTCATTGCGTGAATCACATAAAAAGAAGCATCACCATGTGAGTAGATTAGTACATCCTTTTCTTGGAGTTAGATGTTTTTCATGTGGCATGTTAGGACACATAACACACACTTGCACCATTCATCATAGTACACATTGGGTGTGAAGAACTAAATTGTATGATTTACAGCATAACACACATGCATTACATAATACTTTTCATAAGAAGGGACCCAAATATGTTTTGGTTTCTAAATATGATGTTTGATGATTTTGCAGGCTTGCTCTCACAAAAGTCCTCGTGAGAGCATGTGGTACCTGGACAGTAGATGCTCATGATACATGATTGGAGATACAAATCAATTTGTTTCATTGGAGGCCAAGGCTGGAGGCAAGGTTACTCTTGGATACAACACTACCAGGAAAGTGGTAGGCGCATGTATAATTGGAAACTTTAAGAATATTTTAATTAAAAAATATTTTGCTTGTAGATGGACTGAAATACAACTTGCTTAGTATCAGTCTGCTTCGTGATAAGGGCTTCATTATAATTTTTTTTGCTAATACTTGCATCATAAGCTTAGATAATAACACTATTTTGTCGGGAAAGCGGATCAAAAATATTTACATGAATGATTTAAATAATATTGAATGTGCTGCTTCATTTTGCTTAAAATTTTTTAATGATGATTCACGGTTGTGGCCCAGGAGGTTATATCATGCTGTATGAAAACCCTTATGAGAGTGACCTAGAAAGACCTAGTTAGAGGTGTCCCTAAGCTTAAGTTCTCAAAAGTGTATTCCACCTTTTACTCCATTAAGCACATTAGCACATTTAGACCTTTAGAAGCCCTTCACATGAATTTGTTTAAACCCATTAGCACTGCCAGCTTAGGAGAAAAAGTCTATGGTTTTGCGATTATCGATGATTACTCGAGGTTTACTTGGATTAGATTTCTTTGGTTGTATGGTGTTCATTCTTAATAATGGGAAGTCACACATAGAAAAATTTGATCCAAAATCTGATGAAAGAGTGTTCTTATGATATTCTAGTGTTGGGAAGTCTTTTAGTGTGTTTAACAAAAGGACTTTGGTGGTGGAGGACACTACTCATGTAGTAATTAATAAATCTGATCCTAAGAAGTCTAGGGTTGAGGATGAAGATGAAGTTGAAGAGATTACCAATGGACTTAAACATTTGTAGCATAGGGTAGAGCTCCAAAACATTAAAGGAGTATGTTAGATTATCCAAGGAGTAAAAAATATAGATCTGGAGGAAAGGGTTGAACCTACACACACCTTACCTATAGATTGGAGATACTCTTTGAGTCGCCCTAAAGATCTAATCTTAGAAGACCTTTCTGAAGGTGTTAGGACTAGGCATGGACTTAATAAGGAAGTGAACCACTCTACCTTTATCTCAATGATTGAACCCACCAACATCAATTAAGTGCTTTTTGATGAGCTTTAGATCTTAGCCATACAGGAGGAGTTAAACAAATTTATTAGAAATGATATTTGGGAGCTTGTAGAAAGACCTAAGGGAAAAAGTGTAGTTGGAACCAAATGGGTCTTTAAGAATAAGGTGAATGATTCTGGTGTTGTGTTTAGGAATAAGGAAAGATTAGTGGTTAAGGGGTACAACCAAATAGAAGGGATTGATTTTAAGGAGACCTTTTCCCCTGTAACTAGATTGGAAGCCACTAGAGTGCTACTAGCCTTTGCCTATTATAAGGGATTTAAGCTTTTCCAAATGGATGTTAAAAGTGCCTTTTTAAATTGGGTAATAAAAGAGGATGTGTTTGTAGAATAACCCCCAAGTTTTAAGACTTCCCAATTTCCAAATCATATTTTCAAATTAAAAAAGATCTTATATGGATTAAAGAAAGCACCTAGAGCTGGGTATGAGAGGATTAGCACATTCTTAATAGAGAGGGAGTTTGTTAAGGGGAGAGTAGACACCACCCTTTTTCTAAGAAAAGTAAGAGATGATTTACTTTTTGTTCTGATCTATGTCAATGATATACTTTTTGGATCTTATGATATGAAGCTATGTGAAGATTTTTCTAAAATGAGATGAGTATGATGGGAGAGTTGTCCTACTTTTTAGGGTTTAGCATAAGATAATTTGATGATTGAACCTTTGTAAATCACTAAAACTGCATAAAGGATATCTTGAAGAAGTATGAAATTGATAAAGCCAAGTCAATTAATACTTCCATGACCTTTAGTGTTCAATTAAATAAGGACCCAAATGGAAAGTCTGTTGATCAAAAGAAGTACAAAAAGATGATTGAATCTTTACTTTACCTGACTGCTAGCTGACCTGATATAATGTTTAGTATTTGTCTATATGCTAGATTTTAATCTGATCCTAATGAATCCCACCTAACTGCAATTAAGAGAATTCTTAAATACCTTTTAGGGACCCAAAACTTAGGAATCTAGTACCCTATACACAACATATCTATTGAGATCATTGAATATTATGATTATGATTTTGTAGGATATAGGGTGGATAGAAAGAGCACTTTTGGAACTTACTAATTCATAGGATAGTCTTTAGTCTCCTAGTCTAGTATAAAATAAAACTTTGTTGCACTTTCCACTACTGAAGCTGAGTACATTGCCTTAGGGAGTTGTGTGGCCCAAGTTCTTTGATTGAAATAGAAAATTCTGGATTTAGGATTACCTATAGGCACAATCTCAATCCTTAGTGACAACACTAGTTCCTTCTGCATTTCTAAGAATCTTATCCAATATTTAAGGACTAAGCACATTGACATAAGGCATCACTTTATTAGAGACAATATGACCAAAGGGGACATTGAGATACACGATGTGGCAACTGAGAATCAACTTGCTGACATATTTACTAAACCATTGGCCTTCGACACTTTCAACACTTTAAGGACCATATTGGGTGTGATTGACATAAATGTACGAACTTGATTCCTACTGATTTTTGATATGTTATATATTATTTATTTTTTACTTTTATTATTTTGTCTTTATAGTTTTTTATTGGTTATTTTTTGTTGTTTTATTTTTCTTTTGTATGCTTTAATTTTTCCTTTCTAATCATTGCAGAATTAATATCTTATGCCTTATTTTTGTTTTTGGAAATTTATAAGTTAGAGATTAACTTCTCTAAAATAAGTTAATGGGGGAAACACCGTTAATTGTTTCCTTTCCTATAACTTATTTGAGTGGTGTAATTTTCTTTTTAAACAAAAGTCTATCTCAAATTAACAACTGGACTTTGCAATTAATATCTTTTCAATCTTGCTACAGTAATCTATCTTATATATATAATGTTCAAAGTCTTTAAATTACCTTTAGATTTTTGTAATGTTGTCATTGTATTTATTATATGACTTTTGATTCTATTTTGTGATTCGTTCTTCCTTATATTAGAGAGTGAGTTTTTCCTCTAATATCTGAAAGATATAATCATAACTATGAGTATTTAAGAATTTTGAAAAAGGGATATAGCTTGAAAAATTAAATGTAAAAAAAAATGGCCAATGAAGTCAAAATCAAAAGATACATAATGACACCAAATTGAAAAAAAAGTATATACATAAAGTGTATAAAAAATTAAAAGATGCTCAAAGAGCGCCAATCAAAGTGACAAGAGGCATAAAATGAACTCACCAAAATCTAGCTTCTTCCTTTCCCAAAATTTTTAAACCATAGAAAAATTCATGTGTCACATGATATTTTTCAAAGGCTTGATTTTCAAATTCATGATTATAATTAATTACTTTGAAATATTATTCTATAAGATATTTTTCTAGAACCAAGTATTAAAAATATCTTTTTTCTTATCCAATTCATTTTCTATTTTAGATCTTTATTTTTAAAAGATGGTTTACCCTGGAGAAGTCCGATGTTGGACTAACAGGACCTGTTGATCTACCATTTTTTAGATTTTGATGATGTGAACTCATTGATTCATACAAATTTTTAATTCAATCACATGAAAAATTTATCATATTCAAACTTTGATAAAAAAAAACTTGGTTTTTGTTCATTTTTACTTCTTTTTCATATTTATTTTTATCAATTTCAGTTGATTTTATTATTTTTGGGCCTTCTCTGATCATCTCCATCTGTCTATTTTAAATTTTTCACATCATCCCAGACGATATTACTATCATCCTGAACGATCGGTTCGATTCACTTCTAAAATTCAATCTGATGGCTCTTTTGACCCTTAGACTCTTTGTCATCCTGGATGATGCATTATCATCCTAGATTATCTAATCATCACCTGCTTTAATCATCTATGATCTTCCTGGCCAACCCTTTTCATCCTGGATGATTTTATTACCCTTAGCTCAATTTTTGGTAATCATCCCATACGATCTGCCTATTTATCCTGGATGTAACATGTGAAAATACAATTAAATGCCTTAAATTCGGCTGGTATGACCATTATTGGTGATTGTCCTGAACTATCCACCTATTTGTCCTAGACTATCCACCTGGCAGTGCATTTAAATATTTTAAATTTGGTCGGTATGATCCATTATTATTCATCATCCCAGATGATCCACTTAATCATCTTGGATGATATTCTTTTTCATTTGTCATCCGGATTGTCTCCTCGGGATGATCGCCAATGTCTTATCATCCCGGATGATATTTGATCATCTCGAATGATATTACCACCTTTTTGAATAATCTTCATGGACGTAATTATTACCCGGATCATCCTAGATGATTTTGAGATTGTCCTCGTAGAACCGATCGATTCTTTAAATTTTGAGGGTTCCAACCATTTTTTCTCACACCCTCTTCTTCTACCTGCCTTATACTGCCTATTGAAATTATTAGATGGACAAGAGGGGGGTGAATTGTGAAAACTTTTTGACAATAATTAAAACCTAAGTAGGAGTTCTAAATCTTTTTGTTTTTTTTAGAATTTTAATATGAAAAATTAAACAACCTTTTTTTCCAAATTTTCCAAGGCAAATATTTTGAAATTAAAAAGGCACGCAGAAATGAAAAAGCAGTAAAGAAAGAACACACCAAGATTTTTATAGTGGTTCGGTCAAAATATGACCTACATCCACTCCCCGGAGTCCTCCGCTCCGAGATTTTCACTACCAACTATAGTTCTCCTTTTGCCCCCCTCGGTAAGACGGAGAAGCCTTTACAAACCTCCATTTCACCAACCCGGCGTGGCGGAGTGCCAAACTCTATTTTCGCCCTCCTGGCGATGGTAGAGAACCTTCTCATTTTTCTCCCTCCTGGAGAAGGCAGAGTACCTCGAGGTCATGGATGTAGACGATCCTTTCCCTTGGAGATCCTCCCTCAAATTCTTCTAGGGCCACACGAGGAGCAAGATGCAGCAAGTTTGGAGCAACTGTGTGATCTCCCTCACACCTCTTCTCCCTCACAACGCTCACCTTCTCCTTCCTCTCTCAAACCCTAAAGAACTTATCAGAGCTCTCTCCCTTGGAATCCCTTTCTAACCACGTTCTCCACTCTCATACACTTTCTAAAAAATTACTTTTTTTATACATAAAAATGGGCTCCAAAAACCCTGAAATCTCAAAGTAGCTGTTACTATCGTACAGTATGGTTCTACAATCATACAGTATGATTTTCATAAATAGACTTCGACCTGGTACGAAGTGGTACGAACAGTCCAAAAATGTTTATACAGTATGATACTAAATCGTACGGTACGATCCATGACAACACAATTCATACAAGACGATAGTCGGGATGATCAAACATCATCTCTTTTCATCATATGGTATGATGTACATCGTACAGTACGATGAGACAAAAAATAACTGATCGTCCGAGATGATATCCGGGACGATTATAATTCGTCTTTGTTCATTGTATTGTACGAATGAGTTTGTATAGTACGATGTTCAAATTATAATTAAGCCCAGATTTCTTGCACTAATCAAGGGTTAAGTTAAGTAAATATTTAAAAATAATCGTACAGTATGAACAAGTTCATACCGTACGAACGGTAGAAAATTTCTTACTTAAGTTAAACAACGGCTAGGGTTTTGGATTTGAACATATCGTACAGTACGATATAATTTCGTACGGTACGATCTATTCACAGAATCATACTACAACCCTCTGATCGTACGGTACAAATTATCATCGTACAGTACGATCTACATAGAAGAAATTCTATTATATTCTACATTTATAACCTCTCCCCCTGTGTGTGTGCATGATTGCTCGAGCTTTTATTCATTTTGTGGCCAACCTCAAGAAAATAAAAATGAAATAAAAAAGAAAATAACATTGCAGACTCTTACTCCTAATCTACCCATCCTTGAGTCTTCATGTCGTCCTGAATAGCTTTTGATCTTCCTGAAATGTTAGTACTCACGGACAATAGCAAATAATATTCAATGAATCTCAAGTCAATTATTATTTGTCATCATCAAAATCTTAAGCTTGGGGTCATGGGTTGCAACAATCTCCCCCTTTTTTATGATGTTAAATAATAGTTGTTGTAAGCAAGTGTTAAAGCCTTTTTTTTTGGATTTAAGCATGAGAAAAAGAAAGGTACAAAAACAAAGAAAATGTTGTGTGAAATAAAAAAAAACTTGCATTTAACCATAAAAGAAGATACATAAAAGAAGATACAACAACCTTCTCCCCCTTTTGACAGCACAAAAAGAGGAGCAAACACGAAAAGAAAAGTACAACACAAATACAATATAAAGGAGGATCCTGATCAGGTGGTGGTGGAGGTGGATTTGGTTGGAAGTACTGAAAAAGAGTGTCAAAGTGCTGATCAATAGCAGTAAAGCGCTCTCCAAACCATTGCATATCTGTCTCGTGTTGCTGATGTTATTCCTGAATATGAGTGTCGAGACGAGTCTAAAGTTGGTCGAAGCGTTTGACCAAATCATCTTGTGCTGGTGCAGGTGCTCGAAGTGGTGGTGCATGACATCGTGGACGTGCTTGTGGTGCAGCTGGGCATCTTCTCCTTCTTCTTCTTCAAAAACGGGTTCTTCCGGCTTATGTCCCCGATGGAAAAGGATACGAAAGGAGGCATAATATAAAAAATAGAAATAATGTCGGGTTCACCAGGATAGGTCATTTGATATTTATTTTGGAGGATATATCCTACAAGGTGACCAAGAGCTATGTTTTGTTTTCGACGAGTGGTAGGGAGACGAACAAAGGTCATATGGAGAATATAATCAATGATCAGATCGGCCTCGTCGAATCTTGTGTTGGTCATGATAAGGTATGTAGTGACAGATCTGGTTGGGGTCATGTTGACATGGTCACCACCTTTGGGTATTATTGAGGTATGAAGGACATGTTGAATTATGCGCGCATTTTTATTTAGGGAAGAAATGAGAGGTTGATGTTGATAGAAAACGGCATTTCTAAGGACCTGATTGACATCACTCCAATCAAAATCATTTGTAAGAAAAGAACGGACCATAAACCCTTTAGTAGATAGCCCAATGTATTGGGGGATGTCAGCTTTGGTTATTTCAACATTTTGTCGACAACCGAAAGAGTGGAAGGTTAAATTGTCAACGGTATAGGTAAGATTGGCTAAGAATTCTAGGAGTAGTTCAGAATTATAAGGAAAGGCTAGGGTGAGAAGAAACTAGAGGGTGGTGGAGGCAAATAGGTTCAATACCTTGAAGTTCAGAGCCACCTGGTTGAGCAACCTGGAGGGTGTTATTTTGCAAGTTTTGAATTTGTGGTAGGCATCCTCATTTTCCGTATTCAAGAATCGGGCGCTATGGCGACGAGAGGAAGATGAGCTTCCCGCTACCAAATGTCCTCGCTTGCTGGAACTAGACATGGCTTCAAAGGTGAGTGAGAGGTTTGTGAGTGTAGTGAGGATATCTACCCTTCTATTCTATTTATAGAGTTTTCAGCAAATTGTACAGTACGATAGACAATTTCGTACAGTACAAAGTGGCAATAATTGTTCTAACGATTCGTACCGGGAAATGGCAGTCAAAACATACAATATGATATGTATCGTACAGTACGATCAGTGAATTTCGATCATCCCGAGGCTCGTCAGTACGACTTTTTACCAAAAGTATCGTACTGTACGAACAGGTGTATTGTACAGTACGAGTGGCATTAATTTCATACCGAACTCCTTTAATTCGTTCTCATCCGTTGCTGAGTTGGATTGTATAGTACGATTTAAGGTGAATCGTACAATACGATAACCAATAATAATGTATCAGCACGCTTAAAATTTGTCCCAATCCATTTCGCTGACGTGTATCGTACATTACGAGGAAGAGATATTGTACAGTATGATCAACAAAGACGAATTTTGCTGTCTAGGATGTTCTGTGTAGATAAATGTAGATTGTACCATACGATTTTAAGATCGTACAGTACGATGACACAAATTCAAATTTAGTGCTTTTTGTGTGGTGAGTGTGTGATGATCAGGAGCAGCCCTAGAAGTTTTTTTTTTTTTATGCAGTCATATCGATGACACCTAATCTAGTCCTCAAGGAGCTAAAGGTGTCGAAAGATAGAGGTTTTGTGAATATGTATGCTAATTGATCTCCTGTAGCAATGTGGTGCAATTCTATATCTCCCTTAGCAACGTGATCTCTAATGAAGTGGTGTCTAATGTCTATATGTTTTGTTCGTGAGTGCTGAATTGGGTTCTTAGAGATGCAAATTGCACTTATGTAGTCACACATAATTGAAATGGTTCCTACAAGTAAGCCAAGATCAAAAATTTGTTGTTTTAGCCATAGTACTTGTGCAACACAACTTCCTACTGCAATATATTTTGCCTCTACTGTGGAAAGTGCTACTGAGTTTTGTTTCCTACTGGACCAAGAAATTAATGATTGTCCTATAAATTGGCAGGTACCAGAGGTGCTTTTTCTATCTATCCTACATCATGCATAGTCAGAGTCTGAGTACCCTAAGATTTCAAAGGAAGTGCTGTGTCTGGGATACCAAATTCCTAAGTTTGGGGTGCCTAGTAGATATCTAAGAATTATCTTGACAGCAGTTAAGTGAGACTCTTTAGGATCAGCTTGAAAACGGGCATAGAGGCACACACTAAACATTATGTCCGGTCTACTGGCAGTCAGGTAAAGAAGGGACCCAATCATTCCTCTATATTTCTTCTGATCTACTGATTTTCCACTAGGATCTTTGTCTATTTGAATTGTTGAGCTCATTGGAGTGTTCATGGGTTTAGCACTATCCATTTCATATTTCTTTAAGATATCCTTAATATACTTTGATTGGCTAAGAAAAGTTCTATTATCCATTTGTTTTACGGTAAAGCCAAGAAAGTAATTAAGTTCTCCCATCATGCTCATTTCAAACTCATTACTCATTATTTTTAAGAATTCATCACATAACATTTTATCTTAAGATCCAAATAGAATGTCATCCACGTATATCTGAACAATGAGAATTTCTTCTTTGACTTTTTGTAAAAAGAGTGTAGTATCTACACTACCCTTTTTAAATCCTCTATCCAATAGAAATGAGCTAAGTCTTTCATACCATGCTCTAGGTTTTTGCTTTAATCCATACAATGCCTTCTTTAATTTGAATACATGGTTTAAAAATTGTGAACTATCAAATCCGGGGGGTTTCTCAACATAGACATCTTCCTTAATTACCCCGTTCAGAAATGCACTCTTTACATCCATTTGATATAACTTAAAGTTCTTGAAGCAAGAAAAAGCTAAGAGCACTCTTATGGCTTCTAATTTAGCAACCAGGGCAAAGGTTTCTTCAAAGTCTATCCCCTCAATTTGGTTGTACCCCTTAGCTACTAGTCTGGCTTTATTCCTTATTATTATTCCTGAATCATTCACCTTATTCTTGAAGACCCATTTTGTTCCAACAACACTTTGCTCTTTAGGTCTCTTAACTAACTCCCAAACATCATTCCTGGTGAATTGGTTCAGCTCTTCTTGCATTGCTAGAATCCAAAATTCATCTCCTAAGGCTTGATTTATTAAAGATTCTATAGGCTTTACCTACAGAAGAATAACCTAAGAAGACACCCTCATCAGACTTGGGATCAAATTTTCCTAAGGGATGTTTACCATTAATCAAGATGAAATACTTGCACCCAAAGACATGTAAATGTGAAAGGTTTGGTGTCCTACCCTTAAGGAGTTCATATGGAGTTTTGTTCAGCTTAGATCTAATGTTTACCCTATTTAAAACATAACATGCTGTGTTGACTGCTTCTGCCCAAAAGTATCTAAGAAGGGTGTACACCGCTAACATTACCCTAGTAGCTTCTACCAAGGTTCTATTCTTCCTTTCTGCTATACCATTTTGTTGTGGTGTTCTAGAGGCTGAGAAATTATGTTTTATTCCTAGTTCTTGACAGAATGATTCAAACCTATCATTTTGAAATTCTCCTTTTTCTTTTCACCTGCATCACTTTGCCTTTGGCTCACTCCTTGCTCGTATACAATGAGTGACCCAAGGAGGTTATCAATAGAATAAACATTAAGGTCTTTAGACTCAGTGATAGCAGTTATCTTAGTATCATAGGAACTAGGTAAGCATCTAAGAATTTTATTTACTTTCTCAGAATTTGAAATTTGTCTACCTAATGCATGCAAGGATGTCACAATTTTGGTGAACCTAGTGTACATGTCAGAAATTGTTTCGCTAGGCTTCATACGGAAGAGTTCATAATCATGAAGTAGAATGTTAAGCTTAGACTGTTTTACTTTGTTTGTTCCTTCGTATGTAATACACAGTCTATCCCAAATCGCCTTACCAGAAACACAGGTTGACACTCTCATATAGTCCTCAGACTTCAATGCACAGAAAAAACAATTTAAGCACTTAGCATTTAGTTGGCCTAATTCCCTATCCTCATTGCTCCATTCATTGAAGGGTAATGGAGTTTTTACTCCATTCACAGTTTTAACAGGTGCAACAAATCCATCATTCACTAACATCCACATGCGGTAATCTATAGATTGCAAAAATGTAGACATTCTAATTTTCCAGAAATCAAATGGAATGTTATAAAAAAGTGGTGGACGGGTTATTGAATAACTCTCCGCAGTGTTACGATTACCAAAGTTTGACCTGATCATTTTCTTTCAAGATTTTCTAAAATACTATTTTTGAAAGTAGGCTCTAATACCAATTAAAATTACTAGATGGACAAGAGGGGGGTGAATTATGAAAACTTTTTGACAATAATTAAAACCTAAGCAGGAGTTCTAAATTTTCTCGTTGTTTTTAGAATTTTAATATGAAAAATTAAACAACCTTTTTTTTCCAAATTTTCCAAGGAAAATATTTTGAAATTAAAAAGGCACGCAATAATGAAAAAGCAGTAAGGAAAAAACACACCAAGATTTTTATAGTGGTTCGGTCAAAATATGACCTACATCCACTCCCCGGAGTCCTCCGCTCCGGGATTTTCACTACAAACTATAGTTCTCTTTTTTCCCCCCTCGTCAAGGCGGAGAAGCCTTTACAAACCTCCCTTTCACCAACCCGTCATGGCGGAGTGCCAAACTCTATTTTTGCCCTCCTGACGACAGCAGAGAACCTTCTCATTTTTCTCCCTCCTAGAGAAGGCAGAGTACCTCGAGGTCACGGATGTAGACGAGCCTTTCCCTTGGAGATCCTCCCTAAAATTCTTCTAGGGCCACAGGAGGAGCAAGATGCAGCAAGTTTGAAGTAACCGTGTGATCTCCCTCACTCCTCTTCTCCCTCATAACGCTCACCTTCTCCTTCCTCTCTCAAACCCTAAAGAACTTCTCTAGAGCTCTCTCCCTTGGAATCCCTCTCAAACCACGTTCTCCTCTCTCATATATTCTCTGAAAATTTACTTTTTGATGCATAAAAACGGGCTCCAAAAACCCTGAAATCTCAAAGTAGCCGTTACTATCAAACAGTACGGTTCAATAATCATACAGTATGATCTTCATAAATAGACTTCATCCTGGTACGAAGTGGTACGAACAGTTCAAAAATGTTTGTACAGTACGATACTAAATCGTACGGTATGTTCCATGACAACACAGTTCGTATAAGACAATAGTCAGGATGAACAAGTTCGTACAGTACGATGAGACAAAAAACAACTTATCATCCGGGATGATATCCGGGACGATTATAATTTGTCTCTGTTCATCGTATTGTATGAATGGGTTTGTACAGTACGATGTTCAAATTATAATTAAGCCCAGATTTCTTGCACTAATCACGTGTTAAGTTAAGTAAGTATTACGAACAAGTTCGTACCGTACGAACGGCAAAAAATTTCTTACTTAAGTTAAACAACGGCTAGAGTTTTTGATTTGAACATATCGTACAGTACGATATAATTTTGTACGGTATGATCTATTCATAGAATCGTACTACAAACCTCTGATCGTACGGTACAAATTATCATCGTACAGTACCATCTACAGAGAAGAAATTCTATTACATTCTACATTTAAAACCTCTCCCCCTGTGTGTGTGCATGGTTGCTCGAGCTTTTATGTATTTTATGGCTAGACTCAAGAAAATAAAAATGAAATAAAAATGAAAATACATTGCAGACTCTTACTCCTAATCTACCCATCCTTGAGTCTTCCTGTCGTCCTGAATAGCTTTTGATCTTCCTAAAATGTTAGTACTCACGGATAATAGCAAATAATATTCAAAGAATCTCAAGTCAATTATTATTTTTCATCATTAAAATCTTAAGCTTGGGGTCATGGGTTGCAACACCTATTTCATTGTTGTTCTTGATCATGGTAGGAGGAAAGCTATCTCGCCATCCTTCTGGGAGTTTCTAAAGGGCAACTCTTGACCCTCGCTTCATTGAGGTAGATGATCAATCCGGCTACCAAAGATAGAAGATGGCCAAAATCACTGTTTCCCGGTCTTTCAACTCGAACATTTTCTTATATCTAGTACTTGATATGTTTTCTCATACCTCATTATATTTTCTCCTTACTCTTACTGTACATTTCAACTCCGAGCTTCTTTTTGAATTTTTTACTAGTCTCCACATAAATTTTGCCTTTACTTCTCTTAGATCCTACGTGAATCGACGTCCCGTCGAAATCACACATCAAGATTATCAAGAACTTTTACAACTTTCCACCACAGGGGACAAACTCCACACCCTGTGTTCTAACCTTGATTATGACTAGGCTTCGACCAACCACTTTCTTTGAAATTCTAATACTTACTTTCATATTGGAGAGACTAGAAACTTGCTCAAAGATGCTAGGACCATCCGGCATGTTCTTCGCACATCAATACTTCTAAAAGCTGGTGATCGCATCCATATCACTCCTCTTCTTTTGATCACCATCTTTTACATATTGTCCTGTCATGAATTCAATGCTATTGATTTGATTTTTTTTATATTGAGCATCTGACCATAATTCGTGACCCAGGACATAGGAGGAAGCGAAATCTAGCCATAGGACATATTATTTCTTATGTCTTATAATCAAAATATAACCTCCAATACCTTGCTCCTCCAAATTTCCAGCCTACCTTCTAAAAGTTTGTTAGGGATGTTAAGCCCTTACGAACTGGCCCAAGATTAACCAAGAGCGGGGGGGGGGGGGGAATTGGTATTTTAAAAAATATTTCTTATAATCATAGAACAAAACTTAAAATGAAAATCACCACAAAAATCACAGTGCAAAAAAATAAATGCTGATATAAAAATAAAGAAAGATCATATCAGATTTATAGTGGTTCGATCAACTTGACCTATGTCCACTCCCTGTAGGCGCCCTCCAAGTATTGCACTACAAAAATGACTCTCCTTTTGCTCCCACAGCAAGGTGGAGAAGCCATCACAAAAACTCCTTTCTTCCAACCCTGGCGAGACAGAGAACCCAACTCCTTTTGCTTCCTCCTGAAGCAGGCAGAGAACCCAATTCCTTTTGCTTCCTCGTGAAGCTGGCAGAGAACCTCGACACCTTTTGCTTCCTCCTGAAGCAGGTAGAGAACCTTGTCTCCTTTTACTTCCTTCTGAAGCAGGCAGAGAACCTCAATCAATTGCTGAAGCTTACATCCCTTGAACCCCCAAGGATGAAAGACGAAGACTAGAGAAGATGCCTTGGAACCTTGCTTGGAGCAACCTTTTTGAATCCCTCTCATAAACTCCCCCTCACAATTTCCTCCCTCTCTCTCCCTCTCCTCTTGGCACTCTCAGGTCAAGACAACAGCTAAAGGTATTTTTGCATAAGAAAATTTGGTTCCTTTAAATAGAATTTCAAGAACCAACATTATCATCCAGGATGATTGGAATATCATCCTGGCCAATCAGTACAAAATAAGCTCAATCAGCCGGGATGACTTGGGATGATCAGAAGAAAATTGATTACAACGTCCAGGCTGATACAATATCATCCTGGCTGATTAGTTCAAATCTAAGTACAATCATCCTGAACATCATCCAGAATAGATGCTGGCCAATGTCAATTATCTAGGACATCATCCCGTCCAATCTTGTGATTATCTCGGCTGATGTGATCGTATCAATCAGCCATAATTGCTTTCTTTATTTACCAAATTAATTTAGGCATAATTTTAATACATCATCCAGGACAAATGGCCGATATACTAAAATAAAGAATACCTAAATTGATCATGGCGGCTGATTCTTTCTAATTTGAGCCTATCGCCCTGGCTAATATAAGGATCATCCAGGACGATTTGCTTAATGATGGCTGCTTAACCAGGATGCCCTAATTAGGGTTTTTATTTTTAGTCACATCATCCTGACCGATATGAACATCGTCCAGGCTGATGTACTCTAAATAAAAAAACTCAAAAAATACCTCAAGTGTGTGTATGTAAGGTTACTGAGCATCTGGAACCACTTTTACAAATGACTCAAGAAAAAAGAAAAACATTACGGACTGACTCAACCTAAATCTACCTAATCTTAAGCAGACTTGAGTTGCATTCAATCTTGTGGACCTAAAAAGTTAGTAGGCAATGCAATCAGAGAGAATCATGAATGTTTGATATCAATAAAAGTCTAATCCATAAACTCAGATTTGTAACGATCTCTCCCTTTTTGATAATGACAAACATAATTAGAAAAATTTAAGTAGTTTATGACAGTCTAATGAAAAATAGTGTAATGAAAAGCAGTTAGCTAAATTCCAGAATCCAAAGTACATGGTATAGAAGACTACTCCACCTTTTGACATCACAAAAAGGAGGAAAACAAAAACAAAACAAAAACAAAAAAATAGAACATAAACTAAAATAAGCTACATAAAAACTAGCAAAGAAATAAGGTTCTTTTAAAAAAAAAATATCAAGGCATGAACAAGATATAGTCTTCCATGTGATCGATTTTAAAAATTTGTAAGTTAACGACTTAACAACATAAAAGAATCCAAAAAAATGGTAAAATATCCAATCATGTTCACCCTAAGCTCGGACTTCTTTTAGGGTAAAGTCGTCTTTTGAAATCAAAATGCTTAACTTAGAAAAAATCAATTGGATAAGAAAAAGAGATCTAATCAAGACTTGGTTTTAGAAAAATATCTTATAGAATAGTATATCAAAGTAGTTTGTTATAATCGTGAAATTTGAAATCAAGTCCTTGAAAATCTCAAATGATACATGAAATCTTCTAAGTTTTAAGAGTTGGAAGAAAGGAGGATAGCTTGCTTTTTGATGGGCTCATTTTATGCTTCTTGTCCATTGAATGGTGCACTTTGCGCATCTTTTGATTTTTGATACACTTTGTATATATATATATATAATTATAAAATCCAGGTTTTAATAAATAGACTTTTTGTTTAGAAAAGAAAATTTTACCACCAAATTAGGTTAGAGAAAGAGACATAATCAATGGTGTTTTTACCCTTTAGTAGATTAAGAGATGTAAAACATTAACTACAAATTTTTAAAAAAGATAAAAATAAGGCATACGATATCAATAATGCGAAAAAGTAAAGTACCAAAAAACAAAGAGAACATAAAAAAATAAACAACACAGAAAAGAAAATCTAACAAAAGATAAAGTAAAGTAATCAGTATATAAAAAAAAATCAGTAGAGATCAAGTTCATGCATTAATGTCAATCACACCCAATCTGGTCCTTAAAGTACTGAAAGTGTCGAAGGCTAGTAGTTTATTAAATATGTTAGCCAGTTGATTCTCAGTCGATACATGGTGTAACTCAATGTCTTCCTTAGTCACATTGCCTCTTGTCCTAGTCTCCAGCAAAATGAATTGATTGGCATCACCATTCATACATCGAGAGCATCCGCTGTCCAGGTACCACATGCTCTCATGAGACCTTTTGTGAGAGCTTGCCTACAAAATTATCAAATGTCAGATTTAGGAACCCAAGCATATTTGGGTTCCTTCTCATGAAAAGTTGAATGCAATGCATGTTGTGAATCATGTAACTTGGGTCTCTAGACCCAATGTGGACTATGGTGAATGGTGGAAGTGTGTGATATATGTCCTAGCTTGCCACATGAAAAACTTCTAACTCCAGGAAAAGGATGCACTAATCTATGGTGATGCTTTTCATGTGATGTATGAAATGAAGGTTTTTTATTTTCAAAAGCTTTTAGACTTTCTAAGTTTTTAATTTCTTTTTCTAAATCGGTATAGGATGATTTTAAAGAATTATGAGCATCAGATAAATCATCATGTTTTTTGTTTAATGCATCAAACTCATCATGTAAAGCCATGTGATTAGAATCAATTGTAGAATGATCTTTAAGAAGAATTTCATGCTCTTTTTATAAATTTAAAAATTCTAATTTCAAACTAGCATGAGTTTTCCTGATTTTTTTATATGATGCATGCATGTGCTCACAAATTTCAAATAATTAATCATAAGTTGGTTCACAAACTTCTTCTTGGTCACTTTGACCAAGAATATTTTCTGCCATTAAGCACAAGTTTGTTGCCTCCTCTTTTGATTCAGTCTTAGAGGAATCTGATGCAGAATCTACCAGAACGCCTTTTGGAATCTCTTCTTATCCTTTTTAGACTTGGTTTTCTTCTCACCCTTTTCCTTGCGTAGGTGAGACTTGAGTGTAGGGTAATCCGTTTTAACATGTACTTGCTTCCTGCTTTAGAAACAAATTGTATCATTATAATTTTTGAAATTTTTGTTACACTTACATTTATTCCACTTCTGATGATTCTTGTGCTTCTTTCTTAGAAAGCTCTTAAATTGCCTCGTGATTAAGGCAATATCATCATTTTTAGACCTAGAGGAGTCAGATTCTGAGTTGTTCGCCTTAAGGGCCACCATTTTCTCCTTCTTCCTCTCACCTGCATCAATATTTCTTTTGTTCACCCTTGCTCGTAAGCAATGAATGAACCAAGTAATTTATCGATCGAATAGGTATTTAAATCTTTAGATTCAGAAATTACAGTGATTTTAGCATCAAAAGAGTAAGGCAAACATCTTAAAATTTTGTTTACTTTTTCATAGTTAAAAAGTTCTCTTCCTAAGGCATGCAATGAAGTAACAATCTGAGTAAATCTCGTATATATATCAGAAATTATTTCATTAGGTTCCATTCAAAAAAGTTTATAATCATGCAATAAAATATTCAAATGAGATCGCTTAACTTCAATAGTGCCTTCATAGTTGTACACAATTTATCCCATATTTTTTTACCAGTAGTGCAAGTTGAAACACGCATGTAATCTTTGGATTTTAAAGCACATAAAAAGCAGTTCAAACACTTTATATTAAGTTGTGCTAAATCTCTTTCATCAAAAGTTCATTCAGTAAAAGGTACTTCAATTTTAATTCCATTAAGTTCACGAAAAGGTGGAGAATATCCTTCTTTAATAATCATCCACATATGATAGTCAATCGATTGTAAAAAATTATACCTGTGAGTTTTTCAAAAATCAAAAGGAAGATTATCAAACAAAGGTGGTCGTGTTATAGAATATCTTTCCGTTGCATTACAATTATTGTTGCTAGCCATGGATCAAAATTCAAAAAGTTTTTAAACTTAATTTTATGAACCTGGCTCTGATACCACTTGAAAGTTTGTTAGGGATGTTACGCCCTTAAGAACTAGCCCAATGCTAACCAAGAGGGGGGGTGAATTGGTATGGGGGGGGGGGGGGGGGTAAGTTGGTATTTTAAAAAATCTTTCTTAAAATTAAAGAACAAAACATAAAACCAAAATCACCTTAGAAATCACAGTGCGGAAAAATAAATGTGGAAATAAAAACAAAGAAAGATCACACTAGATTTATAGTGGTTCAGTCAACTTGACCTACGTCCACTCCCCGGAGGCGCCCTCCGATTATTGCACTACAAAAGTGACTCTCCTTTTACTCCTACAGCAAGGCGGAGAAGCCCTCACAAAAACTCCTTTCCGCCAACCCCGGCGAGGCAGAAAACCCAACTCCTTTTTCTTCCTCGTAAAGTAGGTAGAGAACCCAACTCCTTTTGCTTCCTCCTGAAGTAGGCAGAGAACCTCAACTCCTTTTGCTTCCTCCTGAAGCAGGCAGAGAACCTCAATTCCTTTTGCTTCCCCCTGAAGTAGGCAAAGAACCTCGACTCTTTTTGCTTCCTCCTAAAGTAGGAAGAAAACCTCGACCAATTGCTAAAGCTTACCTCCCTTGAACCCCCAAGGATGAAGGATGAAGACTGCAGAAGACGCCTTGTAAGCTTTCTTGGAGCAACCTTTGTGAATCCCTCTCACAAACTCCCCCTTATAAGTTCCTCCCTCTCTCTCCATCTCTCTCCCTCTCTCTCCCTCTCATCTTGGTTCTCTAAGGTCAAGACAGTAGCTAAAGGTCTTTTTGCATGAGAAAATTTGGGTCCTTCAAATAGAATTTTAGGAATCAATATTATCATCCAGAATGAAAGGAAAATGGTCTTGGCCGATCAGTACAAAATAAGCGTAATCAACCAGGATGACTTGGGACGATCAGAACAAAATTAGTTACATAATCTAGGCTGATACAATATCATCCTGGCCGATTAGTTCAAATTTGAGTACAATCATCCTGAACAATGCCCAAAATAGATGCTGGCCGATGTCAATCGTCCAGGACATCATCCCGACCGATCCTGTGATCCGCCCGGCCGATCCTACGATCGGCTCGGTCGATGTGATCGTATCAATCAGCCTTAATTACTTTCCATAATTACAAAATTAATTTAGGCATAATTTGCTGCATCGTCCAGGCCGATATTGATATCGTCCTGGCCGATATACTAAAATAAAGAATACCTAAATTAATCATAGCGGCTGATTCTTTCTTATTTGAGCCTATCATCTTGGCTGATATAAGGATCATCCAGGATGATTTGCTTAATGAAGACTGCTTAACCAGGATTCCCTAATTAGGGTTTCTATTTTTAGTCAGATCGTCCTAGGCGATATGAATATCGTTCTGGCCGATGTACTCAAAATAAAAAAACTAAGAAAATCCATCAAGTGTGTGTGTGTGTTAGGTTACTTAGCATCAGGAACCACTTTTATAAATGACTCAAGAAAAAAATATTACAGATTCACTCAACCTAAATCTACCTAATCTTGAGCTGGCTTGAGTTGCATTCGATCTTGTGGACCTGAAACGTTAGTAGGCAATGTAGTCGTAGAGAATCATGAATGATTGCTATTATCAAAAGTCTAATCCATAAACTCATATTTACAACACCTTCTACTCCAATAACTCCTTCCTTGTTTTTTACAGAACTCATCTCCACCCGGGGCACGAGGAAGCCAAGGGAGCTGAGGAGGAGGCTCCCCCACCTGTTCCTGCACATGCTCCACTTTGCTAGCACTCTCAGCTAGATGAGCCTGTGGAGTGTTTCGACCAGTGGAAGGCACATTTCGAGACTTACATTACTGTGTAGGAGAAACAACGTGCTGAGGACTTAGCCCACTTTGACACCTATTTTGCACACTAGTAGCAGTAGCACGACCAGTACATGGCATGGTTTGGAGCACAGTTTGCCACTCTGTTTAGCTAATTTCAACAGCCACCTCCACCTCCTCCTCCTTTGGATGATCAGGACTCATCTTTCTTTTAGTGTGTTTTAGTGAAATTATTTTCCTTGTTTAAGTCCTTTTCTATTTTATAGTTTTTTGTTTTCCTCCTCCTTTTTGTGATGTTAAAAGGGGGAGTAGCTATACTAGTTTATACTGTTCTAGTTTTTTATGTTAAATTTATGTTGATTAATTGAACTATTAAAATTGTGTTTGTTTCCTTACTAATTTACTTTAAAATTGTTTTGAACTAATACAATTAATTTTGTTTTTGTCATCAAAAAAAAGGGGGAGATTGTTACGTATCTATTTTCAGAAATAAAATTTTGATGATAGAAAATACTTCTATTTTTTCTAAGACTACCTAATCGACTAACATTTCAGGTCCACAAGATTAAGATTGCAATTTTACCAGCTTATGAATGGGTAGACTGGGTCTGAGTCAGTTTGTAAACTTTTCTTTTTCTTGAGTCTATTATAAATGATGGGGTTCCTGATACTAAGTAACCTTGCACACACATGCTTGAAGGAATTTTTTCTATCTGATTTAGAGTTCTCTATCTTGAGGAGATCATCCAGGACAATCCCAATATCATCTTAGACGATCAGCTAAAAATAAAAATCCTAGTTAGGGCATCCTAGTTAAGGCAGCCATCATTAAGCTCATCATCCTGGATGATATTTTTATCGGCCGAGACGATATGCTCAAATCAGAAAGAATCAGCCACCAGATCTATTTAGGTATTATTTATTTTTGGACATCATCCAGGATATCATCCTTAAAGATGCAACATAATTATGCCTAAATTAATCTGATAATTAAGAAAAGTAATTAAGGCTTGATTGATATGATCACATCATCCTAGACAATCGCAAGATCATCCGAGACGATCAATTCAAAAACCTTAGTTATTCCTGGATGATATGAACAAATTTATTCTGATCATCCCGGCTAATTGTGCTAAAATTACAATGATCATACAGTATGATCTCAAGATCATCCAGGACGATAATGTCAGTTTGTTGCAATTAAGAGCTATTCTGAAGCATGAGGACAATCTTTTGCTACTGTATTGACCTGAGAGAGCATGGAGGAGAGGGAAAGAGAGAGGAACTTGTGAGGGGGAGTTTGTGAGAGGGTCCAAAAAGGTTGCTCCAAGTAAGCTTCAAAGTCATCTTCATTGATCATCATCCCTTATCCTTGAGGGTTCAAGGGAGGTCTACTTTAGCAATCGATCAAGGTTCTCTACCTTCTTTAGGAGGAAGCAAAAGGAGTCGGGTTCTCTGCCTCACTGGTGTCGGTGGAAAGGAGGTTTTGTAAGGGATTCTCCACCTTGCTGTGGGAGAAAAAGTAGAGTCACTGAGTTTAATGCAATACCCGGTGGGCGCCTCTAGGGAGTGGATGTAGGTTGAGTTGACCGAACCACTATAAATCACTATGTTCTTTGCTACTATTTTTTGCATTTAATTTTCACACTTTTTATTTATTTTTGTGGTGAATTGTGGTTTGTGCTTTGACTTTGATTTAAAGATTTTTAAAATACCAATTCACCCCCCTCTTGGTTAGCCTTAGGCTTGTTCATAAGGACTTAACATCCCTAATGAACTTTTAGATCATACACTTGCACCACCTCCTCACCACTACCAATATGAGGATCTTATTCAAATATTTGATAGATTAGAGACTCTCTTAGATCAACAGCATATCTAACTCGATAATGATATGGTTTGGTTCAAGGAGCAGTTTGGAAATATTCAACACCATTTCACTACAATCCAGTAACAGTATGATAATTATAGCTAATTTTTCCAACCACCTCCACCTCCACCTTCTGATCAGGATCCATCACCATGCTAGTTTCTTTTGTTCTTGTTGTGATTGTACTATTTACTATTAAGTCTATGCTTGTCTTCTTGTATTTTGTTTTGAAATGGAATTTTCTTTCAAATCCTTATTTTTTTAGTTTATCTTTCATAAAAAAAAGAAAGAAAAGGGGAGTTTTTTCAAATGGTACTTCCCTCTAGGTTCTTTATGCTCGTAGATCTCATTTCTATGCTCTTTGCTTGCAAAATTAGTAGTCTTCCAAATTAATATTTTCTTATCATTTTGTATGAATTAACTCAAACTATATGAATTAGCTCATACTGTAAGAATGAAATTATACTGTATGAATCAACTCATAGTGCATGAATAAAATTAAACTATATGAATTAACTCATACTATATGATTTAGGTCATATTGTATAACTTGACTTTGCATTTTTATGCTCTTTATGATTGTGTAAACATACCTTTACTATTACTTAAAAGGTTTAAATAAGTAATTGCTGACAATTTTAAACTAACAAGATCAAAATTCATGAATTTATATATCCCATTTTATTTATTTACCTGATAATTCCTTATATATGCTTCAACAATTTGAACACAATTAGAATTAAGATGGTTGAAATTAACTCTTATTCACTCTACTGCATGTTTTTATATCATGGATATATTTTACAAATTCAACAAATGAAATTTATTATTTGATATATTAGGCTTTTATTCATATTAGAAAAACTCGAGTTTTCTTTGTAGATTATTCCTCCCTTTATAATAGACCAAGTTATTCTTCTCTTTTTTTTGGAATATAATCTTACAACTAAGATTCTTAGAGATTTAAAAAAGGAAGAACTTTGTAAAAAAAATTCAAAAGAGGCACAAAATGAGCCCAAAATCAAAAGATGCGCAATGAGGCTAAAAGTAAAAGATGCACTATGTGTATAAACACTGAAAAATGCATAATGTTCGCATAAAACTATTAAAAGTTACACAAAATGATCACAACCTAAATTAGCTTCCCTTTTGGGTAAATCCTTAAGTCTTAGAAAATTAGGATATTTAATAATATGTTTAATACTTGATTCTGAAAAATCTTGGTTCTTCATTCATCACTTTAACAGTAATAATCTATTCGATATATTTCATAATCGCAGTCTAAAAAGGCTAAGTTTTCTTGTATAATTGTAATTCTTGAATTAGATTTTTTGTTAAAACAAAGGATTTTAGCCTGTAAAGTTAGTAAGCTGAATGTGCAAACTCTAGATTTCAAATCCTTCAGTTGCAAGATTGTCAACACTTTTTTTATTTTTCTTTTTTATTTGTAGAGTAAGTTTATTACATTCTAAAAATGATCATCTAAGTTAATAGAGGTGTTATATTTTAAGTTGTTAATCTGTTTGCATATGTTTGTTTTATAGTTCTATTTTTATTTATATTTATGTTTTCATTCATGTGTCTATTTCTATTCATTTTTTTTCCTATTGTTTTCCTCTTTTTGTGATGTCAAAATGGGGAGTAGTATTTTGTTGTTATTTCTTTTTACACTCTCTTTTAACTTGAAATTTATTTTCATCAAAGGGGATACTTATGTTTGTTGATTGTTTCTTTATTTCATGTTGTTATCTTTTAGAAGTTGGAAATTTAGAAGAAAGCAAATTTTTAAAAAAACCTAAATAATATTGTTTGTTATCATTAAAAGGGAGAGATTGTTATAGATCTGATCTAAGCACTGTGTTTGTGTTTAGATGATAATAAACTTTATTATGTCTAATATGTCTTTTTATTATTTTTGTGATATTATATTTTATGTGTACTAGCATTTCAGGAATCCAGTCCACTGTTCACTTGCAATTCTGATCAACTCAAGACCATTATTTTCAATTTATTTAGTATTTTTTCTTTTCTTGAGTCATATCATGTATTTGGTGGATATCTTTGCTAAGTAACCTTGCACACATATAAGGGGAGAGAAAAATGATTTGAGAGAGTTTTTTCTTTTTAAGTAATTTGTACTGTATGATTTGCATCATAGTATATGATACATGTATCATATTGTATGGTTTTAATTCAAACCATATGATTTTTTGTGCTCTGCTAAATTAAAGATGAAAGTTTGTTAGGGATGTTAAGTCCTATAGAACTGGTCCGAGGCTAAACAAGAGGGGGGTGAATTGGTATTTAAAAATTTCTTCAAGAAAAAAGAACGATTATCACAAACCAAATCATCACAAAAATAAGTGCGCAAGAAAATAAATGCAGAAGCAGTAAAAACAATAACATAAGGATTTATAGTGGTTCAATCAACTTGACCTACGCCCACTCCCCGGAGACGCCCTATGAGTATTACACTACAAACGTGACTCTCCTTTATCCTCCACAGCTAGGCGGAAAAGCCCTCACAAAAACACTCCTATATCACCCACAGCCAAGGATGTTCAAAAATGTTGAACAAGAGCTCTTATAAAGAATAGCTCAAAAAGCTCATTAATTGGAAGTTGCCGACTATATCGTCCAGGATGATATGGAAATCGTCCTGGCCGATCAGTATAAATCTTAGAAGATTGGCCAGAGCATCACCCTGAATGCAAACTGGATGATTAAAAATTGGCTTGATCGTCCAGGATGATCTCACGATCGTCCCGACCGATCATTTCAAATCAGAGGAAAATTGTCCAGGGCATCACCTTGAATTCAAGCTATCCGATCCAGATCATCCAGCACATCGCCCTGAATTTGTGCTGGCCGATATTTATCATCTATGAGTGACTAAGGATTTTAGAATCGATCGTCCTGGTCGATCTTGCGATCGTACAAGACGATATGATCGTATCAATCATCCTTAATTACCTCCTTGATTGTCTGATTAATTAAGGTATAATTATGAATATCATCCAGGTCGATCCAAGATCATCCTGGCCGATTACTAAATATACATAATACCTTAATTGATTATGACGACAATTACTTTCTGTTTTGAGCCTATCGTCCTATTTTATACAAGTATCGTCCAGGCCGATTGGCTAATGACAGCTGCCTTAATTATGAACCCCTGATTAGATTCTCTGTTTTAAGCCAGATCGTCTAGGATGATGTAAATATTGTCCTGGCTGATATGAGTAAAAAAAAAATTCTAGGTCTCTCAAGTGTGTGTGTGGGGGGTTACTTAGCATCAGTCACACCAAAGATTATAATTGACTCAAGAAGGGAAAAATAAAATTACATATTGACTCAACCCTAATCTACCCTTTCTTGAGCTAGCTCCATTTTTCTGTTCGATCTTTGATTCCTGAAAAGTCAGTAGTAAAAGGCAATCCAAGACAAGTAAGAGTGTTTTCGAATCATCAAAACATAGTTCATGGACCTGAATTTGTAACAATCTCCCCCTTTTTGATGATGGCAAAATACTACGACAAATATTTTAAAAACAGCAGTGTAATACACGGAATCGAAAGTGCAATAAATCTCCTAAAACTACTCCCCCTTTTGACATCGCAAATAAGAGGGAATTAAGAACTAAAGAAAACCACAAGACACTCCCTTTTTTTTTAAACCAAGGCATAAAGATGATGTAGTATTCCATGTGATTGATTTTAAAAACTTGTGAGTTAATGAGTTAACAACATCAATAATCCAAAGAACGGTAGAATATCCGATCATGGTTACCCTTAGCTCGAACTTTCTCTTAGGGTATAATTGTCTTTTGAAATCAATGATCTAACTAAAAAAATCAATTGGATATGAGAAAAAAGAATCCATTCATCACTTGGTTTAAGAAGAAAATATCTTATAGAATAATGAACCAAACTAAATTTGTCACAATCGCAAAACAATCAAAATCAAGTCTTCGATACATAAAAACCTTTAAGTTTTGAAAGATTTGAAAAGAGAGAATAGCTTGCTTTTTAGTGGGCTCATTTTATGCCTCTTGTCACTTTGATTGGCTCTTTGAGCATCTTTTTATTTTTGATAAACTTTCGTGTATATACTTTTCTTTTCAATTTGGCGTCATTGGCCCCTTTTTTTTATTTTTGCAAGCTAAATTCTCTTTTTCAGTCTCTTAAAAAAGAAATATTAGTTGTGAGTATATCTTCAAGATATTAGAGAATAGGAGCTCTATCTCTAACATAGGGAAGAATTATCCACAAAACAGAATCAATAATTAATGACAAGAGTAACGAGGAATCTTGATTTGACAAAAAGACTTTAAGCATTATAAATACAAGATTGATTTGATTAAGCAAGTTTAGAAAAGATCTTAATTTCATACGCAATCTTTAATTTGAAATAGATTTTTGATTAGAAAAGAAAACTATGCCACTAAAATAGGTTAGAGAAAGAGACACAAGCAACGAAATATTTTTACCATCTAATAGATTAAGAGATGTAAATCATTGACTACAAATTCTCACAAGTAATGACAAGACATACGATATCATTTCAGCGATGTTTTTTTTTTTTTTTTGAAAGCTAAGTTTAAGAAAGAAAATCAACCAAAACAAAAGTAAACCAAATCAAACAAAAACTAAGAGTAAAAAAAAAACAAAGAGAAAAAGGAAAAGCAACTAAAAGAAAAAGAACAAATAACAAAACAAAGCAAATAGAAGATCAAGTTTATGCAGTTACCTCAATCACGCCCAATCTGGTCCTTAAAGAGCTGAAAGTGCCGAAAGCCAATGGTTTAGTAAAGATGTCAGCCAGTTGATTTTCAGTTGTCACATGGTGTAACTCAATGTCTCTCTTAGTCACATGGTCTCTAATGAAGTGATGCCTAATGTCAATATGCTTAGTCCTTGAATGTTGGAAAGGATTCTTAGAGATGCATATGGCACTAGTGTTGTAAAAAACGATTGAGATGGTGCCTACAGGTAATCCTAAATCCAATACATGTTGTTTCAACCAAAGGACTTGGGCCATACAACTTCCAAGAGCAATGTACTCAGCTTCAGCAGTGGAAAGTGCAACAGAATTTTGCTTCCTACTAGACCATGAGACCAAAGATTGTTCTATGAATTGACAAGTTCCTGAAGTACTTTTTCTATCCACCTTGCATCATGTAAAATCATAGTCAAAAAATCTAATAATCTCAAAAGAAGTGTTGTGTCTGGGATACCAAATCCCTAAGCTTTGAGTCATCTCAAACTCTTTACTCATTGTTTTAGAGAACTCGTCACAAAGTTTTTATTAGAAGATCCAAATGGTATATCATCCACATTAATCTGAATAATAAGCAAATCATCTCCAACTTTCCTAAAAAAAAGGGAGGTTTCTACGCTCCGCTTAACAAACTCCCTTTCTAGTAAAAATGTGCTAAGCCTCTCATACCATGCTCTTGGTGCCTGCTTTAAACCATACAAAGCCTTTTTTAATTTAAAAACATGATTTGGAAATTGAGAACTCTCAAAACCTTGGGGTTGTTCTAAAATTACATCCTCTTTTATTTCCCCATTCAAAAAGGCACTCTTGACATCCATTTGATAAAGCTTAAATCTTTTATAACAGGCAAAGGCTAATAACACTCTAATGAATTCCAATCTAGCTACAAGAGAAAATGTCTCCTCAAAATCTATCCCTTTTATTTGGTTATACCCCTTGCCACCAATCTTGCTTTATTCCTAACCACAACTCCTGAATCATTCACCTTGTTCTTAAAGACCCACTTTGTCCCAACTACACTTTGTCCCTTAGGTCTTTCTACAAGCTCCCAAACTTCATTCCTAACAAATTGGTTCAACTCCTCCTGCATGGATAAAATTCAAAACTCATCAGTAAGGGCTTGGTTTATGTTGGTGGGTTCAGTCATTGAGATTAAGGCAGTGTGGTTCACCTCCTTCCTAAGTCCATGTCTAGTCTTAACTCCATTAGAAGGGTCTCCTAAGATCAATTCCTTGGGGTGACTTATAGAGTATCTCCAATCTCAAGGTAAGGTGTGAGAAGGTCTAACCCTTTCCTCCAGATCTAAATTTTCTACTCCTTGAGTGACATCTCCTACTCCTTCTATATTTTGGTGAACCACATCCTTCTCCAAGTTTTCTACTCCACTAGTAATCTCTCTAATATCATCATCATCCTCAACTCCATGCTTTTTAGGATCAGACTCATTAAATATTACATGGGTAGTTTCTTCCACCACTAAAATTCTCATGTTAAACACCCTAAAAGACTTCCAAACACTAGAATATCCCAAGAACCCTCCTTCATCAGATTTAGGATCAAATTTTCCCAAGTGAGACTTTTCATTATTGTGAATGAAAACCTTACAACCAAAGACATGAAGGTGGGAAAGATTGGGTGTCCTACCCTTAAAAGGAAATTTGGTCAAAATAGGTTAACTTGTTCAAACAGGCTTGGCTAGGTCTGAGTTTAAGTTTAATGCATTTATAATGGTGTTTAGGATGCATTACAGAAGGTTTTAGAGTTTTTTTTAACTAGGCCGTACTGAAGTTTGAATGAAACTTCAATTTTTCCCTTAAGGGTTATTTTGGTCATTTGGGCCCCTTGTCAATAGTGGGTCAACCTAGGTCCAACAAAATGTAGTATAATGCTCATCCTGTCATAATAACAACTATGAACATGGTCAAAGGTCCCAAGGTCAAATTCAACAAAGTGGAAGATACATTGGCATAGACTATAAATATTTGAAGATTGTGCAACCTTTGGTATTCAATTCAGATTCTTGGGACAGAGGACTCATATTGGGCTCAAATTATTAGGGTTGATCCTAGGGGCACCCCTAATCAATTTAAAATTGATAAATCATGAATTAGGGGTTATTTATCTATATTTTTAAGTGACTTAGACTTCACTCAAAAAAGGGTTTCAAGGCAAGGGCCTTCTACCTTGGATTTTGATCTAGAATTCAAGATTTGAGTTTGATTTTAGATTTGATTGACTAAATTTGAATTATCCAAATTAATCATAATCAATTAAATTATTATTATAGATTTGATTGGATTAAAACTTTATTAATCTTTAATTTTTGGATTGATTGGAATTTGAATTGAATGTTAATTGGGGTTTGATTGAACAATGATTATGGATTGAATAAAATCTTGATTGATTGAAGCTTGAATTGATTAGAGTATGGATTTATTAAGATCTAGATATATGAAAGTCTAGATTGGATTCTAGATTGAAGATTGAATAGAAGTATGGATTTGACATTTTAATTAAAATCTAGATTTGGATCTAGATTGGGATCTAGATTGAGATATAGATGATTGAAAACTGGATGGTTGACAACCATCAAATCAATATGTAGGATTATGGATAGACCCTTATGATCTCATATAAAGATGAGGTTAACAACTCTCAATAAAAAAAATGATAATGCATTGCCTAAGGATAATATAGACCCCGCTATAGTTTATCCTCCCGAGGACGACCATGGAGGTACAACTTTGTGATAGTAGAGTCTTATACCCTATGTCCCTCCTTAAGAAAAGGTCAAATAAGTCATGTATAGTGATCCAATTCAAACATCTCCTCAATAATCAAATCTTCCTTCCAATCTTTTAGGTCTGAATCATGATGTTTCTAAGGTTGATAATAACATCTTATCTCACCTTAGAGAGTTGTCTACTATGTTGAGTATTTACAACACCCTTATTCTCTTGAAAGACATAAGGGAATCTTTAATTAAAGAACTTATTTATTGAGAGATTTCCTTAGCTTATTTAGCTATAATTTCACAAGATGAAGCATTGTACTTTAAAGAAATCCCAGAGGTAACATTCTCCAATGAGGATCTACTTCTAATAATTCCTGATCATAACCGCCCATTTTATATTACTATAAATGTTAGAAATTTAAGATTATTCAGAGTCCTTATTTATCCAGGTGTGTTAGTTAACATGATGAATGTAAAGACTCTTGTATACCTTAATGTAGACACATGTAAGCCCAAAATTGATAAAATGGTGTTACGTAGGTTTAATAAGAAGATAAATGAGGCTTTAGGTTCAATCACACTCCCTTTAGTGATAGAAGAGTTGAAAATAGAAGCTAAATTTAACATAATTGATTTGATGACATATTTAATAAATTTTTTTTAGGAATTAGATCTATGAGTTTAGGATGATTCCATCTACACTATACCAATACATCAAGTACTAATGAGACAACATTCAGTATATAATTAAGAATGATATGCAACCATTCTCTATTCATGTGATATGGATCTATGAATGTATGCACCTAAAAGGTCCACTACATGTCTTAAAATTAAAAACACAATCAAAGAGGAGATATCAAATGAATAAAGTTCAAAAGGAAATGAAAAATTAAGATTTGAAAAAGAAAAAAAAAAAAGAATCATATTGTGAAGATGACCTTGACAGCATCATCTTTAAGCCTCCAAATATTTTCCCTCAAGAAGGTGGGATGATGTCCCAAGGAGCATAAGATCTAGGTTTTATTTCACTTGAAAGAAGAACACTCCCAATATACATTGATTTAGAGTCAAGTACGGATGATGACTCAAAAGTACGGGGTGCAAGAATTTCTTCTGATCATCAAAAGATAAACCCTCCTCCAAAATTTCATTTCACTTTAGAATAAGATAGTGATATAGAGGGCAATACCTCAAAGTTCCAAAGTAACTAACATGAATTAACTATGTTTAAAACGTTGAGTAGGAGAATTGAAGCCATAGACTTAACATCACTTTATGCTAGCAGGGTTACAAGGTTAGTAATTAAGGGCTCTCCTAATTTGGATGTTGAAGTAAGGAAAGTCAAGAAGTTTTTTCCTGACTCCTCCTCCTTGAGGAAGGAAGATTATCTCAAAGAAATTAATCTGGGTATAGAGGATGGCCCTCAAACCACCTTCATTAGCTCTTTTCTTTTTAGTGAGGATGAATAAAAGGATCTAATTGAACTTCTCTATTTGTTTAAGGACTTTTTCTCCTGAACATAAGATAAAATGAAGAGCTTGTCTGCTGGCATAGTGAAAGTTCGTTAAGGATGTTAATCCCTTATGAACTAGTCCCGATGCTAACCAAGAAGCCGTGGGGGTGAATTGGATATTTAAAACTTTTTTAACAAAAAGAAATATCTTTTTATATCTTGTAGTGGAAATAAAATAAATCAATAATAAAAGATTAATAAAATAATTTACCCAAGCAATTAATCGTAATAAAAAAAATTGTTAAAATAATAAAGTAAAGAACACACCAGATTTATAGTGATTCGGTTCAACTTGACTTACATCCACTCCTCGGAGGCACCTGTGGAGTATTGTACTAAAACTTTAGTGACTCATTTTTATCCCCCCATGGCTAGGTGGAGAAGCTCTTACAAAATCACTTCCACCTTCCCTGGTGCAGCAGAGTACCCGGGTCCTGTGACACCAAAGAGATCTTCTTCTTCCAAAAACTTCCCTCAAGATAAATCTTAAATTCGATGGTACTAAAGTGCAAGCTTGTCGGAGCAACCGTGTGAAACCCCTCCACAGTCCCTTGAAACCCCCTCAAAAGATCTTCTCCCTCTCTCAAACTCCACTATTTCCTCTCTTCCTTTCAAGTTCTCTCTTCAAGTGTTCTCCAGAAGAATGAAGTTTCAATGGCTACCAAAGACACTTATCAAGTGCTTAACAAAGATTAAATAGAGGGCTTTGAAAAAGCATAAAAATTAATCTTGGATGTAAAAATTTTATAGGACAATCACAGGATCATCCCGTACGATGTGCTAAAAAAGAGAGTTTCAGAAAACTCTAAAAACTCAATTCTTGCACCAAAAATAATCCAGGACGATCGCAAGATCATCTCGTATGATGTACTAAAAAAGTGGGCTTCAGAAAATCCTAAAAACTCAATTTTGATACCAAAAAATATCATGGATGAGTATCATCCAAGACGATCTGCATAATTTGACCTGATAATCCCGGACAATATCAGGATAGTCCCGAACAATATCAGGATAGTCCTTGACGATCAGTCCAAATTTGAATAGAATATCCAGGATGATATTATGGATTGTTCTAGAGGATTAAAAGAAAATTATGGCATTTTATCTTGGATAATTTAGGAAAATAAAAAATGCCAGGAAACATCGTCCAGTACGATATATAGAGTATCCATGATGATCTGATTGAATAATTTAACCATAATTAATTGCCTAATCGCATGATCAATTTAAGCATGATTTGTATTGATCATCTTGGATTATCTAGATCATCCAAGATGATTAGAACAAAATTTTAATCTTAAGTCCTTGCTTGAATTATCCTTGGCGGCTATTTTCCAAGATCATAATAAATTGTCCTGGACATTCAAATCGTCCAGTATGATTGTTGAATGAGCTTATAATCCAGAATGATATAAATTATTCAATACGATTAGTTCAAAACTTGAACTTCTAGTTTTGACTTAATCTCACTCTCCCTGAGTGTGTATGTGGATGGCCACCAAGCAAGCATACACCCTTACAGGACTTGACTCAAAAAATCAAAAATACATCAATGAGTATTACAAAGAATTATTACAACATAATTTATTCTACCCAATCTTGAGCCTTGAATCTTTATTGGATAGTGCATGGTATTCCTAAAAAGTTAGTATACACACCAAAAAAATATATTATAAATATAAGTATATAATAGGATATGAACCATAATATTTGTTATGATCAAAAACATAAACTCATAAGCTTGAGTTGTAACAATCTCCCTCTTTTTAATGATGGAAAATATTACTAGTTGAATTTACAAAATCAAAAATATTTTCTCCTAATCTCTCTCTCACTAGGATTAAAAATTTAAAAATAAGGGAAAACAGTTTTTTTAAATTTTTATTATTTTAAAAACTATAATAAAAAAAATAAAAAAAATAACTAAAACTTATACAAATATAATAGTACGTTCTCCCACATTTATATTGTCAAAAAGAGGAGGAGCACAAAAAATTAGAATAGTAAAAAACAATTAAAAAATAAAATGATCACTGATCTGGTGAAGATGATTTTTTTTAAAATAATCAAAAATTCTTAAAATGTGACAGTTACCTCTTAATTTTATTCAAAAACTTAGTATATTGACAATGCATAATCCAGAAAAGTTGGAAATTTAGAAATTGATAATCCAAGCTCAAGTTCTTTTAAAGGCTCAAAAAATTTTTTAATCCAATATCTAAATCAAGGAATAAATTAGAAAAAGAAACACTATTTATTTTCAAAAATATTTTTCATGAAATACATCTAATAGAAGATTAATACAAAAATTGATGAATTAAGAATCATAATCTTCAAACTCAAGTATTGAAAATATCATTAAATAAAAGGGTTTTTCTTAAGATTTAAGAAGTACAAGAAAGGTAAGATTACTTTTTATGGGCTCATTTTATGCCTCTTCTCAATTATTTGGCACACCTTATGCATCTTTTGATTTTTTATACACTTTGTGTATCTTTCTAAATTTGGCGTCATTGTGCATCTTTTATTTTTTGATACCATTTATGTATCTTTCTAAATTTGGCGTCATTGGACTTTTTTCTTTTCAACAAATATGCTTCCTTTCTATAATTTTTAAAGAACTAAAACAAACCAATTCTTTTGATAAAAATGAATTTCTTAATTAAAAAAATTATCACATGGATTCAACAACTTGCAAAAGATCCCTATTTGATAGGAAAAATATATGGATATGAAAAAGTTATTTTCAAAATCTAATTTATAATATGATGAAGATTTTGAATCAAAAGTAAAATAAATTCTTTAAAAAAAGAGATCGTGAGATAAAATCATGAGTTTCCTTCCTTTCACATTTTTTAGAGAAGTCAACCATAACTTATATAAGAATTCAAGAAAAATAGGAGGTAAATTTTTCATTTTTTTAAGAAAAAATTATTCCTTTTAAAAAAAAAGAAGATTTGATTTTTTTAAGTGTATATGAAAAAAAAAAGTGATATGTGTGTGTTGATCAGAGAAAACTTCACAAAAATAAATATAAAAACTAATTTAAAATTTTAACTCAAGAAAAAATTAAACCCAAAGGAATCATAAAAAATAAACTAAAATGTAACGAACCAAAAAACACAGATACGCAAACAAATAAATACACAAAAAGGCTTTAAATGTCATCTTGCTGCTGATCTGATGATTTAGAAACTTGGTCTGCCCAGAAGATTTTTTTGCTTTTATCATCAGCCCTTTTTACAATTTGCTTAGCTTTACCCTTTTCATTTGGAGAAAGAGTTTTCAAATTAGGGCAATGATTTTTTATATGTCCATGTTTCCTACATTCAAAGCAAATAACATTACTGAAAATCTTAATATTCTTACCATTTTTACCTTTGTTCTACTTTTGTTGATGCTTTTGCTTGTGCTTAGTGGGCTTTCCAATTTATTTGTTAAGTCATCATTTTCATCACCAACTAAGCCACTTTTCTCTGTATCTTCAACTTTTAGCACTATTGTTTCACATGCATCCAAAAGACTTTAACACAAAGTTTTCTCATAGGCAATGAGTGAGCCAATCAAATTATCAATAGAATAATCATTCAAATTTGTTTATTCATAAATAGCAATAAATTTGGCATCAAACTTATCAAGTAGAGAACATAAAATTTTATTGACTTTTTAAAGTTCAAAAATTCTTTACCTAAAGTATGTAATGATGTCACAATTTGAATAAACCTAATATACATATTTAAGATAGTCTCATAAGGTTTCATGCAAAATAGTTCATAATCATGCATTAAAATATTCAACTTAGATGGCTTGATTTCACTAGTGCCTTGATATATAGTGTGTATTTTTTCCCAAATTTTATTGCCAGTAGTTCACGTGGATACTAACATACAATCTTATGAATTTAAAGCACATAAAAATTAGTTTATTGATTTAGCATTCAATTGAGCATTAATTTTTTCTACCCTATTCCATTGATTAAAAGGTATATCATTTTTAATTCCATCTATAAAATGTGACAGTACAGAATAACCAGTTAGAATCATTTCCACATTCGGTAATCAATTGATTGCAAGAAAGTAGAAATGCAAATTTTCCAAAAATTAAAAATAACATTTTTAAATAAAGGTGGTTTGGTGATTAAATAATCTTATGTAATATTACAATTACAAAAATTAGTCATTGATCGAAATTCTAAAGTTTTTAGATACTTTATTTTATGAACCTGACTTTGATACCATGTGAAAGATCATCAGGGATGTTAAGCCCTTATGAACAAGTCTCGAGGCTAACCAAGAAGGGGAGGGGGCGAATTGGCTATTTAAAATAACTTTAACTAAAAGAAATATCTTTTTACATCTTACAGTAGAAATAAAATAAATCAATAATAAAAGATTAAAAAGATAATTCACCCAAGTAGTTAATCATAATAAAAATAAAGTGCAAAAAAATAAAGAAAAGAACACACCAGATTTATAGTGGTTCGATCCAACTTGACCTACGTCCACTCTTCGGAGGCACCCTTTAAGTATTACACTAAACCTTTAGTGACTCTCCTTTAACCCGCACAACTAGGTGAAGAAGCCCTTACAAAATCACTTCCACCTTCCCTAGTGCAACGGAGAAGCCAAGTTCTTTGACATGAAAGAGATATTCTTCTTCCCATAACTTCCCTCAAGATGAACCTTGAATGTGATAGTACTAAGGTGCAAGCTTTCCAAAGTAACCGTGTGAAATCCCCTCCACACTCAATTAGAACCTCCTCCAAGGATCTTCTCCCTCTCTCAAACTCTACCCTTTTCTCTCTCCCTTTCAAGTTTTCTCCAGAAGAACGAAGCTTCAAGGGCTATCAAAAACACTTATTAAGTGCTTTGATAAAGCTTAAATCAATGGCTTTAAAAAACCTTAAACATTAATCTTAGTGGAAAAAATTGTCTAGGATGATCGCAAGATCATCCCATACGATGTGCTAAAAAATAGATCTTCAGAGAACCCTAAAAACTCAATTTTGGTGCCAAAAATCATTCAGGATGATTGTAGGATACTCCCGTATGATGTGCTAAAAAAGAGGGCATGAGAAAGCCCTAAAAGTGCAATTCTGATGTAAAAGATCATCCTGGATGATCAAAGTATTATCCAGTATGATGTAAAAAATTTGACTTGATAGTCCCGGATGATATCAGAATAGTCCTATATGATTAGTTTAAATTTTTTACATATCATTTTGTATAGATCGTCCAAGGCGATATTGTGGACTGTTTTGGATGATTAAAAGAAAAATTATGGTATTTTATTTTAGACAATTTAAGAAAATCAAGTATGTCGAAAATCATCATCCTTTATAATATACAGATCATCCAGGATGATCTAATTAAATAATTTAACCATAATTAATCCCCTAATAGCATGTTCAATTTAGATATAATTTATATTAATCATCCAGGATGATCAAAATTATCTGGGATAATTCGAACAAAATTTTAATCTTAAATCCTTGCCAAAATTATCATTGGTAGTTATTTTCAAAGATCATAAATAATCATCCTAAATGATCTAAATGATCTATTGTGACTTGAGCTCATGAATTTTATGTTTTTGATGATAACAAACATTTTTATATCTCATAGTATTTTTTATTCTTTATTTATCTGTGTGTATACTAACATTTTAGGAATACCATGTAACATCAAACAAAAATTAGAGCTCAAGATTTGATTGAATAATGTTATGTTGTAAAGGGTCTATATTTTTATTGATGTAATTTTAATTTCTTTAGTCAAGTCCTAAAAGGGAGTATGCTTTCTTGGTGACCATAACACACTCAAGGTAGTGATATCTAGTCAAATCCAGAAGATCAAGTTTTGTACTACTCGTACTGTATGATTTTGGATCTTTTAGGATGATCCTTTATGATCTTAGAAAATACCCACCAATGATAATTTAGGCAAGATTTTACGATTCAAAATGTTTTTTTAATCATCCTAGATGATCAATACAAATCATGCCAAATTTGATCATGTGATTAGGGGATTAATTATGGTAAAAACTTTTAATTTGATCATCCTAGATGATCTGTATATCTTACAGGATGATGTTTGCCGACATACTTGATTTCCCTAAATCGTTCAGGATGAAATACCATAATTTATCTTCTAATTGTCCTGGAAAATCCACAATATTATCCTGGATGATCTGTATAAATTTGTAATGATTGTCTTGGACTATCCTAATATCGTCTGAGACCATCAGGTCAAATTCTGCACATCGTACTAGACGATCCTGTGATTGTCCAGGATGATTTTTTGCGCCAGAATTGAGTTTCTAGGGCTTTCTGAAGCCCTCTTTCTAAGCACATTATACATGATAATCCTACGATCATCCTGGATGACATTTTGTGCCAAAATTAAGTTTTTAGGGTTTTTAGAAGTGCTCTTTTTAGGCACATCTTACGGGACAATCCAGCGATCGTCCTAGATAATTTAATTAAATAATTTAACCATAATTAATCCCTTAATAGTATGATCAATTTAGACATAATTTGTATTAATCATCCTGGATGATCAAGATCATCCAGAATAATTTGAACAAATATTTAATCTTAAATCCTTGCCTAAATTATCATTGGTAGCTATTTTTGAAGATCATAATAAATTATCCTAGATAATGAAAATCATCTGTTATAACTCAAGCTCATGAGTTTTATGTTTTTGATGATAAAAAACATTTTTATATCTCATAGTATTTTTTTATTCTATATTTGTCTGTATGTATACTAACATTTCAGGAATACCATGTAACATCAAACAAAGAATCAGAGCTCAAGATTTGGGTTAATAATGTTATGTTATAAAGGGTATATTATTTTCATTTATATAATTTTGATTTCTTGAGTCAAGTCCTATAAGGGAGTATGCTTGCTTGGTGACCATACAGACACTCAAGGGAGTGAGATCTAGTCAATACTAGAAGATCCAGTTTTAAACTAATCATACTGGACAATTTTGGATCGTCCAAGATGATTCTTTATGATCTTGGAAAATAGCTGCCAATGATAATTTAAGTAAGATTTTAGGATTCAATTTTCGTTCTAATCATCCCGGACGATCTTGATCATCCTGGACGATCAATACAAATCATGCCAAAATTGATCACATGATTAGGGGATTAATTATGGTAAAAAGTTTTAATCCGATCATCTTGGATGATATGTATATCTTATAGGAAGATGTTTGCCGATATACTTGATTTCCCTGAATCATTTAGGATGAAATACCATAATTTTTCTTCTAAACATCCTAGATGATCCACAATATCATCCTGGACAATCTGTATAAATTTGTACTGATCATCCTGGACTATCCTAATATCATCCGGGACCATCAAGTCAAATTATGCACATTATACTGGACAATCCTGCGATCATCCAGGATGATTTTTGGAGCCAGAATTGAGTTTTTAGGGTTTTCTGAAGCCTTCTTTTCAAGAGCATCATATAGGAGAATCCTACGATCATCCTGGATGATATTTGGTGCTGAAATTGAGTTTTTAGGGTTTTCAAAAGTGCTCTTTTAGGCACATCGTACGGGACAATCCAGCAATTATTCTGAATGATTTTTGCCGCCAACATAAATTTTTAGGGTTTTTAAAGCCCTCTATTTAAACTTTGTCAGGGCACTTGATAAGTGTCTTTGGCAGCCATTGAAGCTTCATTCTTCTAAAGAAAACTTGAGGGAGAGCAAGATAGGGAGAGAGGAAAGGGTGGGTTTGAGAGAGGGAGAAGATCCTTGGAGGGGGTTTCAAGGGAGTGTGGAGGGGGTTTCACACGGTTGCTCCGACAAGCTTACACCTTAGTACCATCAGATTCATGGCTCATCTTGAGGGAAGTTTTGGGAAGAAGAAGGTCTCTTTGGTGTCAAAGGATCTGGCTACTCCGTCGCACCAGGGAAGGTGCAAGTGATTTTGTAATGGCTTCTCAGCCTAGCAATGGGGGCTAAAGGAGAGATACTGAGTTTATTGCAATACTCGGAGGGTACCTCCAAGGAGTATATATAGGTCAAGTTGGACTGAAACACTATAAATCTGATGTGTTTCTTCTTTTATTATTTATGCATTTAATTTTCATAATTTTGTTTTCTTGTGGAAATAGCTGCAATTGTTATTTCATCACTAAGCGGTGTTTTAGTCGTAACCGCAAAGACCTTTTTCTTTTAATTAGTTTTACCTATGAATGAACACTGTCGGAGAACAGAGGCTGGAAGTTGAACTCAATGTTAGAGCTAAAGACAGAAAAAAGAAGAATTTGGATCAATTTCTTTCCAAATTGGACTTGGTAAAGGCGCTAGACTCAGCCAGTCTGTCGAAAATAAACGAGCTTTTTGAGGCAAAACTTGGTTTAAGTTTGTGTTTTGATTAAAAAGTTTTAAAATACCAATTCACCCCCCCCCCCCCCAATTCCCCCCCCCCCCCCTCTCTTGGTTAGCCTTGGGCAAGTACATAAGGGCTTAATATCCCTAATGAACTTTCATCGTCTAGTATGATTAGTTCAATGAGCCGATCATCCTGAATGATATAAATCGCCCAGTACAATTAGTTCAAAACTTGAACTTCTAGTTTTGACTCAATCTCACTCCCCCTGAGTGTATGTATGGATGGCCACCAAGCAAGTATACATCCTTACAGGATAACTCAAGAACTCAAAAATACATCAATGAATTTACAAAAATTATTACAACATAACCTATTCCACCCAATCTTGAGACTTGAATCTTTATTGGTATTCTAGAAAAGTTAGTACACACACAAACAAAAATATATTACAAATATAAGTAGACAATAGGATGTGAGCCACAATATTTGTTATCATTAAAAACATAAACTCATAAGCTCGAGTTGTAACACATAGAAGTTCAAAACCTTGGAATTTTACATGATGTCATTCTTATTAATCAAGCTCTTTGATACATGCATTCAAAATTTATGTAACATGTTATTTTTGAAGTCAAAAAATTGGTCAAGGCTAGATTTATTTTGTCAAAATATTTCCTCTTGTGAAGCTAGCGTCATACCAGTTTGAAAGAAAAATAATTAAATTTGGATATGTGTTGTCTATAAGGATTTTAATAAGGCATGTCCTAAGGATGAGTTTACTTTACCCATTCCCAAACTCATAATGGACATTGCCTCTTTGCATGTTATTTTCTCCTTTAAGGATGGATCATCTAGTTATAACAAAATTAAGATGGCCTCAGAAGATGAGAGGAGAACTGCATTCATAACTCTTATTATCTTTTGTTATGAGGTGATGCCATTTGGTCTCAAAAATGCTGGTGTAGCCTAACAGCTAGCCATAACACAACATTTTGATGAATTAATCCATAATTAAGTGGAATGATATATTGATGATTTGGTCATCAAGAGCAAAGTCAATAAGCTTTGCCTGTATGACTTAAGAGTTATCTATAAGTAGTTACGCCACTATGACCTTAAAATGAACCCCTTAAAGTGTGATTTTGGCATTACTTCAAGAAAATATTTGGACTTTGTAATGCAGTAATGTGGAATTGAAATTAATCATGCTAAGATACAAGACATCTTAAATATGTATCCTCCTACAAGCCTTATTCAGTTAAGATCTTTCAAGGTAGATTGCATATATAAGAAGGATCATTTCAAATCTCTCTAGATGGTGTTATTCCATCTCTGCCCTAGCACAAAAGGACACCAGATTCATATGAGATGAAAAATACTAAAGTTTCTTTGAGAATATCAAATAAAATCTTACTAATTTACTAATATGGAAACCCCTATTCTGGGAAACCTCTTATTCTCTATACCTTGGCTTTAGAAGAGTCACTTGGTTCCTTGTTGGCTCAAGTTAATAAGGAAAGAAAAGAAAATGCCCTCTACTATCTAAGTGATGACTCCCCCCAAAAAAATTTTGGTATCCTTCCATTAAGAAGCATTGTCTTGCTTTAGTTTTGGCAGCCAAATAGCTAAGGTGTTAAAATAGTTGCTATTTGCATGCTTTACATTTTTGCAACTTGTATAGTTTTGATGATTGCAAACATTATTGTTCAAATGTGTAGTTATCTCCTAAAAATTTTAGAAGATTTGTATTTTCTCTTGTGTGTACTAACATTTAAGGAAAATCAGACTCCAGACTACGAAAACTTCAAATCAAATTCAACATGAGATACTTTGTGAATTTGAAGCTTGTATTTTTCTTTGAATTAAATTTGAAAGGGAGTGATTGTAATTGAGTGAATAAAAATATACACACACACATAAGGAGATCATATTTAAGTTTTACTGATCGTACGGGAAGATATCAGATCGTACGGGATGATCAGACAGTTATCTGCTATTGAGCAAATAGAATGAATAGGAACTAGCTTGAAAGATTTTCTAAGTCCTATTCGTCCGGGACGAAATTAATTATCGTCAAGAACGATCTGGTCTCTGTAAAATTTTTGTCCAGACGAAATTAATTATCGTCAGAAAACGATCTGCTATCTATAAAAATTTCATCCAGACAAAATTAATTATCGTCCAGGACGATCTGGTCTCTGTAAAATTTTGGTCCAGATGAAATAAATTATCGTCAGAAAATGATCTGCTCTCTGTAAAAATTTCGTCCAGACGAACATATTCTCGTCCAAATGATTAACCGACTTAGAACA
>NW_021318857.1:114255-134173 GCF_001605985.2 Dendrobium catenatum
GTGAAGGCTTCACTTAGAGTTCAAAGGTAAGAATCTCTACTTGTGAATTGGGATTACTTCACTCTTTTCTTTCTTCCTTCTAGATTTCTTGTGAGAAGGTCTGTCAAGGAGATCCGGTTCGCTGCCGACACTTGGAGAGTGTGAATAGCCGAAGGGTTCTCTGCCCACACTTGGAGAGTGTAAACAGCTGAAGGGTTCTCTGCCCACACTAGGAGAGTGTGAAAGGACGGACGGTTCTCTGCCAACACTGGGGATTGTGTAAAAGGACGACGGTTCTCTGCCGCACCGGGTAGTGGTGAAAAGAGTGTGTTGTAAAGGCTTCTCCGCCTTGATGTGGGTGCAAAAGGAGAGTCACTTTGTGGTATTAGTGCAATACTCGTAGGGTGCCTCCGAGGAGTGGATGTAGCTCTGATTATAGACCGAACCACTTTAAATCTGGTGTTATTTACTTTACAGTTTTTACGTTTCCGCATTTTATTTTTTAAGTCTTAAAAACTCTGTGGTTAAAAAACTTTTTCTACAAAACTTAAAAGAAATAATTTTTATTTTGGTTCATCATAATTTTAAAAGTGGGCTTAAAATTTTTAAACTACTAATTCACCCCCCCCCCCTCTTGGTAGCCTTTGGGACATTAACTTAAGCTTAACAACCTAATTACTAGACTCAACATAAGGCACAACATGCTTTATCATCAGGTGAGTTTAATTTGGAGATTCAATCCATTGCAATATCTTATGACCTGATAAACATTGTTAAGACATCTTACATAGTGGTCTATGTTATTACTCCAATTTAAAATAACTTTCATTTCCCTGCATATTGTGAAAGGATAAGCCATTGTTGACTTCCTTAAAACACCCCTATTACAATCAAAAATCTCATCTAAATAATGATTTTGAAAAATCTAATGATCATCTCTAAAAGTTATATTTTGATGGTGCATCATACTCCTAATGAGGAAAAGCACAAAAATTATTATTCCTAAAAAGCTAAAATTGTCCTTATTTTTATAACACTAGATAAGGAATGATGCATTTTTCATATCACTTATTGGAGTCTTGCACAAAAAACAAGGCTAACTATGAAGCTTTAATAACTAGTTTAGAACTTGAAATACTAATGGGCATAAAAGAAATCAATATCTTTCATGATTCTCAACTAGTTATCAACCAGATTGTAGGAACCTATAAGTTTTTTAATCCAAAACTCCTAAAGTACCATCAATACATAAATCACTTTCTTGAGCAAACTCCTAATGTAACTATTTATAGAATTTTTCATTGAAGCAATTATACTGTGGATACCTTAGAAAATCTTATAAAGGAATTTTCCTATCTAGAAGAAGACTCCATTTCTATAGAAATTTAGGATCGTCATATCCTAGATGTTATAGATTTTGAGCAAATCAACAAGAAATCTTCTCAAGTCCCATATACCTCTTCAACAACAAATGAAGAAGGAGATTAGAGATATCCACTCATCAATTTTCTTCATGAAAGACAAGCTTCCTCATGATAGGTCTCTTACCAATCAAATCAAGAAACATGCCATCTCAATGCACTTATGAATAACACTCTATATTGTTTATAATTGGATCATATGTGGCTATTTTGTCTAGATAAGTGAGAGGCACTGAAGATCATAAATGAAGTCCATTTCAAACTATGTGGTGCTCATCAATTGGGTTTTATGATGAAAGTAAAAATTAAAAGACTTGGGTATTATTGGCCCATGATGATTGATGATTGCATGAATGTTACAAAACATTATCATCAATGCCAAGTTTTTGGTGTGATTTTACATCAACTGCCTAACACCTTATGTCCCTTTGAGGGTTGGGGTACTAAAAATATTAGGCCTACTAATCATCCTTCTACAAGGTGTCATCGCTTTATTTTAGCCAAGACTAATTACTTTTCCATGTGGGGTAAAGTAATTCCCCTCCTATAACATGTAATATACACCACACCATGTCATAAAATTCTTTCGTGACTATATCGTATATCAATTTATATTTTATAATGGGTCCATATTTAAGTCTATAAGAATAATTAATTTTATAAATTGCTATAGTATTGATTAGAGATACATAACAATATATCAATCACAAGCTAATGGATTTGTTGAGTCCTTTAATAAACCTTAGCACAAATCAACAAAAAGACCCAAGATGACCACAAATGCCAATGGGATGAGAGGATGGTGAAAGCCTTGTTAGCCTATCAGACTACTTACAGAACCCTAACCTAATCCCCTCCATTCACATTAGTGTACTGGTTTGAGGTTGTACTCCCTCTGGATGTATAAATCCCTTCATTAAAGATCACAATATAAAATCAAATTACTATTGAATGATACACAAAATTCTGGTTAGAAGAGATTGAATGCCTTGAAGATCATTGCCTCTAAGCTAAGTAAACCTTAGAGTTGAATAAAATTTAAATGGTTCAATCTCATGTAAAGTTAGTGCGACCAAAAACCTTCCCGGTAGGAGACTTGGTCTTGGTTCTTTAGATCCTATCTCAGCCCACCAAGATTGGTGGGAAGTTTAAATCAATATGGGAATGATCTTTTATTATGGAGACAGGCTATGAAGGAGACTCATATCAGCTAGTTAACTGTAATGGAAATCACCTTATGCTTCTTTTCAATGGAAATTTCCTTAAAAATTATTATGTTTGATGTACTTTCAATTTTAAATCAATGAAAACATCTTCAACTTCTGAATTAAATTGAATCAAATTTATCTAAATCTCAAATTCCAAAACTCTAACATCCAATCCTTATAATTAAATTTGAGTCATCGTGCTTTCTTTCCTTAGGATTAAATCCACTAGTGATGGAGCAGGCCCCTCATGACACCATCCTAGTATTAATTTATTTTTGAATCTCTATGGTTAGGTGTAAGTCCCCACCTCAAGCTTTCTTTTAATATGATCATATGTTAGTATTGGAGCATGCCCCTTATGGAACCACTCTGGCCTTCCTATTCTTAAGGTTAAATGTAAGTCAACATGCTTTCTTATCTTAGGATTAGATCTACTTGTGATAGAGTATACCCCTCATGGCACCATCTTAGTGTCCTTAAGGATAGGAGTGAGTCTTTGTGCTTCCTTCCCTTAGGATTAGGTCCACTAGTGGTGGAGCATCCCTTTTGTGGTACCACTATAGTATTAATTTAATCTTAATTATCCAAGTTTAGGTACTCTATTTCCTTGGAATCATAGTCCTAGATTTTACCTTTTCATTAGGTCAACACTAATATGTGTGGTAGTTCTACATAACATATTGGAGGTTTATTTATTAACCTCATTTTTATATGACGTCATCAAGATCTATCTAGATTCTTGTTTGTTAATCTCATGGTTGATAATCATCTATTGTGAATCTGATTATAGGGAATAAAATTTTAACGATAGCAAACATACCTATTTTTCTACGACTGCCTTGCCTCTACTAATGTTTTAGGTCCACGTAATCGAGTGTAACTCAAGCATGCTCAAGATTAGGTAGACTATGACTGAGTCCGTTTGTAATCTTTTACCTTTTATTGAGTCAAATGTATCAATGTGGGTCCTTATGCAAAGTAACCTTGCATACGCACACATTATAGGGAAACTTTTTGATATTTTTAGAGTTCTCTATCTTTGATCACATCATCCTAGATGATTAGTTAAAAAACCATAATTAGAGCATCCTGGTTAAGGCAGCTATCATTAAGTACATCATCCTGGATGATGTTATCATCATCCTGGATGATGTTATCATCATCCTGGATGATAGGCTCAAATCAAAAAGAATCAGCCATTAGGTATGTTAAGGCATGTTTTATTTTTGTACATCATCTAAGATGATGTCCTAGACGATGCAGCATAAATATACCTAAATTAAGCTAGTAATTAAGGAAAGTAATTAAGGTTTTAATGTACAATCAAATCATCCTGCAAGATCATCAAGGATGATCAGTTAACAAACCTTAATTCTTCTTGGATGATCAAACATCTACCTGCGTCTATTCAGGACAATGTTCTGAACGATATGTGATGTTTTGAACTAATCATCTCGGACGATTAGGTCAATATTTCATCATCCAGATATCCATTCAGGGCGATATTCTGAATGATCTGAGATGTTTTGAACTAATCATCTCGGATGATCGCGAGATCATCCTGGATGATCAAGTTAATTTTTAAACATCTAGACTCCCATTCAGGGAAATGATTTGGATGATATTCATTGATTTGTACTAATTATACACATGATGATATACTATTGTCTTGGATGATATGAATAAATTTCCTTCTGATCGTCCTAAATCATCCTAGCTGAATGAGCTGATTTTGTACTGATCGTACAGGATGATCAGCCGATCGTCCTGGATGATAATGTCAGTTTGTTGCAATTAAGAGCTATTATGAATCTCTTCTTTATAAGACCTCTTGTTTCAGCCAAAAGGGCATCTTTTGCTACTATTTTGACTTGAGAGAGTCTAGAGGAGAGGGAGAGAAAGGGAGAGAGAGAGAGAGAGAGAGAGAGAGAGAGAGAATCTTGTGAGAGGGTTCACTACTCTGATCAAGGATCCAAGTCATCTTCTCTGGTCATCATCCCTAGTTCCCTGGAGGTTTGAGAGAGGTCTATTTTAATAATCAATCATGGTTCTATGCCTGCTTTAGGAGGAAGTAAAAGGAGTTGGGTTCTCTGCCTTATAGTGTCAGTGGAAAGGATGTTTTGTAAAGGCTTCTCCGCCATGCTATGGGAGCAATAGGAGAGTCATTGAGTTTAGTGTAATAGTCGGAGGGCGCCTCCGAGGAGTGGATGTAGATCGAACAACTATAAATTTTTGTGTTCAATACTATTACTTTTTTCTGCATTTAATTTCCACGCGATGATTTTTTTGTAGTGAATTTTGGTTTAAGCTTTTGTTTTGATTTAAAGATTTTTAAAATACCAGTTCATCCCCCCACCCTCTTGGTTAGCCTTGGGCTAGTTCACATGGGCTTAACATCCCTAACGAACTTTCAAGTGGTATTAAAGTGGGATTCATAAAATTGAGTTTTTGAAAACTTTTAAATTTTGATCCATAACTAACTCTGGAAATCATAATACTGTTGAAGGATATTCTATTACACGACCACCTTTGTTTGAAAATATTCCATTTAATTTTTGAAAAACTTGCATGTCTACGATTTTATAATCGATTGACTATTGCATGTTGATGCTTATTAAAGAAGGTTATATACCTCTGACTGGTAAAATTAATGGTGTTATTACTCCAATATCTTTCACTGAATGGACTCTTGATGATAGAGATTTAGCACAACTCAATGCAAAATGCTTGAACTGTTTTTTTTTTTTTGTGCTTTAAAATTTAAAGATTACATGCATATTTCAACTTGTGCTACTGGAATAGAAATTTTGGGATAAATTGTGTATCACTTATGTAGGAACAAATGAAATTAAGCAATCTCGCTTGAATATTTTATTGCATGATTACGAACTTTTTCATATTAAACCTTCTGAATTGATTTCTAATATGTATACTAGATTTATGCAAATTGTTACCTCACTGCATGCTTTAGGAAGAGAACTCATCAATTATGAAAAGATTAATAAAATTTTGAGATGCTTGTCATCCTCTTTTGATGCTAAGATTACTACAATTACTGAATCTAAAGATTTGAATACTTATTCAATTGATAACTTACTTAGATAACTCATTGCTTATAAGTAAGCGGTGAATCAAAGAAACCTTTATGCATGTCAGAAAAAGAAGGAGAAAAGTGTGGCGCTGAAGGCCAACGACATGAATACTGACTCTTCCGGGTCTAAAATCAATGATGTTCCCTTAATCACGAGACAATTCAAAATCTTTCTAAGGAAGAAGCATAAGAACCATCAGAAGTGGAATAAAGGTAAGGATAATAAAAAATTTAAGCATTCTAATGATACTATATATTTTGAATGCAGGAAGCCAGGACATGTTAAAGCTGACGGTCCTATACTTAAGGCTCATCCTAGCAAGAAGAAGGGTGAGGAGAAACCCAAGTTTAGAAAGGATAAAGATAAGAAGCGATTCCAAAAGTCATTTTGGGCAAATTCTACATCGAATTCCTCTAAGACTAAAGCTAAAGAGGAGACTATAAACTTGTTCTTGATGGTGGACGATCATTTTGGTCAGTCTGACGAAGAAGAGTTATATGAACTAACCTAAGAATAATTACTTAAAGTTTCTGAACAAATTCATGCATCATATAGGAAACTTAAGAAATCACGTGCTAGTTTAAGATTTTTTTTTTTTGAGAAGTGCTAAGTAGCAATAAAATAAAAAGGCAAAGAGGCAAAGAAAAGCCTAGATAGAAGCTAAATGAGGATTAAACCACCTTTTACTCTCTTACTTTTCTAATTTAACAAAGGAAGAAGTAAGGTTATCCTCAAGAAACAAGTCCCAATCAAAATCAAAAGATAAAGCTATGTTAGCACAATAATCCGCTAACTTATTACATTTGCGATTGACACAATTAAAGATGACATTATTAAAATTACTAAAAAAAAGATATACCTTCATCTCCCAAAGAGTTCACTTTAATAATCTTCAGTTTGATGTACAATTTTTGAAGATATTGGAGAACATTTTTATTGTCACCTTCCAAAATAATTCCTTTTATATCTCTTGTCCATTCATGAGAGATTCCTTCCAAAGTTTTGAATGCCAAAAGCTCCATTTGTGCACTATCCCAATGCATCTTCTTCCTTCCAAAAGCAAAGATAAATCTAGCTTTATCATCTCTTACCACACCAGCGATCCCAGCCATATAGTTATCTCTAATAGCTACATCGAGAATGATTTTAAGCCACTCAGGTGGAGGAGGATGCCAATAATGTGAAAGCAGCCCTTTAGACCGATAAGCATCCTAGTGGTATGAATAGAAAACATCTTATTTTACCAAGCTAAGAAAGCTCAAAATAAAAGAAGCAATCAAAAACTTACTGCTACTAGATTTTCCATGCTTAACTTTGCATCTATTGTTCCAAACCATGCATACGGTTAAAACATAGATTCTAGCAGTCATGATATCATGATTTATTAAACTTCTAAGACCGCTACTGAAATCGTTCCAATTAATGAAAGATGGAATATTGAACCACCAATCTTGTAAAACATTGCATACTTACAAAAGTTTAGAACAATTAGCTGTGATATGATCCAAATTTTCAATCACACAACATCCCATAGGACACATACATTTAACAGACAGTTTTCTTTTAAAACGGAAAAATTCTGTAGGAATAGCATCAATGCTTTACCTCCAAAGAAAGAGCTCTACCCGAGCATTGATTTTTAATTTATGAATCCATGAAAACATTACCTTAGAAGCAACATTTCCATAATAATCTTCAGTTAGCAGGGAAGATATGGTTTTACCAGAAAAATATTTTTTCAATTCCATTTGATCTCTAGTTGCATTGCTGAAAATCTACACCTCTCGGATGATATTCTGGAGCTCTATTCCAAAAAATTGATTCAGCTTATCAGAATTCCACTTTCCCTCTTCTATAAAATAATCTAGAGAAGTTATCTCCTCGTCAAGGCCTCCAACAAAAGTCAGCCATTTAAGAAGACTTTTGTCTAGAATCCATGTATCCTATAAAACATTGATGTTGGAACCATTAACAACTTTTCATCTAACAAATTTTTTAAGTGTCTTCCATCTACTTATGATGATTTTCTAAGCATTTGAACCTCCTTTATACTCATCCTTACTCCACCACAAATCACCATATTTTTTCAGCAAGTTCCTACTTAACAAGTTACTTTGTTTCTCAATGAGATTCCAAGCAAACTTTGCTCTAAAAGATCCAATTCTAGAAGTAATTGATTGAAGACCCCATCCACCACAGTGCTTTGGAGTACATAACTGCTCCCTTGCAAAATAGTGTAAACCTTTGCTTCTATCCATTTTATTCCAAATACAATCTCTACTAAGTTTTTCTAACTCATATAGAATTTTCATAGGAACAAGAGAATTAGAAATCCAAAAAACTAGTAGAGTAAGAATGACAGATTTTACCAAACAGATTCTGCTGGCCAGAGACATATGCATGTTACCCCATTTCTTCATTCTCTTCATAGTTTTATCCAACAGCACTTGGAAGTCACTCTTCTTTAACCATCTCAAAGCAATTTTTATTCCCAGATAATCTAATTCTTCTACCAGTTTGAAAACCAGCAATTTAGAAATATATTTCTTTTTCCTTCTTAACATAGAAGTACCAAAGATCAAAGATGATTTATGCTTGTTTACATTTTGACCCGTCCAGCTGCAGTATTGTTTGATAATTCTTTTAATTTTCTTCACATTGTTCAATCTAGAATTAGAGAATAATAATACATCATCTGCATATAATAGATGAGAAATTTTAGATGCATTGGAGCAAAAACTGATTCCCAAATGGTTTCCCCTGCAGTAGAAAACATTAGATAATAACTTAGAGAAAATTATAAATAAGAATGGAGAGAGTGGGCATCCTTGATGAAACCCACATTTTCCCTCAATCCATTTAGATCTTGTCCCATTGATTAATATAGAAAATCTGGGAAATGACACACAATCCATAATCAGTTCTATGAATATGTCCGTGAATCCTAGATCCTTCATCACCTTCATCAAGGTTAACCAACACATACTATCGTATGCTTGTTCCATATCCAATTTGATAGCCAAATATCCATTGCAAGCTTTTAAAAACCTCGGTTTATTGAAAACCTCTTGAGCTAATAATAGATGTTTAGAAATTGATCTATTCTTAACAAATGCCACTTGCTCTTCAGAGATGATTTTGGGAATCACTAAAACCAATATATTCAAGATTATATTTGATACAATCTTATAAATTGAGTTACTCAAGTTGATTGGATGATAATGAGCAGGAGTTAAAGGATTAATGGACTTTGGAATGTGTACTACCAAACTATCCTTCCATTATTTACTCATTTTACCTATAGAGAAAAAAAGGCTCACCACTTTACATACATCACCACCAATTATTTCCCAATAGGTTTTGAAGAAAGAGTGAGTCAATCCATCACATCCTGGAGCTTTATTACTCCCTAGCTTCAAAACAGCCTCCTTTACTTCATATTCATCCTTTACTTCATATGTTGTAAGCTCCTTTCTCAACCAAGTTTTGTCATCAGCATTCAAAACCTTCCATGGATTTGGCCAGTTATCTAAACTGTATTTTCTTTCCTTCCATTTCTCTTGAAAGAATGTATAGAAAACATCTTCCACTTCCCTATGATCTTTGGTGATTTGGCCTTCCAGATTTTTAACTTGAGAGATCCAATTGGTATTTCTTCTAGCATTGGCAAACGAATGAAAGAATTTGGTGTTTGAATCACCTTCAACATTCCACTTCACTTTTGCTCTTTGCTTCCACCAAGTGTTCAAGTAATTGAGAATAACATTGAGTTCTTTTACTTTAGATCTAAGTAGCCATAACTTCTCATCATCCAGCCAATCATTGGTAGCTTCTTCTTCTTGGAGTAAAAGAATTTCAACCATTAATCTAGATTTTTCACTAGAAAAATCTTTAAGCTTATTCTTGCTTCGATGGAATAAGTCATTTAATTCTCTCTTACATTTATTGTTTAGTATTTCCATGTCATCCCCAACAAAATTTTTCATCCAACAATGTGATCCAATGTCTTGAAGGATAATTTAATAGATCTTGCCAAGCTTCTAGTTTCATCAAATAATTTCAGCACAATGGGGCAGTGGTCAGAAGCCAATCTAGCTAAGTGTCTTACCATTGCAATTTGAATCCTTTGAATAGCCATTGAGTTCAACAAGCATCTATCCAAAACATTCTAGAATTTTTCCACTTCCAACTTTATTATTGTGCCAAGTATATCTTGGACCAATCATCTCAATATCATGATAGTCATTATCATTCATAAACTTAAGCATTTCTAAGGAACCTTGAGAGAAGACAAATTTCTTACCTTCTCTCTTTTCCTCTTGTGAAAGAATGTAATTAAAGTCACCTCCAATTATAGATGGAATCTTCCTTTGTGATTGTTCTTGGATGCAATCCCATAACAATCTTCTCTTGGGAGCCTCCTTGTTCCCATAAACTGTAGTAATCATCCAACAACCTTTTTTAAAGACATTAAGATCACCAATAACACATTGATCTATATTCTTTAACACTGTGAAAGAAGCAATATCAGATCTCCAAAGAATCATAATGCCTTCAGATAGTCCCTCCGAAGGTAGAATGAAGAAATCCCAATTAGGACTCATGATCCTATCAAACGCATTTTTATCAAAAGAGCTGATTTTAGTTTCAATTAAACCCACAAACAAAACCTTATAGTCTTTTATGAACTCCTTCATATATAGAGAGGCTTCCTTCTTCTTTGCCTCTCTACAATTCCAAAATGCTATGGAATCCATTAAATATTAATTGGGGAGTAGCCCCCAACCTTCTTTCTTCCTTCTCCAAGTCTTCCATGGGTTTTATTTTTAATAGGTCCTAAAGATTTTAATTCTTTTGCCAATTTGCATTTAGGCAATTCTTCAATCAAACCATTGTTGTTCTCCAATACCAATATATCTTCTGTAGCCTTGTAAGGCTTCGAACCACCTTCCTTAGGAATTCCCTCTTCTCCAGGTATCACCAAATTTTTCTGTATGTTGGCATCATCATTCCTATCTGCAGTAATAGTTTGGAGGATAGAGAAATTATTTTCATCTATCAGAGACAGAGAAGCTTCTTCATTCAATTACAAAACATTATCTGGAATCCGTTTAGGAATTTTGCTGATAGAATTTGCTGCTACATGATAGGTAATACTTGAGTTCGCAAGTAAAATATTAGGATTTACTTGAGTTTGTAGACAACCCTTCCCCACTGTGTTATCTAAAGTAAAAGGCTCCACCATAGCCATGTTATCCTCTTGAGAAGGCATAGCAATTAACTCTGGCCTTATCTCTCCTTCTTAAAAAATATTTGCATTTATAAAGACTTCTCCAGGAACATCTTGAACCAAACTTTCACATAAGCCTTCATCTACCACCTCTTGAATATCATTCCTGATTGAGATAGGAATCTCAAATTTTTTAACATATTTGAGTGTGTTTTTTTTTTATCTCCTGATTTCTCCTTTTAAAATTCCTTCTTCTCTTATTTTTTACCATAATTCAAGGACTATAAGAAGTTTAATTGGATCTTCTAGTTTGCTTTCCATAGCCTTTTCTCTTCTAATTTCCTCCCCATCCACTACCACTTGAGGATTATTAAACTTTTGTTCACATTCCTTATTCACATGTCCAATATTTCCACATACAAAACGAAAGTTTGATACCTTCTCATATTCTACCTTTTGGAAGAACCTTCCAGCCATGTTATCCACCCAAACTCCTAAAGGAAGAGATTCATCAAGCTTAATTCTTACACAAACTCTGAAAAATTCTCTTCTTCCCCAATGGAACATATTGCCATCCAACATAAGAGGTTTACCAATTCTTGAAGCAATGCAATCTACATTCTTCTCATCCCAACATTGTAATGGTAAATGTGGCATTCTAATCCAAATTGGAGATGATAATCCCTTAATAGAAGTAGTATTAAATTCCAGAGTCCACTTCTCCATACCTATTATATGTCCATTTACAATCCAAGGGCCACCTGAATGGACTGCTTCCACCATTTCTTCAGATGAGAAGGAACATAAGAACCATCCACCACCCAATGTGGTAAAGTGGAATATCCCGAATTGAGTCCATTGCTTCCTTATTTCCCAAGCCACTAAATGAGAAGGTATAACTTTTCCAAATACTTTAATAACCAATGAATTAGCTAAAATTTTAGAGTTCCTCTTCTCATTATCTTCATGTAATTTCACTGCTATTCCATCTTCAGAGTAAACAACTTCTTCATCTTTGAAATCCAACTTAATGTATGGTTTATTGCTCCAAGGATTAACATTTCTTAAACCAATTAAGCTTTTTGGCATTTCAGCAGGAAGCTTATCTATATTTGTCTCTTTCCTTTTTTTCAGGTACTAAATTAAATTTTTTGTTAAACAAATCCTGAGAATTCTCATTTATCACGCTGCGACTAAGTTCAGGGATTGCATTCAAATTCCCGAAATGATTAACAAATAATTTCATTCCATAAGTTGATGCATTCATATAAGAAGGAAAAGTTGTAGATTTAAAATTGTTAGGAGTAACCGAATTCAAAGCTTCATCTATTGCCTTACCTTTGCCTTCCATATGTTGAATTTTCTTAGGAGAAATTTCAGAAACTTCCTTGATCACCAAAGATCCTTGATGTTTAAACAGAGGATTTTGAATTATTTGAAAAGAATTCAAATTCGTCAAGCCATCACCTGAACCATTTATGTTTGAATTAACCATCAGAGACGGAGACCTCGACGTCGACGACGTAGGTTTCCGTTGATCTTCAGACACCATATCTACCTTCTGGCCTTGCCGATGGCTGTACGCCACCATCGTCCACCACCGTTCCTGAGGATTGGGAATGGAAAATGGAAAAGAAAATTTTAAAATTTAAAACTTTCTCTCTCTAACGGCTGGAGTTTCTCTCTCTAACGGCTGGAGTTTCCACCGCATTGGAGTTTCATGCTAGTTTAAGATTGGAGTTTTTTAAATTTACAAAAAAAAAAGCATGAAATTCTTCTTAAAGATTATTCTATAATTGATAGCAATCACATGTCATTACTTGATAAATTCGATGCATTAAACAAAATGCATATTGAATTATCTGTTGCACAGAATTCCTTGAAGTCATCCCATGCTGAGTTAGAAATGGAGTTTAAGAAATTAGAAAATCTCAAAGCTTTTTAAAGTAATAAATCATCATTGGATGCATCACATAACTTTAAAAGGAAGCATCACCACTCGAGTAGATTAGTAAATCCTTTTCCTGGTGTTAGATATTTTCCAAGTGGTATGTTAGGACATATTGCACACACATATACTGTTCACCATAGTACACATTGGATGTAGAGACCAAAATTACATAATTCACAGCATAACACATATATATTGCATTCTTCATTCCATAAGAAGGGACCTAAACTTGTTTAGGCTCCTAAATCTAATGTTTGATTATTTTATAGGTGTGCTCTCACAAAAGGCCTCATGAGAGCATATGGTACCTTGACTACAGATGCTCATGACACATGGCTAGAGATGCTAGCCAATTCATTTGCTGGAGGCCAGGGCTGAAAGCAAGGTTACTCTTGGAGACAACACCACCAGGAAAGTGGTGGGTGAAAGTATAACCATGGTCACTTGGATTCAGAAAAAGATAGATTGTGAGATCTTGACCATCCATAGTAATCATGGGGGAGAGTTTGAAAATGAGAGATTTGGAGACTTTTGTGAGGATAAGGAGATTAGACACAACTTCTCAACTTCTAGAACCCCTTAGCAAAATGGGGTAGCTGAAAGGAAGAACTAAAACTTAGTTAAAGCCTCTTGAGCCATGCTTATTGAGTATTCACTTCCAAAGTACTTTTAGGCTTAAGCGGTAAAAACAACTTACTATGTGTTGAATAGGATGAATGTTAGAGGCAAACATGATATGACATCCTATGAGATCCTTAAGGGTAGGACACCTAACCTTTCCCACCACCATATCTTTGGCTGTAAGGTTTTCATTCTTAATAATCGGAAGTCACACTTAGAAAAATTTAACCTAAAATTTAATGAAGGAGTGTTCTTAAGATATTCTTGTGTTGGGAAATCTTTTAGGGTGTTTAATAAGAGGATATTTATGGTGAAGGAAACTACTCATGTAGCTTTTGATGAATCTAATCCTATGAAGCCTAGAATTAAGGATGAAGATTAAATTAGAGGGATTACCCAAGGAGTTAAAAATTTAGAGAAAAGGGTAGAGCCCCAAAACACTGAAGGAGTAGGTGAGATTACCCAAGAAGTAGAAAATATAGATCTGTAGGAAAGGGTTGAACCTACACAGACCTTACCTAGAGATTGGAGATATTCTTCAAGTCACCCTAAAGAACTGATCTTAAGAGATCCTTCTGAAGGTGTTAAGACTACGCATGGACTTAGAAAGGAAGTGAACCACTCTGCCTTTATCTCAATAATTGAACCCACCAACATCAATCAAGTCTTGTATGATGAGTTTTAAATCTTAGCCATGTAAGAGGAATTAAACCAATTTATTAGGAATGATGTTTGGGAGCTTGTAGAAAGACCGAAAGGGACAAAGTATAGTTGGAACCAAATGGATCTTTAAGGATAAGGTGAATGATTATGGTGTGGTGCGTAGGAATAATGAAAGATTGGTGGCTAAGGGGTACAACCAAATAGAAGGGATGGATTTTGAGGAGGCCTTAGCCCCTGTAGCTAGATTGGAAGCCATTAGAGTGCTACTAGCCTTTGCCTATTATAAGGGATTTAAGCTTTTCCAAATGGATGTTAAGAGTGCCTTTTTAAATGGGACAGAAAAAGAGAATGTGTTTGTAGAACAACCCCTAGGTTTTGAGAGTTCCTAATTTTTAAATCATGATTTTAAATTAAAAGAGGCCTTATATGGATTAAAGCAGGCATCCAGAGCTTGGTATGAGAGGCTTAGCACATTCTTACTAGAGAGAGAGTTTATTAAGGGGAGCATAGACACCACGCTTTTTTTTGAAGAAGGTAGAAGATAAATTACTCATCATTCAGAACTATGTCGATGATATACTTTTTGGATCTTCTGATAAAAGGCTATGTGATGAGTTTTATAAAATAATGAGTCATGATATTGAGATGATTATGATTGGAGAGTTGTCCTACTTTTTGGGCTTTAGCATAAGAAAATTGGATGATAGAACCTTTTTAAATCAATCAAAGTATATAAAAGATATCTTGAAAAAATATGAAATGAATAAAGCCAAGCCAATTAATACTCCCATGACCTCTAGTGTTCAGTTGGATAAGGACCCTAATAAAAAATCTATTGATCAAAAGAAGTACAAAGAGATGATGATTGGATCTTTACTTTACCTGACTGCTAGCAGACATGATATAATATTTAGTTTTTGTCTTTGTGCTAGATTTTAAGCTAATCTTAATGAATTACACCAGACTGCAGTTAAGAGAATTTTTAGATATCTCTTAGGGACCAAAAACTTAATAATCTAGTACCCTAGGCAAAACCCTTCTTTTGAGATCATTAAATATTATGATTCTTATTTTGCAGGATGTAGGGTAGATAGAAAGAGCACTTCTAGGACTTTCCATTTCATAAGACAGACTTTAGTCTCCTGGTCTAGTAGAAAACAAAACTCTATTGCACTTTCGACTACTGAAGCTGAGTATATTTCCTTAGGGAGTTGTGTGGCCCAAGTCCTTTGGTTGAAGCAGCAAATTATGTATTTAAGATTATATGTAGGTATAATCTCAATCCTTGGTGACAACACTAGTGTCATTTGAATTTCTAAGAATCCTATCTAACATTCAAGGACTAAGCACGTTGATATAAGGCGTCACTTTATTAGAGACCATGTGACCAAGGGAGACATTGAGTTACACCATGTGGAAACTGAGAATCAACTGGCTGGCATATTTACTAAACCACTAGCCTTTGACACTTTTAGCACTTGAAGGACCAAATTGGGTATGATTGATATTAATGCATGAACTTGATTCTAACTGATTTCTAATTTTTTTTCTATTATTTGTTGTTTTCTTTTTATAGTTTTCCTTTGTTTATTTTTATATTTTTCATATGTTTTACTTCTTTTGATTTAATTTTCTTCATTATTTTTTTTTTCTTTTAATTTTTGCGAAATTGATATCTTATGCCTTATTTTTATTTATGAAAATTTGTAGTCAATGTTTAACATTTCTAAATCAGTTAAAGGGGAAAACACCATTGATTATTTTTTTTCCTTTAACTTCTTTTGGTGGTGTAATTTTTTTTTTTTCTAAATAAAAGTTTATCTCAAATTAACAATTGGACTTTGCAATTGAGATCTTTTCAATCTTGCTATAGTAATTTATCTATATATATAATGTTCAAAGTCTTTATATTACCTTCAGATTTTTCATAATCTTATCGTTGGATTTATCATATGATTTTTTATTTTGTTTTGTGATTCATTCTTCCTTATATTAGAGAGCAAGATTTTCTTCTCTAATATCTGAAAGATATAATCACAACTAAGAATATTTAAGAGTTTTGAAAAAGGGATCTAGCTTGCAAAAAAAAAAAAGGCCAATGACGCCAAATCAAAAGATACACAATAACGCCAAATTGAAAAAGTTGCACAAAGTGTATCAAAATTCAAAAGATGCATAAAGAACGCCAATCAATTGACAAGAGGCATAAATTGAGCCCACCAAAAGCAAGTTTTCTTCTCTTTCAAAATTTTTAAATCTTAGAAGAATTCATGTATCACTTGATATTTTTCAAAGGCTTGATTTCAAAATTCATGATCGTGACTAACTACTTTGATATATTATTATATTAAATATTTTTTTTGGAACCAAGTTTTGAACAAATCTCTTTTTCTTATCCAATTAATTTTTCCGATTTAGATTTTTATTTTCAAAGGACGGTTTGCCATGGAAGAAGTCCGAGCTAGAGATAAAAGGATATTGTTCTACTATTTTTTTGGATTTTGATGATGTTAACTAATTGATTCTTACAAATTTTTAACTCAATCCCATGGAAAATTTATCATATTTGGGCTTTGATTAAAAAAAAAACCTTGGTTTTTATTCTTTTTGATGCTTTTTATATCTTTTTGTATTTTATTTTTATCCCTTTTTGTTGATTTTCATGTTTTTTGGGCTCTCTTTGGTCATCTCCATCCATCCTCTAATTTTAATTTTTTTTCACATTATACCAAATGATGTTTTCAATTTACTCTTAAAATTCCATTTGACGACTAATTTGACTCTTCTGCTTCTGATCGTCTTGGATGATCTGATCGTCTTCTACTTTAATTATCTATGATCCTCCTAGATTATCCTCCTCATCCTAGATGATTTTCATAATTTATGCTCAATTATTGGTGATCATCCCAGATGATATACCTGTTCATCCTAGACTATCCACATGGAAAAATTCAACACAACTTTAATTCGACCGATACGATCTGAAAGTTTGTTAGGGATGTTAGCCCCTATGAACTGGCCCAAGCTAATTAAGAGAGAGAGGTGAATTGGTAAAAAATATCTTTCAATCAAAACATAAATTAAAACTAATATCACCACAAAGAAAACCAAAATATTGAAATTAAATGCGGAAGTAATAAACGAAAGAACACACCAGATTTATAGTGGTTCGGTGAAACCTTGACCTACGTCCACTCCTTGGAGGCACCCTCAAAGTATTGCACTAAACTAAGTGTCTCTCCTATAGCCCCCATAGCTAGGCGAAGAAGCCCTTACAAAATCACTTCCCCCTTCCCCGGTGCGACAGAGTCACCGGGTCCACATAGCTTGGATCGTACGGTACAAATTAAAATCATACAGTATGATCTCTAGAGAGATAATTCTATAACATTTTGCATTTAAAAAACAAACTCTCCCCCTGTGTGTGTGCATGGTTGCTCTTACTCTTATGCATTTTGTGGCCAGACTCAATAAAATAAAAATAAAATAAATAGAGAAATATAATGTCTGACTCATACTCCTAATCTACCCATTCTTGAGTCTTCCTTTCGTCCTGAGTCACTTGTGATCTTCCTGAAATGTTAGTACTAAAGGATAATAGCAAATAAAATAATATTCAATGAAAAGTTGTTCCAAAACACTCATTATTTGGCATCATCAAAATCTAAAACTCAGAGTCATGGGTTGCAACAATCTCCCCCTTTTTGATGATGTCAAATAATTTATTGTAAGTAAGTACGAATAACATTTCTTTTGTTTTTTTTTATATATTTTTTTAATTTTTTAATTTTTTTTAACTTAAACACAAGAAAAAAAGAAAGATATAAAAAGCAAGTACAAAACAAAAGGAATGCATTTAACAAACTATGACAAGCACAACAACAAGTACAACAAAATTCTCCCCCTTTTGACAACACAAAAAGGAGGAGCAACTAAAGCAAAAAGCAAAAGAAAGAACTACAATACAAACACAAACAATCTAAACAGACGGGTCCTGATCAGTTGGTGGTGGAGGTGGATTTGGTTGAAAATATTGAAAGAGAGCATCGAATCGGTGATCAATTACAGTAAAGCGTTCTCCAAACCATTGTATATCTGTCTCGTGTTGCTGATGTTGTTCTTGAATATGCATGTCGAGACGAGTCTGCAGTTGGTCGAAGCGTGTGACCAAATCATCGTTAGGGTGTGCTGATGTAGGTGCTCGGGGTGCGGCATGGCGTCGTGGTTGAGCTGGAGCTGCTACTAGGGCATCTTCTCCTTCTTCTTCGTCAAAGACTGGTTCTTCAGGCTCGTGTCCCCGATGAAAGAGAATACGGAAGGAGGCATCCGTATAAAAGATAGGAAGAACGTCGGGTTCACCAGGGTAGGTCAATTGATATTTATTGTGGAGGATATATCCTATTAGGTGACCAAGAGCTAGATTTTGTTTCCGTCGAGTGGTAGGTAGACGAACAAAACGAATAAAAGTCATGTGGAGAATGTAGTTACTAATTAAATCAACCTCATCAAATTTGATGTTAGACATAATAAGATAGGTAGCGACGGATAAGGTCGGGGTCAGATTGATACGGTCGCCACCTTTGGGTATTATTGAGGTTCGAAGGACATGTTGAATTATTCGAGCATTTCGAGTTAAGGATTGAACGAGAGGTTGGTGTTAATGGAAAGTAGCATTCCTAAGGACTATATTAACATTGCTCCAATCGAATTCGTCAGTAAGAAATGAGCGAACCATAGATCCTTCAGTGGACAACCCAATATATTGGGCAATCTCGGCTCTAGTGATCTCAATGTTTTGGCCACAAATAAAAGAGTGAAAGGTGGTGTTGTCGACAGTGTAGGTGAGGTTAGCAAGAAATTCGAAGAGAAGTTCAGAGTTGTAGGGAAATGCCAGGGTGAGTAGGATATGGAAGGTGGTGGAAGCAAAGAGGCCCATTACCTTGAAATTAAGAGCAGCCTGATTAAGCATTTTTGAAGAAGAAATTTTGCAGGCTTTATACCGGTGGTAGGCTTCCTCATTTTCAGTATTCAGAAAACGAGCAGGTTGGCGACTCGACGAGGATGAGCTTCCAGCAGTCATCTGACCTTGTTTAGACATTGCAAGAGGACACGAAATTAGGTGAAGGAGTGAGTGAGGAGAGATTTGAGTGAAAGGAATGGCCTAGCAAAGGGTTCTTATAGAAAATTTCGGCAATCGTACAATACAATTTCGGATCGTACAGTACGATAGCCAATAAATATCCTGACCGGTCATTTCGGGAAAAGACAGTCAAATCGTACAGTACGTTAAATATCGTATAGTACGTTCAGGTGAATTTTGATTGTCCCGAGGCCCTCAGTACGACTTTTGACCAAAAGTTTTGTACTGTACGAACAGGTGTATCATACAGTATGATCAATAATAAATATCGTACCAAACAGCTTTAACTCATATTTATTCCTTGTGTTGATGTGTATCGTACCGTACGAAAGGTATGTATCATAAATTATGATACTCAGTAATGTCGTACCAACCAGATTTAATTCGTCCCAATCCATTGCTGACGTGTATATTATCGTACGAAAGAAGAGATATCGTATAATACGATATCCAATAATTTCTGATGCATATCGTACAGTACGATGTAGGTCGTACCGTACGATCAACAGAGCCAAAATCTGCCTGTTGGTAGACGTTATGTAGATTGAGATGTATCGTACGGTATGATATGTGTATCGTACAGTACGATGAACAGTGAAGGCATAGTTTTTGT
>NW_021318857.1:134273-137352 GCF_001605985.2 Dendrobium catenatum
GAACATAGGCTATGATGTGTCCTAAGGCTAGATTTGGTTTCCTTTTGTGGCCTGGATCACGAATTGTGGTTAGGTGATCAATGTATCGAAAAATTAGGTCCGCAGTATTGATTTCCCTATGAGCCATGATGTAGAAGGTAGTGAGGGAAAGTAGAGGGGTGATGTGGACTCGGTCGCCGACTTTTGGAATGACGGAGGTGCGAAGGACATGTTGGATTGTCCTAGAATCTCTGACTAAAGAGCTAGTCTCTCCAACTTGGTAAGGTATATTGGTCTGGCGAAGAAAGTGATTTGCCGTGGACTAGTCAAGATCAGGGTCAGAGGCGATTATATGCAGCTTATCCCCGGTGGTGGATAGCTGTAAAAGATCAACACAATCCTGATATGTGATTTTGATAGGGCGTCAATTCACATAGGAGGTCAGGGCTGTGAAGGTAGAGTTGATGCGAAGGTTTGCAAAAAATTCTAGAAGAAATTCTGAATTGAAAGGGAAGGCAAAAGACAAAATGAAGCAAAGGGAGGTGTGAGCAAAAAGATCCATTATCGGGTAAGAGATGTGGACAGGATTGATGATTCTAGAGACGGTAATTCCACACTCTTTGTAACGATGATAGGCGGCTTCATCTTCTGCTTCCCAAAAACGAGGGTCAATCCTTTCCCTCGAGGAACTCCCAGAAGTCTATCGGGCGCGTTTCCCACCAGCCATTTGAGAGCACTAAGCAAAGAACACAAGAGGAGAATGGGTTGGAAGTGAAAAAGCATGGCTGGAACGGCCTGAATTTAAAGAAACGGCCATATCGTCCTGGCCGATCGCAGAATCGTCCAGGCCGATATGGTTCAATAATTACGTACAGGCCGATTGGTCAAAAAGGAGGTCCAATCATCCGGGCCGATCAGAGATCGGCCAGGCCGATTAGACACAGTTTATCGGCCCGAGGAGTCAATCCGGACGACCGTTAAAAAAATAGATCGTCCGGGCCGATTAGGTGTATCGTCCAGGACGATGCACAATAATTGATCGTACCAGCCAAAGTTAAAATGTTTAAAATGCTTGCCACGTGTATCGTCCAGGACGAACAGTGGATCGGCCCGGCCGATTGTCCAATAATGGATCGTCCGGGGCCGCATTTAAAGATTAAAACGTGCTGACACGTGGATCGTCCAAGACGATCCAGTGTATCAGCCAGGACGATGCACATAAAATGCATCGGCCAGACAAATATACTATCGGCCAGGACTATCACCATGAGTTCGATCAAATCGTCCAGGATGATATATGATCGTCCAGGACGAAGAGTAATATTAAGCACAGAAAAGTTCAGCAGATGGATTTTTGAAGAAAATTTGTCACATCGTCCAGGACGATAACAGGATTGGCCAGGCCGATGTAACTAGAAATTAAAATTAAGAGAAGAATGGTGATTATCAAGACCCTCAAAAAATAAAACAAAAGAAAAACAGTCAAAGACACAGAAAAATAAAAACAACATAATGAAAACCAAACACTGAATATTTTTGGATTTTAATTTTTCTAATTTTTTTTTTGTTTTGTTTTATGGAGGCATCATATGAGAATTCTTTTCAAAAATTAAACTTTTAAAGTTCCAAGAGATCAAGAAGTTTAACAAATCCCAATCAAAAGAAGGTAGAAAAATTGATTCCGTTAACCCTAGATCGGACATCCTTCAGGGTACAAAATTCTTTTGGAAAATAGAGGCCTAACTCGGAATAACAAAATAGGATAAGAAGATCCATTCAAGACTTGTTTACAACTAAAACTTCTCATAAATAATAAACCAAAGTAATTTTTCTCAATCATGGAAATTGAAATCAAGTCATTAAAAGTATCACATAATCAATGAGTTTTCTAAGTTTTAAGAGTTTCACCAAAGAGAGGATAGCTTGCATTTAGTGGGCTCATTTTATGCCTCTTGTCACTTTGATTGGCTCTTTGAGCATCTTTTGATTTTTGATACACTTTTGTGTATATAGCTTTCTTTTTAATTTGGCTTTATTGGCCTCTTTCCTTTTTAATTTTTGCAAGCTAAAAACTCTTTAATATACCCTTAAAGAAAAAGACTTAGTTGTGAGTATATTCTCCAAATATTAGAGAATAGGAGCTCTCTCTCTAACATAGGGAAGAACAATCCACAACACAAAATCAAAATCACGTGATAAATGCAATGACAAGATTTCAAAAGCTTGAATGATATCTAAGAACTTTGGCTATTATGCATAAGATAATTTGATGTAGCAAGATAAGAAAAATATCTTAGATGAAAAGCCATTGGTTAACCTGAGTTTAGACTTTTGTTTTAGAGAAGAAAATCATGCCACTAAACAAAGTCAGAAGAAGGGAAAAACATCAACAGTTTACTCCCTTTAACCAATTTAGAAAAGCTAAACCCTATCTTCAAAACTCTAATATTTAAAAGCTTGAAAAGTTTCATCATATGGAAGGCCAAATTTAAAGAACAATGTGAAAAACAAAACACATAAAATAAAATAATAAACCAAAACAACACAAAGTGAGCACAAAAACTATCATAAAAATAAAATAAAAGACACACAAAAACTAAAGATTTCAAGCAAGTGATAAAGCAGCGGATTTAAGCAATTTTGAGCTACAAGCCTCCTTATGTCAAGTTATCTTATGCTCCAACGAGGTCTTTGGCAAGAGCACACCTGCAAAACTCAACTACAGTCAGATTTAGGAACCCAAACAGGTTTGGGCTCCTTCTTAAGAAACATAGAGTGCAATGCAGAAGTGGTATGCTTTGAATCATGCATCTTAGGTCTCCACACCCAATGTGTACTACGGTGAACTGTTCAAGTGTGTGAGATGTGTCCTAGCATGCCACAAGAAAAACATTGAATTCCAGGAAAAGGTTTTCTTAAATAGTTTGGGTAAAAATGCCTCTTCCTAGGTTCTGGCTTAAGATCAAAAGTGGAAGTCATCCGATTTTTCTTATACGTATCAAAATCATTTTGAATTCTCAAGTTAGTTCTTTTTAATGCATCATTCTCAATCCTCAAATTTTCCTCAATCTCTTTAGATTTTTTAAGATCATCCTTAAGT
>NW_021318858.1:0-3870 GCF_001605985.2 Dendrobium catenatum
AGTAATTTCACAAAGTGTGCCACCAACAATTAAAAAGATCCACAATATCACCAATTGAAAAGTTCATAATATTATTTCCTTTATCATTCTATCCCTTATACAAATTCATTTAATCCACAATAATATCCACTATTGAATTAGAAACTAATTAATCTTTATTTCATCTTTTTTGTATTAATTATTTTTATTTGATTTGTCTAGAATAAATAGTGAACCTAATTGTGTTATTGTGTGCGTGTTTGTTATGTTGTTTTTAATTAATTTTTTTTTTTTTAGTTTTAGGGTCTTTTGTTGTTGTTGTGTTGTTTTTGCTTAAGTTTTTGGGTCTATTTAATTTACTATTGTATTTTTTTTTCATTTGTTTTAAATTGGTCATTCATTTAGGGGGAGCCTATGAAAAAAATTGCTTTAAGTATTAACTCAAATAATAATTATTTTGCCATCATAAAAAAGGGGGAGATTATTGCAACTTAGTTTTCAAAACTATATTTTTATATCATGTAGGTAATTGATGATACCAAAATATTATTGTGTTGATAACTTTTGTTCTAACAAATATTAGAAATTTTTTTTTTATTTGTATTGTTTGAGTGTACTAATATTATAGAAAAATTATACTCTAGATTGGCGAAGACTTCAAGACATATTAGATTAGGATTTCTTGTAATTGAAGTCTGTAATTTATTTTTATTTTTCTTTTATGAATTTTCTCTTGGAAGTGATAGTGAGAGTGTTTTGGGAGTGTTTGGTAGTGAGGATTGACAGATCTTGCAAGCCAAAATTATAAAGGGTTTACATGGTTGCACAAAGGTGAGAATCTCATTATATATTCTTCAAATCTTTACCCTACTTCTTTGAAGACTCTTGAGAGAAGATCTTTGAAGAAGAGCCATTACTCTGTCGTCACTAGGAGGGTGAGAAAGGATGTTGGTACTCTTGCATCAGCAGGAGGGTGAGAAAGGATGTCGGTACTCTATCATCATTAGGAGGGTGAGAAAGGACGTCGGTACTCTACCATCACCAGAAGGGTGAGAAAGGATGCTGGTACTCTGCCATCACTAGGAGTGTGAGAAATGATGATGGTGCTCTGCCGCACCAGGGTTGGTGGATGAGAGGTTATTATAAGGGCTTCTCCGCCATGCTGTGGGAACAAAAGGAGAGTAATTTTGGTATAGTGCAATACCTAAAGAAGGAGTCTCCAGGGAGTGGACGTAGGTCTAGTTGGATCGAACCACTATAATATTTAGTATTCTTCTATCTTTACTTTTTACTACTTCTTATTTTCTGCACATTTAATTTTAGTGGTTGAAAAATATCTTTTTAAAAAGTTTAATTATTATACAAAATATCTTAATCAATTTTTTAAATTACCAAGAGATTTTTAATTAACCAATTCTCCCCCTCTTTTGGTTAGCCTTGGGATAGTTTTATTAGGTCTAATAACCTATTCAAACTTTCAGGTTATTCTACACCTTTTAGATTCATAAATGATATTAAAATCAAAATTTCTTTTACTCATTGGACTACTAATGATAGAGACCTAACCTGACTAAATGCTAAGTGCTTGAAATATTTTTTCTGTGCCTTCAAATCTAAAAACTATATGCATATTCCCACTTGTTGAAAATAAATTTGGGGCATATTATGCATAACATATGAAGTTATAGATGAAATTAAAAAATCTAGACTGAACATTCTTTTTCATAATTATGAACTTTTCTGCATGAAACCTAGCAAATTTATTTCTAAAATGTATATTAGGTTTACACAAATTATTACATCACTATATGCCTTATGAAGAGAACTAACAAACTATGAAAAGTTAACAACATTATGAGATGTTTACCTTCTTTCTTTGATGTAAAAATTATTTCTATTACTGAATCTAACGATTTAAATATTTATTCAATCAATAACCTACTTGGATCACTCATTGTTTACGAGCAAGGAGTGAAACAAAGAAAACTTGATGAATGTGAGAAGAGAAAGGACAAAACTATAGCCTCAAAGGTTAACAATTCTGACACTGATTCTTTTAGTTCTAAAAATGATTACATTGCTTTAATAACTAGGGAATTTAATAGCTTCTTTAAGAAAAAGCAAAAGAATCATTAGAAATGGAATAAAGGTAAGAATAATAAAAATCCTAAAGTTTCTTCTGATGTTATTTATTTTGAATGTAGGAAGCCAGTACATCTGAAGTCTGATTGCCCAACTCTAAAAACTCACCCAAGTAAGGAGAAGGGTGAGGAAAAATATAATTTTAAGAAGGAAAATAAAAGGATCCAAAAGATTTTTTGGGTGGACTCAGCATTAGACTCCTTTGAAGCTGAAGCCGAAGGGAGGTAACAAAATTCTATTTAATTGTTGATGAACATCTTGATCACTCTAATTAAGAAGAGGTATGTGAGCTTACTTATGATTAATTACTTGAAGTTTTTTGAGAAAATTCATTTTTATATAGTAAGCTCAATAAATGACATGTTATTCCTAAAACTGATTTTTTAACTCTATAGAAAAAGCTTGAATGCTTGAGAAAAGATCATTCCACTTTAGATAGAAATCATATGACTTTACTTGATGAATTTGAAAATTGAATAAAAAGCATTTTGATTTAACAAATGATCATGATTCCTTAAAAATTTTACATGTTTAACTATAAAATGCAAATAAGGACTTAGATACTCTTACAATTGATTTAGATAGTAGGGAGCATGCTATGAAAATAGAAAAGTTATTTTTTAAAAATTTAAATAAGATTTTAGAAGCTAAATTAATTATCAAAGAAAATAGAAAACCACCCATAATACTTGAGTTTCACAATCCATTAGATTAGCATGCATCATTCAAACCTAGGAAGAGGCACCGTAACCCAAGTACATTAGTAAATCCTTTTCTTTATGTTAGATATTTTTTATGGCATGCTAGGATATATCTCCCACACTTGCACCATTCACCGTAGAACATATTTAGTGTGGAGACTAAAACTGCAAAATTCAGATCATAACATGTATGCATTTTATTCCTCTTTACATAAGATTGGACAATAATTTGTTTGGGTTCCCAAATCTAATATATGATGGTTTTGTATGTGTGCTCTTAAAAACGGCCTCATGAGAGCATATGGTTCAAGGATATCAGATATTTAAGCCATATGACTGGAGATGCAAATCAATTCATTTTGTTGGAGGCTACGACAGGAGGCAATATAATACTTGTAGATAACACACCATAAGAGTGGTGAGATTAGGTATAATTGGAAACTCTAGAAATTTCATTATTAAAATGTTTTACTATTTGATGGCTTGAAACATAACTTACTCAACATCAGTTAGCTCTATGATAAAGGCCTCAGTATTAAATTTTTATCTACCAGCTGCATAATAAGCTTGAATAACAACATTATTTTGCAAGGAAAAAAGATCAACAATGTCTACATGCTTGGTCTAAATTACATTAAATTTGACACTACTCTTTGCTTAAAAATTATTGCTAATGAATCTTTATTGTGGCATAAGATATTGTGTCATGCAAGCATGAAACATTGTAGGAAAATCACCCAAAAAGACTTAATGAGAGGAATTCCTAAACTAGAATTCACAAAAGACTACCTGTGTGATGCTTGTCAATTAAAAAATAAGTTAAATCCTCTTTCCATTCAATCAAAGACATTACTGTTCCAAATCTATTTTCATGACTTATGTTTTGATGATTGACAAACACGATTGATTTTCTTGGACTGCATGTTGCTTCTAATTTTTCAGGAATCGAAGATCGGACAAACTAACGAAGCCAGTTCAAGAATGCGTAGGTTTAGGGTTGAGTCAATCTGTACTTTGTTTTTCTCTTCTTGAGTCTATTTGTAATTAT
>NW_021318858.1:3970-21936 GCF_001605985.2 Dendrobium catenatum
AATTTTGTGTCTCTTTTCACTTTGGCGAACATTGTGCATCTTTTAAAACAAGTGATATATTTTTTGCATCTTTTCATGTTTGGCCTGCTTTTTGCATCTTTTTTATATTTTTGGTCTTTCCAATATCAATAAATATTAACATAAATTTCAATAATTAACAAAAATAAGCACATCAAAATAGAAAGAAAATAAAAAATGAGACATCTATCTTGCAACAATTATAGCTAAGTAATACTTGTTTATAAGAATATAAAATTCAGCTTCTAATCTACATCCATTCATAATGTAATTTAAAATTTTAAGAGATTGAACTTTGCAAGAAAATTAATTTGTAAAGAGAAGTAATTCAAAATTTCATTCAAGAGATTAACTACAAATGATTTATCTCCAAAAATATAAATATTTTAAGAAGACTAATTTCAATACACGTCAAAACATCATTTCATGATTCCATTCATCATTTGAAATACATACAAACATTACATTATACTGAAAACTAAAAAAACACAATAAGAACACATGAAATCACACAAAAAAAATCTCAAGATCAAGTACAAAAATCTAAATAGCAAGTATAACACAGAAGTAACAATTAAAATCTAGAGGGGCCTTGGTCTAGAGGTGGCTGAGGACTGAACATCATAAAATAACTATTGATCATAGTGACATTAGTGTTGACCGAGTTGAATTACCCTGAGATCCACCCCATATCTTTGTTATACCTAGCATCCTGCTAATTTAGATTATTCTCAATTTGATAAAAACATTGATCAAAATGAGATTCCAATATGTCAAAATGTTGGACCATTTTTTGATAGAAATTTTGAGCGGATCCAGGGGAAAGTGCAGGTGCTGGAACTGGGGCTACTTCTTCCTCTAAATCTTCTCCCTCTAAACTTTGATTCCGACCAAAAAGTGCATGAAAAGAGGCATCAGCAAAGTAAATGGGAAGTTCAGTGGGAGGATCATGATGGATTAGGTTGAACTTCTTCTCTAAAATATAAGCAACTATCCTAAGGCCATATTTTTCTTTCTCCTTTTGTGAGGAAGTCCAATAATCATAAAGTTTGTATATGTAGTCCATGATTAGTTTGGCTTCATTAATATGAGTTTTGGTAAAGATCAAGTATGTGATAACATATAAAATAGAAGTCAAATAGATATGATCACCAGCTTTGGGAATGATAGAAGTTCTAAAGATATGATTGATAATCCTAGCATTCCGATTAAGGGTATACAAATGAGAATAATGGCTTACCTGTGCAACACCTCTAAGAGTCTAGTTTATTTCTGACCAATCAAAATTTTCTCTAGAGCTCATGGTGTGTTCTCTAACCCCTTGAGTCCTAAAGTGAAGGAAGTTTCCTAGATCTTCCTTAGTTATTTCAACGTGCTGCTTAAAGACATAAGAGATCATCTTAGAATGATTTTGGTTCACTTTCATATTAGTAAGAAAAGTTTGGAAATTTTCTTGATGATAGGCATTGATCAAGGTGAGGGTAAAAGAAAATTTGGTTGAGGCGAAAAGGGGTATAACAGAGAAGTTTATGTCACTTTGAAAAATGAGTCGAGAGGGGGTAATCTTTCCTATAATGAAACGATTGAAGGCTTCCTCGTTTTTCTCAAAATGGAAGTTCTCATCTTTACAAGAGCGAGAGGATGGGCCCTTGGAAGTACTCGGAAGTTTGCTACTGTTGGCCACTCCTAAAGCTTGGACTTCAGATGATTTTGGATTGAATGAGAATGTGAAGAAAAAAATCATCCACCACCTTTCAATTTAAAGAAAATTGACCTATCGTAAATATAAAACTTTGATCATACGTAAAATTTTGAAATCGTAAGGGACAAAAAATATTTCATACATATGAATGAAAATGGCCAAAAATGAAACAACTTTTCATAAAATGTCATTCCCAAGGTTTCATTTTGTACAGGCTTTTATCCATATTATCGTGCAAATGAACACCTATACATCCGGGATGATCATAATATTAAAGATCATTTTTTACGGTTAGGTTCATCCACATGATAAACTAATAATAAGATTGGACTGATGAAATGTGATTTCATATGTACGATCTGTGATTAATAACTAACTTTGGAAAACTATCCCCAATCTACTAACAAAAAAACAAAGATCATGCAGATGATGATGCCATCGTATAGTACAACATGCATTAAAAATTTTATTCTTATATGCTCCACTTAGAAAATATAATTTACACGCAACAGAATTCATACAATAAGAAAAAATTTTGTACACTATATAAAAACAATTAAAATAAGATATGATAAACAAAAAACTTTTTCAAAAACCAATCACTAATGATCTGATGACATGCTACCAGGAAAAATAAAACTAAAAGTAAAATAACTAACGAAAGAAAAATAAATAAAAAACTAAAGAAAAAAACTTACAAGCAAACGAACCATAACAAACAACCTAAGAAACCATATAAACACATCAATACATTATAAATCGAATTTATAGAATTTTAATTTTAAGCATTAAGATAATCACACCTAATATGGTTCTTAAGATGTTAAACATTTCAAAAGACAATAGTTTTATGAAAATGCCTGCAAATTAATTCTTAGTAGCAACATGGTGTAATTTAATTTCTCCTTTAGCCACATGATCTCTAATAAAGTGATGCTTATATCAATATACTTGGTTCTAGAATGTTGAATGGGATTCTTTCAAATGCATAGGGCCCTTGTATTATCAAAGAAAATTGTAAAAGTACCAATTAAAAATCCTAAGTCAATCAATTATTATTTTAACTAAAGAACATATGCCACACAACTTCATAAGGCAATGTATTCTGCTTCAACAATAGAAAGGGCAACTGAATTCTATTTACTGCTAGACTTAAAAACTAAAGAGTTTCATATGAATTAATAAGTTCAAGAATTACTTTTTTGATCAACCACAACCTGCAAAATCTGAATCAAAATATCCAATGATTTCAAAGGACGTGTTGTGCTTAGGATACCAAATCCCTAAGTTTTGAGTTCCCAAAAGATATATCATAATTCTCTTAACAGGGATTAGATGTTATTCCTTTAGGTCAGCTTGAAATCTAGCACACAAATAAACACTAAATATTATATTTAGCCTACTAGCAATCAAGTAAAGTAATGATCCAATTATTCCTTTAAAATTCTTTTGATTAAAAGATTTTCCCTTAGGGTCTTTATCTAACTGCACTAAGGAACTCATTGGTATACTCACTGGTTTTGCATTATATATTACATATTTCTTGAGGATGTCCTTAATATATTTTGACTGGCTAAGAAATGTTCCTTCCTCGTTTTATTTTTTTCTAAAACCAAAAAAGTAATTAAAGTCTCCCAACAAACTCATTTCAAGTCAACTACTCATTATTTTGAAAAATCATCATAAAGACTTTTATTGGTGGATCCAAATAAGATATCATCAGCATATATTTTAGCAATGAGTATTTCATCTCCTATCCTTTTTAAGAAGAGAGTGGTGTTCACACTTCTTTAACAAATAATCTTTTTGATAAGAAAGAGCTTAATCTCTCATACCAAATCCTAGGTTCCTTTTATAGTCCATATAATACATTTTTCAATTTAAACATATGATTTGGAAATTTTAAACTTTCAAAACATGGAGTTTGATCAATAAAATCACCTCTTGTATCTCCCCATTAAGAAAGGCACTCTTAACATCCATTTGATATAATTTAAAACCTTTAAAATATGCATAGGCTAGTAAAACCCTTATAGTTTCAAGTCTGGCTATAGAGGCAAATGTTTCTTCAAAGTCAATTTCTTCTATTTAATTATACCTTGTGACTACTAACCTTGCATTATTTTTAATTACAACACCTAAATCATTCATTTTATTTTTGAACATCCATTTAGTTCCAACAACACTTTGTATTTTAGCCTTTCAATCAATTCCCAAACATACTTTCAAACAAATTGATTCAATTCTCTTGCGTGGCCAAAATCCAAAATTCATCTAAAAGTGCTCGATTTATATTAGTGGGTTCAATCATTGACATAAAGATAGAATGGTTCACTTCTTTGCTAAGTTCATGCCTAGTTCTAACACCCTAACTAGGTTCACCTAAATTTAATTCTTTAGGGTGACTCTTTGAAAATTACCATTCTTTAGGCAACATATTTTTTGCTCCAACATTCTCTTCCAAATTTGCCTTTCAATTCCTTAGAAGATATCTTCAATATGATCTTCTTCCAACCTTAGATCTTTCGAAATGCTAGATTCATCAAAAGTTACATGTGTGGTCTCCTCAACTACCAAAGTTCTATTATTAAAAATCCTATAGGATTTACCAACATTAGAATATCCTATAAAAATTTCTTCATCTGATTTAGGATCAAATTTTTCTAAAGAAGTTTTGCCATTATTATGAATAAACACTTACATCCAAAAGCATGCAAATGTGAAAGGTTAGGTGTTCTCCTCTTAAGAAGTTCATAGAGTATCTTATTTAATTTGAATCTAATGTTCACTCTATTCATAACATAACAAGCCATAATAATTGCTTTAGTCCAAAAATATTTTTGAAGTGAATATTTTTCAACATGGCTTTAGCAGCTTTTATCAAAGTTCTGTTCTTTCTTTCAACTACCCCATTCTACTGAGGGGCTATGGTGCTGAAAAGTTGTGATTAATTTCTTGTTCTCTACAAAATTCTTTAAATTTCTTATTTTTAAACTCTACTCTATGATCATTTTGAATTGATAAAAATTCACACCCTAGTTTCCTTTGAATCTAAGTAGAAAAATTTCTAAATTCATCAAATGATTCACTCATATGAAATAAGAATTTTACCCATGTGAATCTTGAAAAATTGTTAAGTATTATAAACACAAAAACATTACCTTCTAAACTTATAGTGTTAACCGATCCAAAAAGATCCATGTGTAGGACTTCCAACTGTATGCTATTTCTAAGATCCTTAATTAAATGAAAGGAAGAATTCACCTATTTTCCTAATTGACATGCATCACATAGGTGATCTTTAGTAAAGTCTAGTTTGAGTATCCCTCTAACCAATTCTTTCTAGATAATCTTCTTAAGATTTTTTATACTTATGTGATCAAGTCTTCTATGTTATAATTATGATTCATTAGTAATTGTTTTAAGAAAAAAAGTATTAGAAGATTTAACAAAATTCAAATCAAGCATGTATACATTTTTTATCATATTTCCATGCAACGTATTAATTCCATTTTGACTTCTTATGCATCTTGTAGGAGAATATTTAATACTATAACCTTTATCACAAAGCTAACTAATACTCAACAAGTTATATTTTAAGCCTTCAACCAATAATACATTTTCAATAAAAAATTATTTTTATTGTCAACCATACCTGTACTTATCACTTTCCTTATGGTATTATCTCCCAGTGTCACTTTACCTCCAATCATGGCTTCTAGTGATATGAATTATGTTGTGTCTCTAGTCATATGCTTCGAATATCCACTTTATAGGTACCAAATGCTCTCATAAGGACTTGTATGAGTTCATTTCTACAAAATGATCAAATATTAAACTTGGAAACTTAAACAAGTTTGGGTTCTCCTCTTGGTAATAATAATCAAGATGCATGTTTGATATGCTGTGATTTATATATCTTAGGTCTTCACACTAGATGTTTCTATTATGAATCATGCAAGTGTGAGAGATATGACCAATCATTACACACACAAAACATTTAACTCTATGAAAAGGATTTATCAATCTCTTTGAGTTATACTGTCTTTTCCTAGATTTTGAAATTTAAAGCATCTGATTAGAATTAAAAAATAGTTCAAGTGTTGGGGGTGTCCTATTTTCCTCAAGAGCTTTCAATTTCTCTTTAAGATATGAGTTTGCACTTTTTAAAATAGCATTATCAACTCTTAACTCATGTTATCTTTGATTTATTTCATCTATATACACCTTACACTCATTTTCAAGAATAGTATAAGATGTTTTCAATAGTTCATGTTTCTTGTCAAATCATCAAATTCATCCAATAACTTCATTTGATTTCTATCAATTGATGTGTGGTCATTACTAAGGATTTCTTACTTTTTTTATAAATTTAAAAATTTTATGTTAAACTTAGCATACAACATTTTTAGTTTTTCATATGTAGTATAGATTTTCTCAGAAACTTTAAATAACTCATCGCATCACATATCTCCTCTTGATCTAATTGATCATGTTTTTCATCCATTAAACACAAGTTTGTGACTTCCTCCTCTGCTTCTACTCTGAACAATCTGATGCTGAGTTTGCCCAAAATTCTCTCAGCAATCTTTTCTTGTCCTTCCTAACATTGGTTTTCTCCTTAACTTTCTCCTTGCTAAGATTAACTTTGACATTCAGACAATCAGATTTGATATGTCCAGGCTTCCTGCATTCATAACAAATTACTTCATTAGACATTTTTGCATTTCTGTGGAACTTACCCTTTTTCCACTGCTAATATCTCCTTTATTTTCTTATCAGGAAACTTTTAAATTGCTTCAATATGAGCGCAATATCATCATCATCCTCAGGCTATAATTGATCACTTTTTAAGTCATCAACTTTTAATGCAATGTTTTTCTCCTTTCGCTTATCACATGTATTAATCTATCTTAGAGTCACTCCTTGCTTGTAAGCAATCAGTGATCCAAGTATATTGTCAATAGAATATGTAGTTAGGACTTTTTATTCATTTATAGAAGTAATCTTTATATCATAAGAAGTAGGTGAAAATGAATAGTATTATTAACTTTCTCAAAATTCATTAGTTTCCTACCTAAAGTATGTAATGAAGTGATTATCTGTGTAAAATGAGTATACATATCAGTATTGATTCATTCAGTTTCATGCAAAAAAGTTCATAGTCCTGTAATAGAATATTCAATCTGAACTATTTTACTTTTTTAATTCTTTCATACATTATGTAAAGTATATCCTAAATTTATTTTCCTATTTTATAAGTTAACACATGTATATAGTCCTCAAATTTAGGGCACAAAAAAAATTATTTTAACATTTAGCATTTTATTGAATCAGTTCCTTTTTCTCTACCATCCATTTAATAAATGGTGTTTCATTCATAATGCCATCAACAAGTCTAGTTGGTCTAGTGTAATATTTCTATACTAAAATTCACATGAGATAATAAAGTGATTGAAGAAAAGTATACATAAGAGTTTTCCAAAAGTAAAAAATAAATGTTATTAAACAGTGGTAGTCTAGTGATCTAATATCCTTCAAGAGTGTTATGATTTCTAAAAGTAGCCATGATCATTTTCAAAAAGTTGTCTAAACCTTAATTTTTGAAAAATATGCTTTTATACCACTTGAAAGTTCAAATAGGTTATTAGACCTAATACAACTGTCCCAAGGCTAACCAAGAGGGGGTGATTTGGTTATTTAAAAATCTCTTAATAATTTAGAAAATTGATTTAAATATTTTACACAATAATTAAAATTTTCTCTATAATATTTTTCAAGCACTAAAATTAAATGTGTAGAAAATAAAAAATAGTAAAAAGTAAAGACAGAAGAACACCAAATTTTATAGTTATTCATTCCAGCTAGACCTACATCCACTCCATGATGACTTCTTTTTTAGGTATTGCACTATACCAAAGTGTCTCTCTTTTTTCTTCCATAACAAGGTGGATAAGCCCTTATAATAACCTCTCTTTTGATTGTGGAAAAGTGCCATCATCCTTTCTCACCCTCCTGGTGATGGCAGAGTATTAGCATCATTTCTCACCCTCATGGTGAAAGCAAAGTACCGTCATCCTTTCTTACCCTCTTGGTGATGGAAAAGTATCGGTGTCCTTTCTCACCTTCCTAGTGATGGTAGCTTACCAATGTCCTTTTTCACTCTCCTGAGGATGGTAGAGTACCAGTTTTTCTCCAAAGATATTCTCTCAAGAGTCTTCAAAGAAGTAAGGCAGAGATTTGAACAACATATAAAAAGATCCTAACCTTTGGGCAATCTTGTGAACCATTTATAATTTCCACATGAAAGATCTCTCTATCCTCACTCCCAAACACTCTCCCAAAACACTCTCACTATCACTCCCTAAAGAAAATTTGTTGAAGAAAAATAGAAAAAATTACATACTTTAATTATAAGAAATCCTAATCTAATTTGTCTTCAAGTCTTTGGCAGTCTGGAGTATGATTTCTCTGAAATGTTAGTACACATAAACAACACAAAAAAAAATTCTAATATTTGTAAGGAAAAATAGTAATTAACACAATAATATTTTTGTATCATCAAAAACTCACATGACATAAAAGCATAGTTTTGAAAACTAAGTTGCAACATAACCTTCCCTAGCAAGCATCCACATACAATAGTCAATTAATTGAAAAAAGGTGGACATGTCAATTTTCTAAAAATCAATAGGTATATTATCAAAAATAGGTGGTCTAGTAATTGAATCCACTTGAAAGTTTGTGAGAGATGTTAAACCCTTCCACATTGTTTCTATTTCCAAAGTGTTTTTATCTCCTAGTGATGCAAGTTACAACATAACCTTCCAAAGTGTTTCTATTTCCAAATATAGCCATGGATCAAAATTTGAAAGTTTTCTAAAACTTAATCTTATGAATCCCACTCTAATACCACTTGAAAGTTCATGAGAGGTGTTAAACCCTAAACAACTAGCCCATGGCTAACCAAGAGGGGAGGTTAAACAATTTTTTTAATCTTTTGAAATATTTTAAAATAAAATAGTAACCCTTGATGCATAAGAAAAATATTTTTCTTGATCATAATACAATCATATTTTTTAATCATAGAACAAATCATAAAAAAGTGTAGAAATAAAAATGCAGTAAAAGTAATAAGAAAAAATACACTGAATTTTATAGCGGTTCAGTCATATCCGACCTACGTCCACTCCTTGGAGACTCCCTCTCCAAGTATTGCACTAAGTGAAGTGGCTCTCCTTTTGCTCCCACAGCAAGGCTGTGAAGTCCTTACAAAATCTTTCCACCGACAAGATGAAGAAGAAAACCTTAAATCTTTCCCTCCTGGAGTAGGCAGAGAACATGGAAATCTTTTTTCACCGACCTGGTAACGATAGAGAACCAAGGAATCCTTTTACTCCCTCCTGGACTAGGGATAGAACCTGGATCTAATGATGAAGATGATCTCCCGGAGCCACCAAGAAACCAGTGTAGCAAATAGAAGGATCTCTCCCTTGGATCAACTCCATAAAAAAAGATTAACTTAGGGGTTCATATAATTGCTTAAATAGTAAGCCTCCAAAAGAAGCCCTAATTTTCAATTTTGTGCAATTTATCATCCAAGACGATTGACAGATTATCCTCTACAATTAGTATAAAATAACTATTCCAGCTAGGATGATCACCTTTACTCTGTACAATCAGTATAACTATTTGTAAATATCATCTAGGATGATTAGTTCAAGATATTATATTAATTATCTAGTATGACATGAGATGATGGGTGGTGATCTTCATATCATCCTGTAAACATCTCAGCATATCCAAGATGATACTTCTAAATGATTAGAATAAAATTATGATTTTCATCTTGGATGAAAGGGGATCATTCTACAAAGTATACTAGATCATCCAGTATGATCTAATACGATATGATTCAACAATTTAATAATAATTGTTCCCTTAATCACTAGATTAATTTAGGTATGATTGTCATAAACTATCCAGTATTATTGATATTTTCTTTATATTTAACATTTCCAGATGAATGAAAATGCATCTTTCTATATTCATTCTGTATGATTAGAACAAAATTTAAAAATAAAAAATTACCTAAATTATGGTTGGTAGTTATTTTTCATCATCTAAACTTATCATCCAATATGATATGGATCATTTAGTCTGATTAGTTTAATTACTTGAAATTAGCATGGATGCCCTAATTATGGTTTCTATTTTTAGCTGATCATCAAGTACGATTTTAAATCATCCTAGATGATTAGGTCATAAATAGAAAAATACTCTAACTCACCAAATTTTTCCCCATGAGTGTGTGTTTGCAAGGTTGCTTAGCTTGGGGTCCACCATATTCAACATTTGACTCAAGAAAGCTAAAAAAATATATTGGAATGAAATTATAAGTAGACTTAACCCTAACTTACCCAATCTTGAGCTGATTTGTTTTGCAAGTGATCTTGGTGTACCTGAAAGGTTAGTAAGCAAGTTAAACAAACTAGATATGCAATAATAGTGGTGGTAAAGAAACAATAATGTTTGTTATCATAGAAATCATAATATTTGGATCCATATTTGCAACAAATAATAATAATTAATGCATCTAAATAGTGTAACTCATAAAAATATAAACTTAAAACCATGAAGGGAAAAATATTTATTTTCTTAACTTAAACATTTTTAATTACTAAATGAAAGAATTAGGGCAAACAAGGCAATAACATTTTTTTTTGTCTCTGAGAACCAACATATAGAGATAACATATATAATTTAACTTGAGAAAGATTTTTGTTTGTTTAATTCCTTCCAATTTATTTGATGGATCCCAAAATACATTTTCAATATTAAAAATATAAAGAATAAGATATAATAATAGCTGTATTTTCTAGAAAGCAAGAAGAAAAAAAATGATTAGGAGGTTATTGCAAAGGACAACTCATCTTACCTTCTATGTGCATTAAGGAAAATTGCTCTCTTATATCCTAGTTACAAGGTTACTGCTCCTCTCAAACTCTAAGTGCACTCAATTTCCTCATTAACTCAAAAATATTTCCTTCCAAGATGCTTCTCTTCGCATGCAGGAGAAAAAAAAAGGAAATTTTTTGATCAACTCAAATTCTTACACATCGAAGTCACACTCTGTCCTCAAAACCTCAATTCCAGCTATTTTTTAGTGTTGGAGGAGATTGAGGAGGCATAATGACAATCAAGCCCATTTAAGTGAAGAAATTCTATGGCAGAGACCATGATTCCATTGCCCTTAACACCTTGAGAGTTTTTCCATGCAAGAGATCATGGGAAAAGGATGGTGTGTCTTGCCTTTGGAAAGGGAAACAAAACTAATGACGATCCAACTCTCACATACCTTCAATCTAAAGGCTTTGATTGATTCAGCATTTCCCTTCAAGGTTTCAGCTTAAGGTGTGGGGCACGGATCATACAAAAAAGGCAATGGAAACTTCTAATTCAATTTAACTATTAGTTTAAATAAATAGTTGATATGAAAATGTAGTGGACTATAAACATTAAAATATAAAGAAATTAATTTCATTAATCTTACTCAAATTCCATTTAATAGAAAAATGTTTAGTTTAATTTTATTGTATTTAGCTTAAATCGATCAAGTATACGTAATGTACTTTAATAAAAACTTCAATATTTAAGTTGACTCGATCTAATTTTATTGGTGTTGAAGTAATTTAATTCAAATTAACTTTATGTGAATTGATTTTTAATTTTACATTGGTTTTAGCTTAATCAATTAAGGTTAATTTGGCATTGAATTAAATGAGGTTTAATTTAAATTAGGCTTGAATTGATTTAATTTTGACTCAAGTGGATTTGATTTGGATTTGAATAGGTTGATCTAATTCAATTTAAATTAATTTGATTTAATTGGTTAGATTTAAACCAGGCTTAACTCAATCTATTTTTGTTAAATTTAATTTAATTTGTGGATAATTTTAATTTGAGTCCACTTAACATTTTATTCAGTGAGTTTTTCACCTATCTTAGGCCACAAGAGGGTGTCCAAAGTAATTTATTAGCTTTCTAAAGCTTGGGAAAGGCACTTCATGGGTGTCCTAAGGGGATCCTAAAGGAAACTTCTTCACTAAGGTAGTAAGGCCTAACTTCTAGAAGATCCCTAGGGAAAGGTAGAATTTTGACTTCAGCGGAAAGGTAGAATGTTGACCTCACCAAAACTGAGGTCGACAAGGTCCACTGCTAGTAATGACTATTCACACCTTCTTCGATTGTCTACTATGTATGATAACTAAAAATGTGTGTAATGGCCTAGGATATACATTATTAGATAGCCCATTTCACATGTTAGATGTGTTCGTATCAAAAGAGAATGTACTAATTAATGGATAAACAATTTTTATCATATCATGATACCTAGCATTTCTTATATGCATCTATCTCCAAATGTGTTGTTAAGTTCATCAATTTCTTTCATAGCAACCTAAAGATTGATATCACCCTCATAGCCAAAAAATGGTTAGAATAACTCCTCTAACTCCTAAAAATAATCCCACCACAATAGTAAATGAGGTGAATTATGTTTGAGTATAAACTTTATAAATAAAATACTTAAAATTAAGGGTTCCTTTTGAAAGGATACTCACATGGTACTCCAGGATTACATATATTTGGTGGCACAGCTGGTGCCATAAGAAAATATAGTGCAAACCAAAACCTATATGACAACATATTGTGGTTTAGTGCATGATCCTTGTCCTCCCCATAATCATCATGAATAACTAACATATCTCATATGTTCTCCCATATAAATATAAAAGCATGATGGTATATTATTCAATCAACATCTCCTCCTTGTGCCTATCCACTTTAACAAACCTATGATCTATGGCTATGTATTAATATAAGTGGTGTATAAAAATTATTGCAATACCTAATCTAACAAGTGCATATTCTCTTCTAACTAATCAGTAATATATGTGTCAACTAGATGTTATGCCTAACTAGGTATGTCTCGACAACCCTAGCTTTAATGTGACAATAAGGCTAACATATAGCCTTCATGTATAAATAAGTATGTTTTAAGTACTCATACATAATGCCACTGTAATGAAAATATTTCATATAGAAATTTAAAGTAGAATGTTTTAACATTTGACTTTGAACTAATATGTCTAACTCACCCCTATACGTAGCAACATTCCCTACAGGCATTTGTTGAACCATGTTTTCATTCCACTTATAGTGCATAGTAATAGTTTGATAATGATTAACAAATATAGTGTTTAGTGATATTGTTTATCATGATCTCACCTAATAGGTATTCATTTATGTGCATATAAGTTTAGTGGATCATGATACATGATATCAAGATGTGGGTGTATACCTAACAAATAATCATAATTGTCATGTCAAGATTTGCTTCTCCTCTTCACTAACTATAGAATGTCTAGCCAATTGTGGGTTATCAATTTATAATCCAAGAATTATATTAACATCCTAAAATGTAATGAAAATCTCACCAATAGCTAAATGGAAAGTGTTTATTTGTTTAACCCCTTTCAATGAACGTTATATGTAAATGATAGTAAATATTGATATATTAAAGCTGGCTCACATAATCCAAATTCGCAATCATAATAGATAACATGAAGAATGGATAGTTATAGAACACCATTATACCATTAGTGGGTGAGAGGTAGCTTCCAGTATATTAACTTGCTTAAAGGATTATTAAAATGAATCATAGTAGTAAATGCATAACTTCAAACTTTTTTATTAATGAATCAAGATATGTTACACTTTATCTACCACATAAAAATGCAATAATAAGGTGAGCATCTGGTAGAGTAGACCCAAAACTAACATCCTCTTATTCAACTTTCCACCTTATCTACATTTAAATGGTAGATTAGGTTCCTTAACCATGAGGTCTACTAAACAAATAAACAAGCTAATTAAAATATGAAATAATAAGTGCACAAATAAATGATTGTTAGAAAAAGTTTTGTAGTTATAAAGTATTATGGTTTCAAATGTTACATGTTACTTCGGTAAGTCATTCTATTTTGAATTTTATTGCAACAACTACATATTTTATTGCTCATTGATATATTCCATATTGTTAGTGATCTCCTTCTATACTTAGGAGGAGTAAGGTAAAATAATCTCACATTTAAATCATGATGAGGCCATTTAGGTTGCTCTGAAATACTATGAAACTAAGTAGAGTATGGTAGTTTTTAATTTTACTAAGTGAGGTATTTTGAGATATACTCATAATAACTTCTACGCAGTTGTGACAAATAACAGATAATATGGGCACATAAGATATGATAAAATTCTAGATGTTTGCAACTACTGATATAGCATTCATGGTCTATAATATCAACTAGGTAGAACCTAAAATCCAAAACATGAAACTGAAAATAATTAAGCTAATACCAATTAGATCTAGGAAATATCTAGCTTCCTATTTGAATATATGGAGTACACTTTATATATAGTATGTACATACTGAGGATCCTTAACACTATTCTTACATTGCTTTACTCAATCATTTATAAATATAATAATGGCACTTATTAGTGCTTGAATTAGTCACCCATAAGTATATTTTAGAATGTCATTATAGGATTTTGATTCATTAGTGTTCGTGGTATCGTATTTATTTTTTTCATTAATATCATGTGTTAGTGTCCACCAAGATGCATCATGATCAATGTGTCTCAATTTTGAAGTTCTTTGTATCTATCATGTTATGGTTGAAAGTCTAGTAATCATCATTATTACGTACGATGTATATCTTATGGAAAAGAAACTCAATGTTTGATATTCCCAGACTCTTATAAGCTTTATAAAATTATTTCTTAGGTGTCTTAGGAAATAAGGGAGGAGAGAAGGGAGTGCCTAGGGAGAAAGCCCCCTCCCCACCCTCTTATAAAATAAAGAAAGGCAAGCAGCAAGCCCTAGTTTATATTTCTCTCATACTTCACTACACTCGTGTTGTATGACTCATGCCCTAATGGTTTTTTCTCTCATGTGAACTATGAAAATAGTAAGATTCACATTGATCTTTTCTATATATGGTTGCATATCTTAGATTTGATCTTTTCTATAGAACTGCTGCATATTTCTTTCTATTTTTCTTCTATATTTTTTTATTAAGCGTTGTTATCTTACTTTCATTTTCTTAAGTTGTTTATGAGGCATGATTTTGATGCTTTTGTTAGGAAAATATAAGATAATATTTAAAATTATCAATAATGATTGATCTATTGGTTAGCAAATCTTAATTTGTTCAGTGCTAACTCTTTAGGGCTCTTTAAACTAAGCAAACCCTTTAGTTAAGAGTATAAGATCTATAGAAAAAGTCATTGGAACTTAGGTTAAAGCTAACATATCACTTAAATAAAAAATGAAAAAGTTCATTTATATTTATCAAGTCTATATCTAAAATAGAATAGAAAAATTATAGATTTAAAAAAAAAGATCTTATAGATATGAACAAAAAAATTATATATCCCAAAAAAAAAAAAATAGATCTTACATAAAAAAGTTTAGAAAAGGTAATTAAAAAGTATAGGAAAATTTTTTAAAATTTTAATTTAGGCCCCATCTCTAAAATGTTTTTGGCTTCGCCACTATTAGGAAATGAAAATAGATAAATGAAAGGAATATTTCATTACATCCATAGACTAAAAGTAAATGTATAGTAGAGAAAATGCATAGATTTCTTCTTAAGCTAATAGTCAATATTAAATCATGCAAACATTATAAAAATTATATCCAAGATTTATTATATTCAAATTTAAAAAAATAAAAGAAAATGGGAATAATCAATATTTAGCATCAATAACTACTATAATTAGTAAAGTAACCCTATATTTATCGAGCAAAAAAATTCTTTTGAGGCTTAGTGCTAGACAACAAAACCATTAACCAAGTTAAAGACATAAATGCTAAAATTACCTTTGGAATCAATATAATTTTATGGCTTGTATCCTATAAACAATTTTAGGCATAATTGAGTATATGGCTTCCATGTGTAGGAACCAAAATTGGTAATATGTCTAGTATCCAAAAATTGCTTTCTTAGAGTTTTCCCAACTGAAAAATATTACCTTTATTGATTTTCTCCTTACACCCTAGTCTTTCATATGCGAGACCCTAATGTTGAATTTTCTTCAATACATCAATGTATTTCTCTTAATTTAAGGTCAACTTGATACCTAATCATAGATAAAATGAAGCACCATATGGATCTTGAGTTGCACTATCTTTATCTACCAACACGGGATTTGTAGAAATATGCATAAAAAAAAAATGATATCTTTCAAGAACAACCCAAATGGTTAATAACCTCAAATTTATTTTTTCCTAACTTAGTAAAATTTGGCTAGATGAGTGTTGTAGATTTGTGTTTGGTGGCTCTATAACATTAAGCTCTCAAATTGTCTAGAATTTAAGGGAGCACTATGGTTCTATGACTGGAGCACTATAGTGCTAGGTCTAAAATTTTATTTTTTAAATTTTAAATAGCTAAAATTATTTTATTTAAAACACTCGATACATTTTCAGTCACCCATTTCCTTCTATAATTGGGTTAGAGAAGAGAGAGAAAGGGAGAGAAAAGAAGATATACTAGGGAAGATAGAGAAGAGAGAAAGTGAGGATCAGGCCAATATTTTATTTCAGTCTAGATGGAAAAGAAAATTTTATCATGTTATGAAACATTAATTATATTTTATTTTTAATTTCTTTTACTTTTATTTATTTTCCCCTCCTTAATATTCTTAAAAAAATAATATCTTCATTTTTAGTGATTTTCTACCTTACGTGAATATTTTGATTAGTTAACAAAAACATATATTCACACTCTAATAAATTTCATGATGGAAAAGATTACTGGGTGAAGGAAAGTGAGGACCCTTCAGAAAAATCACATGTTACTAGCGACCACTTCTTATAGGAGGGCTCCATCTTTAGAGATGGCAAAGGTGTTCACAGAGCTGGGATAATTTCTATGGAAGGTTCTCTTAGGGTTATCTCTAGAAGGTTTCCTTGAAGGCCATCAGGATGAAATGGTGCTTTGGTGATTAATGATTTTGATAGATTATTGAATCATTGTGTGTCGAAAATTTTCTTTGTCGAGGAAGAGAAAGAAGGTAATTTTAGATTTCATAGATGGGATAATAATCTTATTAAAGATCAAGATTTTTCAATTAAATTAAAGAATAATTTGACTTTTTTTAATATTGTTGGGCCTTCTTCTTTGAAGAATATAATTGATTATGAGAAGGATGTTCATACTGTGGTTTAAACTGCTAATGATACAGAGGTGGATCTTCTACCCACCAGTGTCAATGTTGATGTCAATTATGACAATAAATTAAGGCTAAATGAAGGAGATGGTTATCATTCAGTAAAGAATTTTGAAGCTGCTAAAAAATGTGGTCAATTTAAGTCCAAATGGTAATCATTAATTTAATAATTATAATCTGTGAGAATGCGAAGAGAAGTAAATAATATGTTATTTTTTGTGTTATATTTTCTGTGAGAATGTGAAGTGATGTGACTATTCACTAAGTAATTAATACTCCTTTGGAAGTGTCAAAGTGGAACAAGAAAATAACACAACAGCATTAAATCATTTTTTAGCATATCGGCACCAAAATTTATAGCACCATAGGGCTAGATGCCTATTTGTGATTTCCTATAAATAGTCATAATGTTATGTTTGTAAGGGAGTTCTATCACTTTGATAATTCAATAGAATTTACAGTGCCTCTCTAAATTTCCCTTAGGGGAAAAACTATGGGAATTTAGAGAATTAGTTGATACCATCATTAAAGTGTTTGGATTATGTTTATGGAAGTAATTATTAAAAGTTTGTTAGGGATGTTAAGCCCTTATGAACTGGCCCAAGGCTAACAAAGAGAGAAGTGAATTGGAAAAGAAGAATCTTTAAACCAAAACTCAAACTAAAACCAATATCACCACATAGAAAATCAACGATGCGGAAATTAAAGTGCATAAGTAATAAAGAAAGAGCACACTAAATTTATAGTGGTTCGGTCAAACCTTGACCTACGTCCACTCCTTGGAGGCACACTCCAAGTATTGCACTAAAACAAGTGTCTCTCCTTTAGCCCCACAGCTAGGCGGAGAAGCCCTACAAAATCACTTCCACCTTCCCAGGTGCGGCGGAGTCGTCGGGTCCTTTGACACCAAGGAGATCTTCTTCTTTGGTGAACTTACCTCGAGATAA
>NW_021318858.1:25038-103242 GCF_001605985.2 Dendrobium catenatum
GAGAAGCCCTTACAAAATCATTTCCACCTTCCCCGGTGCGGCGGAGTCGCCGAGTCCTTTGACACCAAAGAGATCATCTTCTTTGGTGAACTTACCTCGAGGCAAGCCTTGAATCCGATGGTACTAAGGTGCGAGTTCGCCGGAGCAACCGTGTGGAATCCCCTCCACACTCCCTTGAGTTCCCCCCTCACAGGATCTTCTCCCTCTCAAACTCCACCCTTTCCTCTCTCCCTTTCAAGCTCTCTCTTCAAGTTTCCCCCGTAAGAACGAAGCTACTATGGCTGTCAAAGACACTTACAAAGTGCCTTGTCATCTCTTAAATAGAAGAGCTAAAAATGAGCTCATTAATGCAAGTTGCAAACTTTATCGTCCAAGACGATAGACATATCATCCTGGCCGATTTGTTCAAATATGAGGAAAATCGTCCTGAATATCACCCTGAAATGAAGCTGGATAATGTATAATCATCCCGGACGATCTTGCGATCGGCCCGGACGAAATCACCATTAATTGCTTTCCAAAATTGCCAGAGAAATTTTGGGAAAATTGTCCTGGATCGTCTTGGATGATATTTTATAGTCCAGGTAGATCCACCAGGCCGATATCCAAAAATAAGAATTTCTTTCTGAATTGAGCCTATCGTCCTGGCTGATACAAAATCATCCAGGATGATATGTTTTGCATAAAGACGACTGCTTTAATGAGGATGCCCTATTAGGGTTTCTGCTTTTGGATAGATCATCCCGACCGATATAAATATCGTGCAGGACGATGTTACCAAAGATAGTAAACTCTAGGAAATAGTTAGAAACTCTTATACGTTACAAAGCATCAAGAGCCACAATAAATCCAATCGACTCAAGAAAGGAAAAAGGGTACAAACTGACTCAGATCTGGTCTACCCAATCTTGAGCTGGTTCCAAATTGTAGTCTGATCGTGTGAACCTGAAATGTCAGTACATAAGGCAATCGTAGAGAAATAGAATGTTTGCTATCATCAAAATCATAAGCCACAGATCCACAATAATTATGTACGTAACAAATGAATGTAAAGGAGATCCATTGAACCTATTTAGTGATATCTATCTCTTGTATTCTCCTTTTTAGATGTTGCACTGAAAGTAGTGTCTGTTTTTTCCCCCACAACCAGACGAAGAAGCCCTTACAAAATCTTTTTCACCAACCCAGCAAAGGTAGAGAACCTAAAATCCTTTTTCACCCTCTTGGTGAAGGCAGAGAACCTGCAATCCTTTTTCGTTCTCCTGGTGATGGTAGAGAACTACATTTCTTTTTTCTCCCTACTGGAGAAGGAATAGAACCTGGGACTATTGCTACTGTATGTCTTCTTGGAGCCTCCAAAGGATCAAGGCTAAAGCTTGAATAAGATAAAGAAGAACCTTGCTTGGGGCAACCTTCTAAATCCCTCACAAATCTCCCTTATGAAAACTCTACCTCTCTTCTCTCTCCCAAAGCTCTCCTAACCACCTCTTTTCTCTCTCACAAAAATACTTAGCAACCAAAAGTCTTATGAAATAGGATAATAAAAGGCATTAAATAGAGAGCCTCCAAGAAATCCCAAAATTTTAATCTAGCTCTTCTGATCGTCCAATACAATCCAAGATCGTACTACATGATTAGTTCAAAATAGTACTTTTAGATGGTACAAACTGCAACCTGTTGTAGCATCTATTCATGTGTTTATATTAATCATTATGTATGATTTGGCACATCATCTTGTATGATTAGTATAAATACATATCTAAACATCTAGTACAAGGGGCGACATTCTGTTATGGCTTCATGAAAGTATCAAGTCATATAGTATGTTCCTCTTGATTAGCTTATATGATTAGTACAAATACATAACTAATCTTCCAGTACAAAGGGTGGCTTTTAATTATCATCACAGTAGGAATCCGGATAGTTAGTACAATCATCTCCGATCATCATTATAATCTAATTGAATAATTTAAACATAATTAAACACCTAATCAAATGATCAATTTAGGCATGATTGTCATTGATGGTATAGTACGATGATAATTATATGGTATACGTAGATTTTAATTATTAAAATATTACCTAAATTTTAATTGGCTACAATTTTACAAATTATAATGGATCGACATGTATGATAGAGATAGTATAGTATGATGTGTTTAATCAATATTAATAAACTAAGGTGCCCTAATTAGGGTTTCCTATTTTAACTGCTTGTCCAGTACGATATAAATTGTACTGTGCAATTAATTCAAAAGCCAAAAATTTTTCTAACTCACCAACTCACTCCCTTGAATGTTTGTGTATAAGATTACTCAGCTTAGTATCTACGATATACATAACTTGACTCAAGAAATGTAAAAGTACATTGAAGTTAAATTTATAAAAAAGACTCAACTATAGTATATACAATATTGAGCTGACTGAAGTTGCAAGTAAACTGGGAACCTAAAATGTTAGTGAGTAGGGCAACAAAAATAGATATTCAATAATAATAATAATAAATAGAAGATAACAATGTGGAAAAAATAACCTTTGTTGTCATCAAAATCATTCTGTTTGAGTTCAGATTTGCAACAATCTCCTCCTTTTTTATGAAGTCAACATTATTGTTAAAGAATTTCAAAGCACTTTGATATTCTTTGAAACTCCCCCTTAGAAGATGATATTTTGAAAATAAGGAGAGTTATATATATATATATATATACTACTCCCCTACTTGACATCATAAAAAGAAGAAAATGCACTAATTAGAAACAAATAAGAAATAATTAAACAAGAAAAGTACATATATCGCAAAATAAAAAAAAAACTAAAATAAAGAAGGATCCTGATCATATGCATTAAACAAAAATTTAACCTTATGATTAGATCAAGTACTCGATAAGAAATGCATTGGCAGCACTAAGATCTAAAAAGGTTAGAAATTTGAATTTTGACAACACTAGCTCAGGCTCTTTTATAGGTTAAAGTCTTTTTAAGCAAAATTCTAATTCAAAAAATAAATTAGAGTTGAAATATGATTTTTTTAAACTTCTTTTCAAAATTATATCTAAGTGAATATCATTACAAAGTGATAAACTAAAAATGATATCAATTTGCATATTGTTTTGTCTAAGATTTAAAGTTTTGAAAGGAAGGGAAACCAATTCATTGTGGGCTCATTTTGTACCTCTTTTATTACAATTTGGTGCATTTTGCGCATATTTTAATTTTTTATACACTTTGTTCATCTTTCAAATTTTTGCATTTATTGCATATCTTTTCATCTTTTGAGATCATTTTGTGCCTACTTTTCACTTTTACAAACTTGCTTTCTTTCTAAGCCTTTAAGGACTCTTAGTTGTGAGATTATCTTCAAAATATAAGAGAAGAACAACTCACTCTCTTATATAAGGAAGACTAAACCAGAAACCAAAACCTGATCGATCTTATATTGATAAACAACTTAATTAAGAAAATTTTAAATAAATTTATTGGAAAAATATTCAAATGAGATAAAGAACTATATGAAGATGAAATAAATCTCTATTTCTTATTCTATTTTTAATTTGAAATAGATTTTGATTCGAAAAGAAATTACACCCCTAAAAGAGTTAGAGGAAGAGAGATAATCTTCGATTTTTCTTCCCTTAACTAATTTAGAGTAGTCAATCACTGCTTATAAAAATATGTAAGTTTTTCATTTAAAGAAGAGTTCAACTACTGAAGTAAGTAATGATCATATTCTAAAATTTTAAAAGAAATAAACAAACACATGCATAAAGAAAAAAATATAAAACACTAGAAAATAAAACAAAAAAATATAATAATCAGATTTCATATATTTAAAGCATCCAGTTTCAAACATGAATATCTATAATACCTAATCTAGTTTTAAGGTGTTAAATGTTTTAAAAGCCAATGGTTTTATAAAGATAAGATGATTTTCAGTAGCTACATGATGTAGCTCTACGTCTCCTTTGGTGACATGGTCTCTAATGAAATGGTGTCTTATATCTATGTGTTTAGTCCTAGAATGTTGGATTAGATTATTTGAAAAAAAAATGCCACTATGGTTATTACATAAGATTGGAATGGTGCCTATAGGTATCCCTAAATTTATAATTTTTTCTTTAACCAAAGGATATGTGACACACAATTTTTTAAGGCTATCCAGCTTCTACAGTGAATAGAGCTACTAAGTTCTATTTTCTACTAAACCAGGAAAAAATATTCTCCTAAGAATTGGCAAGTTCCAAAAGTGCTTTTCCTATCAATCTACATTTAGTAAAGTCTGAATTAGAATATCCTATGATTTAAAAGGAAGAGTTGTGCCTAGGATACCAGATTCCAAAGTTTTTTATTACTAAGAGATATTTAAGGATTCCCTTAACAGTAGTTAGGTAGGATTCTTTTGGATTAGCCTAAAATCTAGCATAGAGACTAACACTAAACATAATATCAAGTATACTTGTAGTTAATTAAAGAAGTGGTTCAACTATTCCCCTATATTTCTTTTGATCAATTATTTTTCCACTTGAGTCCTTATCCAACTAAGTTGTAAAGCTCAAGGGAGTATTAATTTCCTTAGCTTTATCCTTTTCATATTTTTTAATGATGTCCTTAGGTATTTTGATATACTAAGAAAAATTCCATCATCCTTATGCCTTATACTTAATCTAAGAAAGTAGTTCAGTTCTCCCATCACGCTCATCTTAAACTCCATACTCATTATCTTAAAAAATTCATCACATAGATTTTTGTCAGAAGATCCAAACAAAATATCAGAAACATAGATCAAGATAATGAGTAGCTATTCTCCTACCTTTTTAGCAATAGGGTGGTATCTACACTCCCATTAATAAAGGTTCTATCTAGTAGGAATGTGTTAAGCCTTTGATAGCATGCTCTAGATGCTTGCTTCAAATCATACAATACCTTTTTTAATTTGAACACATGATTAAAAAATTGTGAATTTTTAAAGCCATGGGGCTATTAAACATACACATCTTATTTTATTACCCCATTTAAAAATGCACTTTTAACATCTATTTGATATAATTTGAATCCCTTAAACCGGGTAAAATCTAGTAGAACCCTTATGGCTTCTAAACTAGCTACATGGGCAAACGTTTCTTCAAATTCAATCCCTTATATCTAGTTGTACCTCTTAGCCACTAGACTTGTTTTATTTCTAACCATTACACCATAATCTTTTTTTTTCTTGGAAAACTCATTTTGTTCCAACAACACTCTATTTCATAGGTCTTTCATCTAGCCCCCAAATAATATTTTTATCAAGTTAATTTGATTCTTCTTTTATGGCTAGGATCCAAATTCATTAGATAGTGATTAATTTATGTTTATGAATTTAATCATTGAGATAAAGGTAAAGTGTCTAACATCTTTCCTAAGTCTATGCCTACTTCTAACACTTTCAGATGGGTCTCCTAAGACCAGTTTTTATATTCTACCCTTTCTTCCAAATTTGTAGATTCTACTCCTTGGGTGACTTTAACCACTTCTTCTTATTCTACCCTAGACCCTCTAGAATTATCAAATTTATCAAAAATTACATGAGTTGTCTCCTCTACCACTAGTGTCCTTTTATTACAAATTCTAAAACAAAATTCAACATTTGATTATCCTAGGAAGACTCCTTCATCAGATTTCCTAATATTTAGAATAAACACTTTACATCGAGAGACATAAAGGTGAGAGATGCTCGGTGTCCTACTTTCTATGAATTCCCTAACGTGTCTTGTTTAGCTTGGATATAACATCATCTCATTCAGAATATAACATATTGTATTTACTGCTTCTACCTAAATAGTATTTAGGAAGTGAGTATTAAGCTAATATGGCTCTTGCAACTTTTACCAAGGTCATGTTCTTTCTTTCAACTACCCCATTCTATTGAGGGGTTCTAGGAGTTAAAAAGTTATGATCTATCCCTTTCTCCTTATAATAAGATTCAAAATTTTCTTTCTCAAACTCTCTACCTTAATCATTATAAATTATTAGAATTTCACAACCTAGCTTCCTTTGAATCCAAGTGGAGAATGTCCTAAATTTCTCGAATGATTCACTTTTATGAGACTTGCTTTCCAAATTAACATTCATCATACAGGTGGACCTTAGTGAATTCTAGTTTGGGTATACCTCTTAATAAATCTTTTATGATGAATTTTCTAAGATTTTGCATTCTTTCATGGCACAATCTCCTATACCATTACAAGGATTCATCAGCAAAAATTTTTAGGCAAAGAGAAGTAATAAAATCAATGTAATTCAGATCAAGCATGTAAATATTATTAATTCTTTTTTTCTTTCAAATTTGTATTTCCATTTAAGCTAATCATGTAGCTAGAAGATAAAAATTTTATGATGAAGCCTTTATCACAGAGTTGGCTAATGTTCAGCAAATTATATTTTATGTCATATACCAATAAAACATTATCAATCATAATACTTTTTGAGTTTCTAATTATACCTGATATAACCACCTTCCTAGTGGTGTTAACTATAAGTGTTACTTTGCCCTCTACACTGGCCTCCCATATGATGAATTGCTTTACATCTCTAGGTACCACATGCTCTTAAAAGGTTTTTTATGAGAGAAACCCTACAAAAACATCAAGGGTTAGATTTAGGAACCCAAACAATTTTGGGTTCTACCATATGAATTAAAGAATGAGATGCATGCATGCTATGCTATGGTTTATTCAATTTTGTTCTCCACACCCAATGTATAGTGGGTAGTTTTAAGTGTGGGAGATATATCCTAGCATGCCACAAGAAAAGCACCTAACCCCTAAGAATGGATTAACTAGTCTATTTAGGTTTTTTCCCTTTTCTTAGGTTTAAATGATGCATGTTGTTGTAATGATTTTTGAAATTCTTCATGTGTAGGTGATGGTTTGTTTTCTTTACTTCCACATGCAAAAAAATTATTTGCACTTTCAAGAATTGAGTTGCCAATTTTTAATGCATGCTCCCTGTCATCAGCTTCATCTAAACATGCTTTTAATCCTTTAACATAATTTTGTAAATCAACATGAGATGTTTTTAAGGAATCATGTTCAACAATTAAATCAAGATGGTTCTTTTTTAATATAGCAAATTAATCAAGGTGGACCAAATAATTGTTATCCAAAGTAGAGTGGTCATTTTTAAGGCATTCATGTTCTTTTTGCGGACTTAAAAAAATAGAATTAAGACATGAATATATTTTCTTAAGCTTCCTATATGCATTATGAATTTTTTTAGAAACTTTAAATAGTTCATAATTTTAATGTTCACATACCTGCTCTTGATCAGAATGATTAAGATGGTTATCTTCCATTATGCATGGTTGATTACCTCCTCTTCAGCTTTTGTCTCAAATGAGTATGAAGCGAAGTCTACCCAATAAGCCTTTTGAGTCTATTGCTTGCTCTTTTGAATTTGGCTTTTTCTTTACCCTTTCCCTTAATTGGGTGAGCTTTAATATTTGGGTAATCAGTCTTCATGTGCCCTGGCTTCTTGCATTTAAAATAGATCATAAAAAGTTATGGAATTTTAATAGTATTTTCTTAATTCCATTAATGATTGGTGTCTTTATTTTTTTCTTAAAAAAGCATTTAAAATGTCTTGTCATCAGTGCAATGTCATCATCTCCTTCAGATAAAGAATTGTCACATTCAAAATCATCAGCCTTTAAAGCAACAATTTTTTCTTTTCTTTTCTCACCTGCATTAATGTCTTTTACTCACTTTTTATTTGTAAGCAATGAGCGAGTCAAGTAAGTTACCAATAGAATAAGCATTTAGATCTTTGGATTTAGTAATAGTAGTGATTTTGATATCATATGAACTAGGTAGATAACATAGAATTTTATTAAACTTTTCAGAATTGGTAGGTTTTCTACCTAATGCATGCAGGGAAGTGAAAATTTGGGTGAACCTAGTATATATTTCAGAAATAGACTCACTAGGTTTCATCCAAAATTATTTATAATCATAGAGTAGAATGTTCAACCTAGATTATTTTACTTCATTTATTCCTTCATAGGTTGTGCAAATTTATACAAGTATATACACTTATGTAATTTTTGAAAATTCACCAGGGATGTTAATGTGGAAGAATAATAAGAAAGAATACACTAGATTTTATAGTGGTTTGATCAACTTGACCTACGTCCACTCCCTGGGCCTCTCCTCTGGGTATTGCACTAAACTCGGTGTCTCTTCTTTTGCCACCACAGTAAGGCGGAGAAACCCATACAAAAACTCCTTTCCACCAACCCTAGTGAGGCAGAGAACCCAACTCCTTTTGCTTCCTCTAAAAGAAGGAAGAGAACCCAACTCCTTTTGCTTCCTCTAAAAGAAGGAAGAGAACCTAACTCCTTTTGCTTCCTCCAGAAGTAGGTAGAGAACCTTGATAAGTTATTGAAGTAGACCACTCTCGAACCTCCAAGGAACCAGGGATGATGATCGAAGAAGATGGCTTGGATCCTTGCTTGAAGCAACCATTATGAAACTCCTCACAAACTCTCACTCACAAGATCCTCTCACTCTCTCTCCCTTGCTCTCCCTCTCCTCTTGGCTCCCTCAGGTCAGGATAGCAGCAAAAGATATTCTCTTGAGAAAATAAGAGATCTTTAAATAAAGGCTCCAAATTATCCCTAATTAGCACCTAATCGTTAAATATTATCCAGGATGATCTATCTCAATCTATCGATCATCCTGTGCGATCAGTTCAAATTTACCCAAATAAACTAGGATGATTTGGAAGAGTCTAGATGATTAGAAGGTTACTTTGTTCAAATCATCTAGGATGATAGGATATCATCTCGTACAATTAGTTCAAGTCATCAAATATCATCAAGACCATCACCCTTAATGGATGTCTAGATGATGAAAAAATAATTAGATCATTTAGGATGATCCCATAATCGTCTAGGTCAATATGTATAGAATGACAAATATCATTCAAAACATCACCCAGAAAGGACGTCTAAACGATGAAAAAATAACTTGATCATCCAGGCCGATCTCACGATCATCCCAGATGATTAGTTCAATTCAGTACATATCATCCAAAGCATCGCCCTGAATGGAGCCAGGCCAATTATTATTCATTTAGAAAGAACTAAGGTTTGTGAACTAATCATCTCAAATGATCCTGTGACTATACAGGATGATATGATCAAGCAATCAAACATTAATTGCTTTCCTAAAGTACCAGATTAATTTATGCATAATTATACTGTATTATCCAAGATGATGTCTTGGATGATGTCCAAAAATAAAAAAAAACCTAAATAGATCTAGCGGCTGATTCTTTCTGATTTGAGCCTATCATCTTGGAAAATGCTAACATTGTCCATGATCATTCACTTAATTATGGCTGCCTTAACCAGGATGCCCTAATTAGGGTTTTTATTTTTAACTGATCATCTAGGATGATTTTTGGATCAGCCCGACAATGTGATCAAAATAGAAAATACTAATTCAATAAATAGAATTTTTCAATCAAGTGTGTGTGTGTGCAAGGTTACTTAGCATCAGGATCCAAAATGTTATAATGGACTCAAGAAAAGGTAAAATTTACTTTACGTTCATTACAAGCTGACTCAATCCTAATTTACCTAATCTTGAGCTAGTTCAATTTGTAATACGATCTTATGCACCTGAAATATTAGTAGGCATGAAAGTCATAAAAAAAATAGAAGTAATAGAAATATTTTCTATCATCAAAATTATATTCCCTGAAATCAGATTCGTAATAATCTTTAGATTTTAGTGCATAAAAAAATAGTTTACACATTTGGCATTCAGTTGGTCTAAATCTCTATCGTCTATACTCCATTCAAAAAAAAGGTATTTTAGGTTTAATGCCATTTATAAGATGTGAAGGTACAAAATATATTTTCTGAACTAACATCCACATGTGATAATCAATAGATTGCAAGAAAGTAGGCATATGAATTTTTCAAAAACATTAAAAAGAATATTATCAAATAAAGGTGGTCGTATGATTGAATACCATTCCATAGTATTAATATTATCATAAATAGTCATGAATCAATTTAAAAAAAAAATTAAAACATAGTTTTGGAACCTAGCTCTGATACTTCTTGAAAGTTTTTGTAGGTTATTAAACTTAAAGAAATCATCCTGAGACTAACCAAGAGTGAGTGAATTGGTTATTTAAAAGTTTTAAACAAAAGAAGAGCACCTTAAAGTGAAAGAAAATTAAAATTATGATAACATAAATTCAAAGTTTGTCAACCATATAATAAACCAAAGAAAAGTAAAACTGGGAATAATATAAATAAAACACACATAAATTTATAGTGGTTTAATTCAACCTAACCTACGCCCACTCCCATTAAACCTCCTTTCAGATTTTGCACTAAAATTAGTGTCTCTCATTTTCCCCATACAACAATGTAAAGAAGCGCTTATAAAATTTTTTTCACTAACCTGATGAAGGTAGAGAACCAAAAATCCTTTTTCACCTTCTTGGTGAAGGCAGAGAACTTATAATTCTTTGTCACCCTCCAACTGATGGAAAAGAACCTACAATCCTTTTTCTCCCTCCTAGAAAAAGTAGAGAACTTGGGACTATTACTATTGTATGTATTCCCAGAGCCTCCAAAGGATTATGTTAAAGCTTGAAGAACCTTACTTGGAGCAACCTTAAGAATCCCTCATAAATCTCCCTAACAAAAACTCTCCCTTTCTTCTCTCTCCCAAAGATCTCCTAACCACCTCTTTGCTCTCTCATAAAAACACTTAGTAGCCAAAAGTCTTATGAAATAAGTTAATATAAGACTTTAAATAAAGAGCCTCCAAGAAAGCCCTAAATTTCAATCTGGTGCTTCGGATCATCTAGTACGATCCTAGATCTTATGATTAGTTCAAAATAGTATAAGGAACCAGCACAAACTACAACACATTGTATGATTAGTTTAAGTGTTTATATTGATCATCCTGTAAGATTAGGAACATCGTCCTGTATAATTACAAATATATATATATATATATATATATATATATAATCATCCAGTACAAGGGGTGATGTTTAATTATCTTTTCATTCAGGAATCAAGTCGTATAATATGATCATCTTGATCATCTTATATGATCAGTACAAAGACATATGTAATCTTCTAATATGAATTGCAACTTAGTTTTCATAACTATATTTTTATATCATCTGTGCTTTTTATGATTCCAAATATTATTTTTTTTATTACTATTTCACCTAACATAAATTGGATAAATTGTTTTATTATTTGTGTGTGCTAATATTTTAGGGAAATCATACTCTAGACTGTTGAAGACTTTAAGTCAGATTTGTATAGGGTTCATTATAAGTAGAGTATGTATTTTTACATTTTTATTGAGTCTGAGAGAGTGTATTTGTAATTGAGTAACCGTTCGCACATACACTATGGGAGTGTTAAAAATTTATAAATTTTTAAACTAATCATTTTGTATGATTTCAATTCATACGAAATGATTTCAACTAAATTATTTCCTACAGTTAATCAAAGCATGGACGGGAAAATTTTTCTAAGTATTGTTCATACTGCATGAAGTTGGCTTCATATAGATGACGTCCAGAGTACAAAAATGATGCAAACATTTTTATCTGTACTAACATGTAAATTTTTTTAACTATTTATTCGAGATGATCTGGAGTTCGTACAGATGATGTCTAGAGTATAAAAATGTTAAGAACATTTTCATCTGTATGAATATGTAAATTTTTTTAACTATTCATCATGGACGATTTGGATTTTTTATATATGACATCCAGAGTACGAAATGGTGGGGAATATTTTCATCCAAATCAATAGGAATGTTTTAATAACTATTCATATTGTATAATATAAATATCCTACTTTATGATATGCTTGTACGAAAATATTTTGTATAGTATAGTACGAGCATATTTTGAACTATTCATTTGGGATGATTGTCGATCATATTGTACGATTGTGTTCACTCAAAATTAATTTTTTTAGTTTTCTAGAAAGTTTTTCATGTGTTTCATATAAAAAGTCCTTAAAATTTGACTTGGAAAAATTTGGGCTTTGTGATTTCTTAGAGATCAAGTGAATGGGTGATGTGGGAGAGTGTTTGAGAGAGAGTTCTTGCAATTGAAGTGTGAAGGATTCACAAGGTTAATCAAAGGTGAGAATATCTTTTTTGTATTAATTATCTTCTTTTTTCTTTCTAGTTTCTCAAGAGAAAATCTTTGGAGAAGATCAAATTTTTTGTCGACATTTGGAAAATGTCTAAGAATAGTAGTACTCTACTATCACTTGGAGAGTGTGAAAGGATGATGGTACTCTACCGACACATAGAGAGTGTGAAAGGATGACGGTACTCTATCGACACATAGAGAGTATGAAAGGATGATGGTACTCTACCGACACTTGGAGGGTGTGAAAGGATGATGGTACTCTGCCGACACTTGGAGAGTGTGAAAGGTTGATGGTACTCTATCGACACTTGGAGGGTATGAAAGGATGACAATACTCTGCCGCACTGGGGATTGGTGAAAAAGAGGAAAATTGTAAAGGCTATTTTGCCTTACTGTGGGGGCAAAAGGAGAGTCACTTTAATAATAATGCAATACACAAAGAGGGAGTCTTCAAGGAGTGGACGTAGTAGGTCTTATTGGACCGAACCACTATAAATTATTGTGTTCTTTTTATTTCTGCATTTTATTTTCAGCAATTTATTATTACGGTTGAAATGCTTATTTTAAAAGAAAATCAAATTGTGAAAATTAGTATGAAAGGTTTTTTATTCATGAGGGATTTTTTTAATTACCAATTCACCCCCCCCCCCCCCCCCCCCCCCCCCCCCCCCCTCCCCCTCTAGGTTAGCCTTGGGACAATTACATAGGTCTAAAAACCTATACAGACTTTTCAAGTGGTATTAGAGCTTACTTCAAAAATTTTAAGTTTAGATTATTTTTTAAAAAATGATTATGGCTAATTTTAGAAATTGTAACTCACCTGAAGGGTATTTGATCGCTAGACCCCCATTGTTTGATAACTTCCCTTTCAATTTTTGCAAAACATAAGTGTTTACTTTTCCTCATTTGCTTGACTATCGCATTTAGATTTTAGTTCAGAATGGGTTCAATAGGCCAACTAGACATGTAGATGGCATTAGAACTAAAATACCCTTTGTTAACTGGAATATAGAAGATTGAGACTTAGCATAATTAAATGAAAAATATTTAAATAGTTTCTTTTATGTATTTAAATCTGAAGACTACATGTGTGTTTCTATTTATAGAAGTGGAAAAGAAATTTGAGACAGACTTTATATTAGATATAAAGGATGCTTATGATGCATAATTATAAACTATTTCATATGAAACCAAATGAATCTATATCTAACATGTACATATATTTCACTCAAATAGTCACTTCCTTGTATGCATTAGGAAGGGAACTAACAAAACCTATAAAGGTTAATAAAATAATTTGTTATTTGTCTACGGCTTATGATGCTAAAATAACTGCTATTACATAGTCTAAGGATTTAAATGTGTATTCTATTGACAATCTTCTTGGATCACTAATTACTTACAAGCAAGGAGTGACTCAAAGATAGATTGATGCAGGAGAGAAGTGAAAGGAGAAGAACACAGTGTTGAAAGTGGATGACTAAGAGAGTGATTAGTCACAGCTTGAGGATGAGGATGAAATTTCTTTAATGATAAGGCAATTTAGAAGCTTTCTAAAAAGGAAGCAAAGGAGATGCCAGCAGTGGAATAAAGGTAAGTTCCACAAAAATATTAAGGTTTCTAACAACGTTATTTGCTATGAATGCAAGAAACCTAGACATATCAAATCAGACTACCCAATCTTAAAGCCACTCCTAGTAAGGAGAAGGTGGAGGAGAAAACAAATGTGAGGAAGGACAAGAAGAGATTTTAGAGAGCTTTTTGGGTGGACTTAGCTTCGAATTCATCAGAAATATAAAAGGAAGAAGAAGTCACCAATATGTAGTTAATGGCTAATAATCTTGATCAGTCATATCAAGAAGAGGTATGTGACTTAACTTATGAAGAGTTATTTGATGTTTCTGAAAGAATTTTTATGGCATATAGAAAACTCAAGAAGATGCATGCTACGTTAAATTTAGATTTCTTAGAGTTACAAAAAGATCATGAAATCTTTAGGAAAGATTACGTACAAATTAATAACAACCACATGAAACTTTTGAATGAGTTTGTTGAATTAAATAAATAGCATAATAATTAAAATCACACCACACTGAATTAAAAAAAAAAATAAAACTTTTATGGATGAATCTGATAATAGAGAACATTATTTAAAAGTTGACAATGTTATGTTAGAAAGTGTAAACTCATTTTTCAAAGCACAATTGAACACACTTGAGAAAATAGGATTCCACCTACACCTGAACAATTTTTTAATCCTAATAAAAAGACTAAAATTTTAAAACCTAAGAAAAGACAAGTTTACTCATATAAATTGAAAAATCCTTTTCCTAGAGTTAAATGCTTTTCTTTTGGAATGATTAGGCATCTCACATATTTGTACAATTCATAATAAAAGTCATTTAGTGTAGACCTAAGATGCATAAAATAAGTTATATCATACATGCATCTAATTTAATTTTGCCAAGAGGAGAACCAAAAATTGTTTGGGTTCCCAAGACTAGCGTATGATCATTTTGTATAAAAGCTCTCATATAATATCTCATGAGAGCATTTGGTACCTAGACAATAAATGTTTAAAGCATATGACTGGAGATACAATAAAATTCATATCGCTAGAAGCCAGGAATGATTGCAAGGTTACACTGGGAGATAATACCACTAAAAAAGCTAAAGGTACAGGTATGATCGGAAACCTGAAAAACTTTTTCATAAAGAATGTTTTACTTGTAGAATGCTTAAATTATAATCTTTAAGTATTAGTCAGGTATGTAATAAGGGTTGAAATGTTAAATTTTTTCTCATTAGCTGCAGATTATGCTAAAATGGAAATGATGTATTGCATGAAAATAGGGTAAATAATGTGTATAAGCTAGACTTAAATTGTATTAAATCTCTTAATGCTTTTTATTTGAAAATAATTTCTGATGAATCATGGTTATGACACGGGAGATTTTGTCATACTAGCATGAAAAATCTTACAAAAATTATCCAAAAAGAATTTATTAGAGGTATACCTAAAGTAGATTTTACTATGGATTACATTGGTGATGCATGTCAACTAGAAAAATAGGTGAAGTCCTCCTTTCATTCCATTAAAGAACTTAGAACTAGCAAACCATTAAAGATTATCCGTATAGATCTTTTTGGACCCATTAGAACTATAAGCCTAAGATGTAAGGTATATGGATTTGTGATTATTGATGATTTTTTAAGATTCGCCATTTCATAAGAGTGAATCATTTAAGGAATTTAGAAACTTTTCTACTTGGATTCAAAGAAAATTAGGGTATGAAATTTTAATAATTTAAAGTGATCATGGAGGTGAATTTAAAAATGAAAAATTTAAGGAATTTTGTAAAGAGAAAGGAATTGGTCATAATTTTTTAGTACTCAAGACCTCTCAGCAGAATAGGATAGTTGAAAGAAAGAATAGAACATTAATTAAAGCTACTAGAGCCATGTTGGAAGAATATTCCCTTCCTAAATATTTTTGGGCTAAAGCGATGAGTACACCTTATTATGTTCTGAATAGGGTAAACATTAGATCAAAATTGAATAAAATATCCTATGAGCTTCTTAAGGGTAGAATACTAAATTTGTCACCTTTATATGTTTTTGGATGTAAGGTGTTCATTCATAATAATGAAAAATCTCCTTTAGGAAAATTTGATCTAAAATCTAATGAACGATTTTTTCTTAGATACTATAATGTTGGAAAATCATATAGAGTGTTTAACAAAAGAACTGTGACAGTTGAGAAGACCGCATATATTGTATTTGATGAACCTAGAATTTAGAAGAGTCAAATTTGGAAGAGGATCATATTAAAAATAACTCACAAAGAATAAAAAGAATTATTTTGGAAGAGAATATGAAAATAGAAAACCCTTTGCCTAAAGAATGGAAATTTCTAAAAGTCACCCTAAAGAATTGATTTTATGTGAACCAAGTGAGGGTGATAGGACTAGGCATGGATATAGCAAAGAGGTTAATCATGCTTCCTTTATATCAATGATTGAACTCATAAATATTAATCAAGCACTTTCATATGAATTTTGAATTTTGGCCATATCAGAAGAGTTGAATCAATTAGTAAGAAATAATATTTTGGAATTGATAGAAATGCCAAAAGATCAAAGTGTTGTTAGAACTAAGGGGGTGTTCAAAAATAAAATGAATGATTCATGAGTTAAGATTAGAAATAAGGCTAAATTGATGGCTAAGGGCTATAATCAAATAGAATGGATTGATTTTGAAGAGACTTTCGCCCATATAGTAAGACTTGAAGCAATTAAGATCTTATTAGCCTTTGCATATTTTAAAGGGTTTAAATATTATCAGATGGATGTTCAGAGTGTCTTTTTTAATGGGATGATACAAGAGAATGTTTATGTTGAACAACCTCCAGGTTTTGAAAATTCTAAATTTCATAATCATGTGTTTAAATTGAAAAAGGCATTGTATGGATTGAAACATGCATCTATGGCTTGATATGTGAGGTTAAGAATTTTCTTATTAGATAGATCTTTTTTAAAACAAAGTGTAGATACCACTCTCTTTTTGAAGAAATTAGGAGATGACATACTCATTGTTCAGATATATATTGAAGATATCATTTTTGGATCCACAAATAAAAATAATTAGTAGTGAATTTAAAATAAATTTAATAGGAGATCTAAGTTATTTTCTATGTTTTAGCATTAAGCAAATTTGGGAACAAACTTTTCTTAGTCACTCGAAGTATATTAAGGACATCCTCAAGAAATATGAAATAGATAAAGCTAAATTTGTAACTACACCTATGAGTTTCTCTATTTAGTTGGATAAGGACCCAAAGGGAAAATATGTTGATCAAAAGAAATTTAGAGGTATAATTGGATCTTTGCTTTATTTGATTGCTAGTAGACCAGATATAATATTTAGTGTATGTTTATGTGCTAGATTTCAATCTGATCTAAAAGAATCACATATTGTAGAAAAAAAGGATTTTGAGATAACTTTTGAGAACTCAAAACTTAGGGATTTAGTATTCTAAGTATAACTCTTCATTTGAAATTATTAAATATTTTGATTCAGACCTTACAGGTTGTAGGGTTGATCGAAATAGTATATTTAGAACTTACCAATTCATAAGAAATTTCTTAGATTCTTGGTCCAGTAGGAAATAAAATTTTATAGCCCTATCTACTGCTAAAGTTAAATACATTTCTTTAGGAAGTTATGAGCACAAGTACTTTGGTTAAAATAATAATTGATTGACTTAGGATTTACAGTTGACATAATTCTTATTTTTTGTAATAATACTAGTGTCATTTGAACTTTAAAAAATCATATTTAATATTCTAGAACCAAACATATAGATATAAGGCATCACTTCACTAGAGATCATGTAGCTAAAGGAGAAATTAAATTGAATTATGTTTCAACGAAAAATTAACTTGCAAATATTTTTACAAAACCATTAACCTTTGATATATTTAGTGCCTTAAGGACAAGGTTAGGTGTGATTGATCTTAATGCTTAAAATTAAATATTCTGCAAACTTGATATGTTTTATGTTTAGACTGTTTTAGTTTATTTTTTGGTGTTTATTTTATTGTTTATGTGTTTTTATTTTTTCTTGTTTTTGGGTTTTTCCTTTATTTTTATTTATTTTGTGTGCTAAAATTGGAGTCATGTCACTTGTTTTTGAGAAGCTTGTCTAATTTTCATATATTATTTTTATGTTTTATTCATATTGTACGAATATATTTTTTGTCATGTATGAATTTTATAGTAAATGCAAGATTATTTCGGGAGTTGAACACGTGAAACCTCAAATTTTTAAAAGGCTTCATATTGTACGATGATGTCATCATACGGCACGACTTGTATGGATTTGTCTATTTGAATGGGGTTGGTTTAACCAATTAGGTTCAGTTATTTATTACTGATCCTACATACAAAATTATCTTTGTCTGTATGATCCATGCGTTAGTTTCTATAGGGGATGAATCTAATAGTCTTTAAAATTATTTTAAATTTTTTTGATCGTCTCATACGAACACCTATCCGTCTGTACGATCATGTGGTCAAAAATCCTATATGAAAGGACGCCTTAAAAATAATGTTTTTGAAATGTCGTTTCATTTTTGGCAGTTTTTAATCATAGTATGAAAACATTTTCGTCCCATATATTTCACAATTGAACGTATGAAGAAAATTTCATACAGTATGATTTGGGATTTTACTTTATATATAAGGGTTTTGAAATTATTTTAATTCATTTTCATATTCCTTTCAAAATTCTCTAGAGCCCTTGTCTAGGAAATGGCTAGTTCTAGCAAACGCCCTCGAGGTTCTAAAGGATCTTCTTCTTCTTCTGCTAGTGATTCTAACTTCTTATCTAAGAAATTTGAATATGCATACTTTAGGTTCATTGCTGCAAAGATCACCCCATCTCGACTGCTAATCCAAGATGATCATCATTTTTCTATAATGCCTCTATTTTCCTCCACTCAACAATCCTTCATTCTCACTCTTATCTTTGCATATCATAAAGAAACCTTTTATTATTTCTTAGCCAGCATGAGAGTCAGCAAGGATAACTCTAGGATAAGTTCTTTCATCCAAAAATAACACGTAGAGATTACCAAAGAAGATTTAGGCAACAACCTCCTCTTGAGAACCCAAGGGATTAGAGTACACACTATGACCTCTAGGTATGACTTTGACTGGACTAAAATTAACAAAGTTCTTAGAGCTATTTCTCAAGTCATTCATTTAGCCTGAGTATATACCTTAAACTAAAATGTCTGGATCATTCAGCACATTTTAAGAACTTAAGTTATTCCTAAAGCTGGTGATCGAGTGAACATGAATCCACTCATGTCCACTATCATATATCTTATTATGACTGAAAAACCCATTGATGAAGCCCAACTCATTATGGATTACCTGTATAACCTTTATGAGATTGGTCTTCCACATCATAAGAGGAAAAACAATATGGCCTTAGGACATCTTGTTGCTTATGTCCTTAAAAAGAAGTACAATCTGATTCATCCTAATCCTCCCATTAAACTTTTGATATATTTCATTTATGCTTCTTTTTTATCTTTCTTTGGGAGAGATCATAGTTCTAGTGATGATACTGAGGGAGAAGGGGGAGCTCTAGCACCTACACAAGGACCTGATCAAAACTACTTTCAGGAAATGGTCCAGCATTTTGATCATTTGGAGACTCACTTTGATCAACATTTTGATCAAATTGAGACTCATTTAAATCAATAGGATACAAGATACCAGGAGGGCATGGGTTGGATCTGTGATCAATTTGACATGGTTAATACAAATATAGTTACGATGAATAGCTATTTTTTTAGTGTTCAACCAACCTCCGCCACCAAATCAGAGCCCCTCCAAGTTCTAGTTGTACTTTGTTTTTTTTTTTTTTGTGATTGTAGTGTTTCTTATATGTTGGTATGTTTTTTAGATGATGTTGAGTGTTGTATTTATAGTATGGTTGGGAGTGATTATATATGAAACCTTTTGAATCAGTGAAAAAATATTATGTTTTAGAGACTTATGTTTTCTTCTTTCTTCATGAAATGTTAAGTTTCTCTAATACAAAAAATCTTTTGAAATTTATCTAAAATAAGATATAAATTATTTTGCTTTACAAATTAATTTCCTTAAAAATCAAATCTTTCAAAATTTTAAATTAAAATTCTAACAAGTTAGATAAGAAGATCAATTTCATGTTCTTTTAGACAAACATATCTAGCATATAATTGTTGCAAAATTAATGTATTATTATTTTCTATTTCTTTTTCAATATGTTTATTTTTCCTATAAATCAAATTTGATTTTAGATTACTGTTATTGGAAAGAATCAAAAGTAATTCAAAAATAAATGCACAATGTGTGCAAAAATTAAAAGAATGTGCAATGGTTCGCAAAGTGAAAAGAGGCACAAAAATAGCCCAAACAGAAAAAATGTACAAAGTGTGCTATAAATATTTAAAAATATGCACAATGTCGCCATTTGAAATTTTTTATTAATTTCTTTCCACTATATTTTAATCTCTAATTCAAATCAATTTACTTAACAATTATATTGTATATTGAATTTGAAGTTAGTTAATCTTCATTTCATCATTTTTGTAATAATCTTCTTTATTTAAATTGTCTAACTTGAATAATGACTTTGTTAGATTTTTCTTCTCTTATTGCTTTTTAATTTTTTTTCTTTTTAGTGTTGTGAAATTAATATCGTATTTGCAATTGATTTAAAATCTTTTTTCTAGATTAATTCTATTGGTTTCTCTAATGCAACCTTTCATTTTAAGTTCTACTTCTATTTTTGTTGTTGTCAAAAATATGAGTAATAATATTGTTTGATTGATTATGTAATGTGTGTATATTTGATTGATTGTAATGCATGTGTTATGTGTTAAATGGTTGTATGTTCTATGTGTTCGTCATATTTTTTATTTTCATCGTTTTTTTGTTTTTTTCATGTTTTTGTTTTCATATTTTTGTTTGAATTTATTTTTTGGTTCAGGTATTTTGATCTTCATGGGAATCCCTAGATTTTACATTGGTCATTCATTTTGGGGGAGCTAAGGAGAAATTTTTGTTTAAATCCTAACTCAAATAATAATTATTTTTTCATCAGCTAAAACGGGGAGATTTTCCCAACTTAATTTTCATAACTATGTTTTCATATCATGTGTTTTTTTTTATGATTTCAAATATTATTGTTTTATTACTATTTCTCATAACATATATTGGATATATTACTTTTGTTATTTTTGTGTACTAACATTTTCAGAAAAGTATACTCCAAATTGTTGAAGACTTCAAGTCATATTTAATAGGGTTCATTGTAATTAGAGTATGTATTTTTACATTTTCATTTAGTCTGAGAGAGTGTGATTAAAATTGAATAACTATGTACACACACACACTGAGGGAGTGTTAAAATTTTGTAAATTTCTAAACTAATCGTACTGTACAATTTTAATTCATACGGGATAATTTGTTCAATCATTTCCTCAAGCATGCAATTAATCAAAGCATGGATGAGAAAAATTTGTTGATTAGTGTTCATGCTGTACGAAGTTGGCTTCGTACAGACGATGTCTAGAGTATAATAATGATGTGAACATTTTCATCTATCTAAACATGTAAATTTTTAGAATTGTTTGTCCGATATGATATGGAGTTAGTATAGAAAACGTTTAAAAAACATAAATAAAAAAATAAAAAAACATAAAACAAATAAAATCTCATGTTGTTGATTTCTCCTTATCTTAAATCAAGCATGAATATCAATGACAACTAGTCTAGTCCTCAATGTGCTAAAGAGGTTAAAGCTTAAGGGTTGATAAAGATGTCAACCAATTAATCTTCAGTTGCTACATGATGTAACTTAATACCTCCTTGAGCAACATGGTCTATAATGAAGTGGTGCCTGATATTTATATGCATAGTACGGGAGTATTGGATAAGATTCTTAGAGATGCATATGGCACTAATAATATCACACACAACGTCAAGGATTTATTCCTTTATTCATAAAGTATGAGCAACACAACTTTTTATAACAATATATTTTGGATTAGCAGTGGATAGGGCTATAGAGTTTTATTTTCTACTAGACGAGGATACCAAGGATTAACTTATTAATTGACAAGTTCTAGAGATGTTTTTTTATCAATTTTACATCATGTAAGTCTGAGTATGAATATCTTAAGATTTTAAATGAGGAGTTATGTCTAGGGTACATATACCTAAATTATTGGTTCCTAGAATGTTTTTAATGATTCTCTTAATAGCTATCATATGAATTCCTTAAATTTTACTTAAAATCTGGCACAAAGACAAAAACTTAATATAATGTCACTACTAGTAGTCAAATATAAAAGTGATCCTAGTATACCCCTATACTTCATTTGGTCTACTAACTTTCAACTTGTATCTTTTGTCTAATTGAATGGTAGAGCTTATGGGTGTATTAATTGATCTAGCATTTTCCATCTCATACATCTTTAGAATATCAATGATATATTTACTTTGGCTTAGAAAAGTTTCATCATCCATTTTTTTACCCTAAAACCAAATAAATAAGTTTTCTCTCCTATCATATTCATTTCAAATTATCTACTCATTACTTCTAAAAATTATTTACAAATGTTTATTTGTTTATCCAAATTATATATCATATATATCTTGAACTATGAGTATATCATCTCCTATTTTCTCAAGGAATAGGGTAGCATCAACACTACCCTTAATAAACAAACTATCTAGGAGAAAAGTGTTAAGCCTTTCATATTAAGCCCCAAGTGCTTGGTTCAATCTATACAATGACTTTTTCAATTTGGTGACATAATTAAAAATTATTGAATTTTCATATCAAGGGAGTTTCTCTACATATACATCTTCCTTTATCACCCCATTAAAAAATCCATTCTTTACATCCATTGGGTACATCTTAAAGCCCTTAAAGCAAGCAAAGGCTAACACACTCTAATAGCATCTAATATAGCTACAGGGGCAAAGGTCTCCTAAAAATCAATGCCTTCTATTTTATTATACCCCTTAGCTACTAATATAGCTTTATTTATAATTACTAATCTAGAGTCATTCATTTTATTCACAAAAACTCATTTTGTCCCTATGACACTCTAGTCCTTAATTCTACTAATCAATTCCTAAATATTATTTCTAACAAATTGGTTTTTTTTTTTTTTGCATAACTAGGGTCCAAAATTCATCAGATAGGGCTTGAACTATTCTAGTGGGTTCTATCATAATAATGAAAGCAAAATGGCAAACCTCCATCCTAAGTTCATGCCTTTTCCTAACTCTTATAAAGGGATATCCTGTGATGAGTTCCTAAGATGACTAGATGCATATCGTCAATCTTTAGGCAAGGGCTCTAGAGGTTTTTCTCTATTGCAAAGGTCAATGGATTATATTACTTAGGTAACCTCTACATCCTCTTCTTCTTCTTGCCTAGGCTCACTAGATTTATCAAATTCATCAAATATTATATGAGTTGTCTCCTCTACCACTAAAATTTTCTTATTGAAAACTCTATAGGCTTTAACTATATAAAAATAACCTAAGAACACTCCATCATATTTATAATCAAATTTTCTTAGAATATTTTTTTCCATTTAAAAAATTGAAATAATTACATCTAAAGATGTGAAAATGATATGGATTGGGTGTTCTACCATTAATTAGTTTATAGGGAGTTTTATTAAGATTGGATTTAAGATTTACCCTATTTAAAATATAATAAGCAGTTTTAACTACTTATACCAAGAAATATTTAGGAAGTGAATATTCTACTAACATGGCCCTAGCAACTTCTACTAGAGTTTTATTCTTTTCTTTCAGCTACCCCAATCTATTAAGGAGTTCTATGGGCAAAAAAATTATGTTATATACGATGATCTTTATATAATAATTTTGAACTATCATTCTCATATTCTCCACCATGATTACTATGGATAGTTGATATTTTATATCCTAATTTCCTTTATATCCAAGTGGAGAAATTCCTAAATTCCTCAAATGATTCACTTTTATGTGTTAGGAATCTAATCCAAGTAAATCTAGAAAATCATCTATAATCACATATTCAAAGTCATCACACCACCTAGGGTTATTGTATTAATGGCCATGTGAAGAATTTCTAGTGGTCTAGAAGTGATAATGTCTTTAATGTAATGAAAAGAATTTTTATTTGTTTCCCAAATTGTTAGTCATCACAAAGGTGGTCTTTACAAAAATCTAGTTTGGGTATGCCTCCAACTAGGTCTTTCTGGGAGATCTTCCTAAGATTTTGTAAGCTTTCATTACATAATACTCTATGCCATAGCTATGATTCATCAGCAATTAAATTTAAACACAAATAATTATGATAGTCAGCATAGTTCAAATCAAGCATATAAATATTATTAATTTTGTGGCCTTTTAAAATGATTTTACCATTTAATATAATCAAACACTCAGTAGAAGGAAATTTAATATCAAAACTTTTATCACACAATTGGGTAATATTAAGTAGGTTGTGCTTCAATCCATCTACTAACAAGATAATCTTGATGATAAAATTCTTTGTTTTCTAATCAAACCTAAGCCCTCCACTTTTCGGGCGGTGTTGTCTCTCAGAATAACCTTGTCCTAGCTGACCACTAGAGTAATTAATTTCTTCATATCTACAATCATGTGTCATGAGCATTCATTATCCTGGAATCATATTCCCTCACTATGCCTTTTATGAGAGCACCCCATTAAAATCAATCAAAGGTTAGATTTGAGAATACAAGTGAGTGAATTACATGCATGATATGATGTGACGCACTTGACTTTTGCCTCCACACTAAATGTGTTCTATGTGTATGGTGTAAAAGCAGGTTGTATCCTAACAAACCATAAGAGTAAGAACTAACACCAAGGAAAATATTCACTAATCTATTTGGGGTGTTATGCCTCTTCTTAGGGGTTTATGATGCATGCAGTGATGTGGGATTACACCATTATGTTGGTGTAGGTGGTGGTCTACTATTTTGAAGTGCATGAACTTTTTCTTTCAAGAACATATTTGCACTTTCAAAGATTTTAACTTCATTTTTCAATGCATGTTTATTATTATCTAGTTCAGTTGTAAGTGTTTTTAATTCTTTATATGCTTCTTCTATCTCAATATGCTTAGATTTCAAGGACTCATGCGTTGTGGTTAAATCAAGATGCTTCTTGCTTCATGCATCAAATTTATCAAGTAAGGAAGCATGTTATTTATCTAAAATAGAATAATCAATCCTAAGAATATCTTAATCTCTTTGTTACTCAAAAAACTTAACATTCAAGCCAGCATGCATTTTCATTAGCTATCTATATGCATCATGAATTTTCTCAAAAAATTTAAATAATTCATCATATGAAAGCTCACATACCTCATTTTGATCAGAATAATCAAGACTATCATTTTTTATAAGGCATAAACTTGTTACCTACTCATTTGCTTTAAATTATGATGAGTCTGAAGTGAAGTTGGCTCAAATTGCCTTCTATATCATATGTTTCCCCTTTTCGACATTTATCTTCTCTTCACCCATTTCCTTGATTGGGTAAGATTATAGGTTGGGGAAATATGACATTAAGGGACCTAGTTCCTGCATTCAAAATGAATAACATCAGAGGAAACACTTATATTTTTAATAGTTTTACCTTTATTTGAGTGTTGTTGATTTCATTACTTTATTTTCGGAAAGCTCTTGAAATAACAGGTCATCAATGTTATATCACCGTCTTCATTAACTACATAGCTGTCTCTTTCTAAATCATTATCTTTTAATGCCATAGTTTTCTCTTTCTTTTTGTCACATGCATCCAAAAGTGTTTGACTCACTTTTCTCATAGGTAATGAATGAGCCAAGTAGGTTATCAATTGAATGAACATTTAAATCCTTATATTTGCATATTACATTGACTTTGGTATTATAAATACTAGGTAGACAACAAATAATTTTGTTAACTTTCTCATAGTTTGAGTTTTCTACCTAAAGCATGTAAAGATGTCACAATCTGAGTATACCTAGTGCACACGTCTGAGATAGTTTCATTTGATTTCATGCAAAAAAGTTTATAAACATGCAATAAAATATTCAATCTAGATTATTTGACTTCACTAGTACCATTATATGTAATACATGTCTATCCCATATGTCCTTTCTAATGACACATGTAAAAACTCTCCGATAATCTTTAAACATAGTGCATAGAAAAAATATTTTAAGCAGTCAGCATTCAGTTGAGCTAAGTATGTATACTCATTACTCAATTCATTGAAAGGTGTTTCTACTTTAAATCCATTAACAAATCTAAAAGGTGCATAGCATCCCTCTTGATTCATATGCCACATACAAAAATTAATAGATTGCAAGAAATTAGACATGTAAATTTCAAGGAAATCAAATGGAATATTATCAAATAGCTGTAGACGAGTAATAGAATAACCCTCTACGGTATTCTAATTTCCAAAATGTTTCATTTAATCTTTTTTTCATATATTTTAAATCATAATTCTAAGACTTACTCTGATACCAATTTAACGTTAGAGGGTGTTAAGCCTTATTGAACTACCCCTATACATACCAATAGAGGGCCTAAATTGGTTATTTAAAAATTCTTTAACATAATGAATAAACTTTTTGAAATTTTTAATAACTTAAACTAACAATTTGCTCATATGATGTAGAAGCTAATAAGCTTCAGAACAATTACAATGATCATGATAATAATTAATCAAATCAATCTAATTTAAATCATAACTTTTAACATGTGAATTTTAAGAAAATAAATTATAGAAAAGTAAAATAAAGAAAATAAAATTAGAATGAGCACTCCAAAATTTTATAATGATTTGGTCAAACAAACACCTTCATCCACTCCCCAGAGTCCTCCACTTCATGTATTACACTAACACTTAGTGTCTCTCTTTTAGCTCCTCAACAAGGCAGAGAAGCCCTTATAAGAATCACTTCCACAAACCTAGTGCAGCAGAGAACCAGAACCTTTTTCTCCCTCCTATTGAGATAGAGAACCTTAAAAGCTCTTTTCACCATCATGGTGAAGTCAGCAAACTTGGAATCCTTTTCACCCTCCAAGTAAAGGTAGAGTACCTTTGAAGCTACCATCACCTTCCTAGTGAAGGTAGCAAACCTAAAAGCTTTTTTACCCTCCTGATGAAGGAAGAGTACCTTAGAATACCTTTTCACCCACTTGATAAATGAAGAGAATCTTGACCTTTGACCTTCAAACTTTTACCATTCTTACCTTTATTTTATTGCTGATGACATTTTTTCTTTTTCTTCAAAAAGCTTTTGAATTGTCTAATCATCTGGGCTATGTCATCTTCATCTTATTTGGAAGACTAGCTGTCAGAATCATTAGCCTTTAAGGATATAATTCTCTCTTTTCTCCTTTCACATATATCAAGCTACATATGACTCACTCCTTGCTCATAGGTAATGAGTGCCCAATTAAGTTATCATTGGAATAAACATTCAGATTTTTAGATTAAATAATGGCAGTTATTTGTTTCTCATAGGACGAAAGGTAAACAACAAAGAATTTTGTTTAATTTTTAATAATTTGTAAGCTCTCTTCCAAAGGTATGCAAGGAAGTAACAATCTGAGTAAACATAGTATATATTTCTGAAATAGATTCACTAGGTTTCATGCAAAATATTTCATAATCGTGAAGCGGGATGTTCAGCCTCTATTATTTTACTTCCTTTGTTCATTTATATGTAATGCAGAGTTTGACCCAAATCTCTTTACCAGTTGAACAAGTACAAAAATGTATATAATCCTCATATTTTAAAACACAAAAAAACAATAGTTCAAACAATTGGCATTTAGTCGGGTTAAATCTCTATTATCACTAGTCCATTCAGAAAAAGGTATTTCTATTTTAACACCATTTAATAAATGTGAATGTGCAGAGTAACCATCCTGTACTAGCACCCATATGCGATAATCAATTGATTGTAAAAAGTTAGACATGTGAGTTTTCCAAAAATCAAAATGAATACAATAAAAAAGAGGTGGTTTAGTGATTGAGTATCCTTCCATAGTATTATGATTATATAAGTTATTCATAGATTTTTTTTATTTTTAGTTTTTTAAAAATTAATTTATGAATCCTGCTCTGATACTACTTAAAAGTTTGTGAGGGTCTTAAACCTTTATGAACTAGCTCGAGGCTAACCAAGAATGGGGGTGAATTGGTTATTTAGAAAATTTCTTAATTGAAAAAGGATATCTTTTGAAATCTTTTTAAATACTTTAAATTAAACAATATATACGAAAGCATCAATAATTTCACAAAAAGAAAATTTTAAAATTTTGACCACAGAACAAATCACATAATAATGTAGAAATTAAAAGAGGAAAAGTAAATAGAATGAACACACCAAATTTTTAGTGGTTCATTCAACTTGACCTACATCCACTTCCTAGAAACCTCCTTTCCAGGTATTACACTAAAAGTAGTCTCTCCTTTGGCCCCCACTGTAAGGTGGAGAAGCCCTTACAAAATCTTTCTATCGACCCAATGAGGTAGAGTACCTTGAATCCTTTTACTTCCTCTTGGAGTATTCAGAGAACCTAGAAATCTATTTACACCCTCTTAGAGTAGGCAAAGAATCTTGGAATCCTTTTTCTCGCTCCTAGGGAAGGTAGAGAGCCTAGCTCTGATGTTGATGAAGACCTCCCCTAGACCCACCAAGGAATCAGAAAAGCAACTTGAAGATGTTGGTGGAAACCTTACTTCAAGTAACCTTTATGAATCCCTCATAACTCCCCACACAAGGATCTCTTTCTCCTAAGCGCTCTCTCTTCCTTCTCTAAGATCTCTTTAAGATCAACTCCATAGCAAAATATTTCTCATAAGAGTATTAGAAATTCTTAAATAGTTGGCTTCAAAAAACCCTAAATTTTAAGAGATTCATCTTCTGTTCATACAGTACGATCAGTTTAACTCAGACTCGGTCAATAAGATAGTTCAGTTGAGCTGTTCAACTTTTATAAGACATCTTAATGTATGATCAAAACATTGTACAGTATAATCTATAAAAGTTCATTCTGTTCATTTGGGATGATCCTTTGGATGGTCAACTTTATACACAGGTGATCGTCCAATAGTGTGGATATCGTATGGTATGATCAGCACAAAAATTATGGATTTTATTTGGTAAAATCTCAAGGATGACCAATTTTGTACACGGGTAATTGTATAATATGAATTATATCATACAATATGATTAATCATAATAATTATCCATGATTTGATTACCTGATATCACAGGATTAATAAAGAAAGATTTTAATTATGGTGTATAGTACGAATTAAACCTTATTGTACGATCAGAACATAATTAGTATCTTTCTTAATCTTTAGCAGTTAGGGTTTTCATAGAGCATAACACTTCATTACGAAACCAAGATCGTATAGTATGAATTACTAAAAAAAGATAACTCTTAAAAACATTTTTATCTCTCTCTCTCTCTCTCTTTGTGTGTGTAAGGTTACTTTGTAATGATATCCACCTAATTATATGGTATGACACAAAAAAGGAGAAAATAAAATGAAAATTGGTTGTAATCCTAGTCTACCCAGTGTTGAGCTGATCATAATTGCAAGTGAATGGTTGACTGATTTTCTGAAATATTATTACACATAAAAAAAACTAAATATCACAAAAATAAGAGAAAGTGGTAACAGTTACAGTAATATCTGTTATCATTAAAATCATAGTGCTTGAGTTAAATTTCCAATAATATCCTCCTTTTTTATGATGGCAAATATTATTATTTTTGGATTTTCAAATGATTGTTTTCCTCTAAATCAATTATAAGGAAAAAAATAATTTTAAATAATATGCAAATAAAAAAAATAATAACTAATGCAATAAAATACCACTCCCCTTTTGACATCACAAAAAGAGGGAAAACAACAAGAAGAAAAAAAAAAGAAAAATAGAAATAAGAATTGTATAAAACAAATAGAATCAAAACGACAAACAACTTAAGGTATAGAAAGAACTAGTACATACATGAGAACTCTCATAGGTATTTTTCAAATAGTAATAAAATTACTTTACAAATAGAAAAGTCCAAATAAGATAAGTGCTGACTTTATTGCGACCAAAAGATTTAGATTCTAGAGTTTGCACACCATGCTTAACATCTTCATAGGCTAAAATCCTTTTATTAAACCAGCGTCTAATTCAAGAATTACAATTAGATAGGGAAATTTAAACTTTTTAGACTACAAGCATGAAATATATCAAATAGAATATTATTATAATAGTGATGAATGAAGAACTAGAATTTTTCTAAGTCAAGTTTTAAACATATTATGAAACACAGAGATCTTCTTAGATTTAAAGATTTAATAGAAAGATAAGCTAATTTAAGTTGGGCTCATTTTAAACCTCTTTTATCAGCTTTTGGTGTACACTACACACTTTTATTTTTGACACATTAAGTGCATCTTTTACTATTGGCATCATTGTGCCTCTTTTGACTTTTATTTTCCAAATTGCTTCCTTATAAAATATTTAAGAATCTCAGTTTTAAGATTATTTTCCAAAAATAATAGAAAAACAACTCATTCTCTTACAAAGGGAGAAATAATCTATAAGGCAAACCTGAGTTTTCTAATAGGAATAAAGAGCGTGATGTAGAAAAATAATAAATTTTATTTGTGAAATTGTAGAATATATCCATAATAACAAAACATGTAGTAGAGTGAATAAGTTTTCATTTCAACCATCTTAATTCCCATTCAATTTAGATGTCCAGTTCACACAAGGAATTATCCGTAAGAGGAAATAAAAAGGGATATGAAAAATTCATAAGATTTGTTTATCTTCCAAGTGTTAAAAATGCTAACAATTACTTAATAAACTTTTAATTCATAAAAGAAGTAAGTTTATTGCAAACATCAAAGAGCATTGTAGAGAGTTTATTCATATAGTACGATCCAAATTGTACAATATGAGTTGAATCATACATTATGCTCCAAGTCATAAAATAGAATCAATAGAAATACATTTTCTACAAATTTCTCATGTAAAAAGCACATAAAAGAGATCGAAGGGCATAAAACTAGCTAAAAAGAAAAAGAAATATCAGTTGAAAATAAAGAAATAAACACAAAGATTTTTTTTTTTTTTAAAGGATTACCACATAAGAGGTGCTGGAAAGAAAAATGTGATGCATACACAACACAACAAAACATTAAAGAAAATAAAGACAAAAAAAAAAGTACAACAGGAACAAACAAGCACAAAGGTCTATCCTGATCAGAAGGTGGCTATGGAGGTGGTTGGAAGAATTGGCTAAAGCTGTCATATTGCTATTGGATGGAGGTGAATTTTTTTTTTTGTTTATGTTTCCAAATTACTCCCTAAGCCAACTCATATCATTATCATGCTAGGTTTATTATTGTTCCCGGCGAGTCTCAAGTCTTTCAAATCACTGAATCAACTCCTCGTATTGGTAGTGGTGAGGAGGTGGTGTAGGATCAACTAAAGTGGTAGCTTCTAAAATAACTAGATTGACAAGAGGAGGGTGAATTGGATGAATAAAAACTTCTTTAATGAAAAGAAATATCTTTTTATAACTCTAAGTGGAAGCTTATTTCATTCACAATAAAAAGAGAGATGATCAATTTCAACCACGCAATTAATCATAATAAAAATTAATGTGAAAATAATAAGGAAAGAACACACCGATTTATAGTGGTTCGGTCAAACCATGACCTACGTCCACTCCCCGGAGACACCCTCCGAGTATTACACTAAACCTTTAGTGATTCTCCTTTAGCCCCCACAGCTAGGCTGAGAAGCCCTTACACAATCACTTCCACCTTCCCCGGTGCGATGGAAGAGCCGAGTCCTTTGACACCAACGAGATCTTCTTCTTCTCAAAACTTCCTTTAAGATAAACCTTGAATCCGTTGGTACTGAGGTGGAAGCTCGGCAGAGCAACCGTGTGAAATCGCCTTCACACTCCCTTGAAACCTCCTCCAAGGTTCTTCTCCCTCTCTCAAACTCCACCTTTTCCTCTCTCCCTTTCAAGTCCTCTCTTTAAATTTTCTCTAGAAAAATGAATATGCAATGGCTGCCAAAGATTATTATAAAGTCTTATGAGAGTGCTTAAATAGAGGGCTCAAAAAACTCTATGTGCAGAAATTGACCTATTAGTACTGTATGATGTCTAATTAGTACTGTGCGAGCATAATACATTATGATGTCGGGTACGATGTGCTGTAGGAACAGTTCAATAAATGAGCAGTTTGCCGATATTGTCTCTGTTGATCGTACATTACGATCCAGTTCGTACAGTATGATCAAAATATTAAAATTAAGCCGTTTTGATTGAATAATCACAGGATTAACTTATGAAATGTTTTAAACATTGTACAGTACAAATATGATCGTACAGTACGATTAGAACAACTTTTTAAATTCAAATCTTTGCCTAATTTAATGGACGACGAGCTTTTTAATTATAACAGATCATACAGTATGATGTGGTGATCGTACAGTACGATTAGTTATATTCAAAAATATTTTTTTAGGAAAAATAAAATATTTTAATTTATTTATGTTACACCATATCGTACAGTATGATACATATCATACAGTACAATGAACAAAAAAGTTAAAATATTTATAATCATTTTTTGCTCCCTCTATGTGTGTGCATGATCAACAAACTAACATACATCATTACAAGACTTGACTCAATAATTGAAAATTATAGACTCATTTAATATGACCAATTCTACACAATCTTAAGCCTTGAATTTTCAAAGAACGGTGCATGATGTACCTGAAATATTAGTCAACATAGAAAGAAATATGCACTGCAAACACTAGGAGAAATAAAAGATAAATAAATATTATTTGTTATCATCAAAATCATAAACTCAAAAGCTCGAGCTGTAATAATCTCCCACTTTTTGATGATGTCGAATAATATTGGTTTACTTTGCAATTTAAAAAAAATTTCTCCTAAACTCCGCTTCACTAAAAGAATTACATTAAAATTTGGGGAAAGCTTTTTTTATTTTTTATTTTTTAAAAAATAATAACAATAATTAAAATAAAATATAACCTACTATAATACTCTCTCCCCCGTTGACATTATCAAAAAGAAGAGATTAAATAACACATAAAATAACAACCTAATAGCAAAATAAAAACATACAATTATGATAAAAAAAGTTAAACATACAAAATAGATAAACAAACATACAAAACACATAAACAAAACACACAAACAAACCTTAACATTCTTATAGCTCATCGTCTTGCTCATGTTCTGATGATTCAGAAACTAGGTCTGCCCGGGAGACTTTTTACTTTTTATCTTTTCCCCATATTACAAACGGTTTGTTTTTACTCTTTTCTTTTGCATGAAGAGTTTTTAAGTTGGGGCATTCGCACTTCAAATGTCCGGGTTTCCTACACCTAAAGCAAATTATGTCAAAAGAAAACTTAAGATTTTTACAATTTTTACCTTTGCTCCGCTTTTGTTGTTGTTCATGCTTGTGCTTCAATAGACTTTCAAATTTATTTGTTATCAATAGTATATCCTTACTTTCATCATCTGCTAAGCCATATTCATCTGTGCGTTTGGTTTTTAGCACAATAGTCTTCTCATCACCAGTATCCAAAAATCTTTGACTCACACTTTGCTCGTAGGAAATGAGTGAGCCAATTAGATTATCTATAGAATAAGCATTCAAATATTTTGATTCACATATAGCCGTGACTTTGGCATCAAATTTATCAAGTAAAGAACGTAGAATTTTACTAACTTTTTCAAAGTTTGAAAGTTCTCTACCTAAATCATGCAATGACATCATAATTTGATTAAATATAGTAAACATGTCTAAGATAGTCTCATATGGTTTCATGCTGAAAAATTTATAATCATGCATTAGAATATTCAACTTAAATTGCTTGACTTCACTAGTACATTCGTATGTAATGCATAATCTATCCAAAATTTCTTTGCAAGTAGTAAATGTAGAGATTCTCATATAATCGTCAGAATTTAATGCACAGAAAAAACAATTCAAGCATTTAACATTTAATTGAGCATTAATTTGATCTATTCTACTCCATTCAATAAAAGGAATATTAAATTTTACTCCATCTATCATACATGATGGTACAGAATAGCCAGTTTGAATCATATGCCACATTCTATAATCAATTGATTGCAAAAAAGTTGACATGTGAATTTTCAAAAAATTAAAAAAAATATTTTCAAATAAAGGTTGTCATGTAATACAATAGCCTTCCGCAATGTTACGATTTCCAAAATATTCTATGATCAATTTTTTCAAGTTTTCTAAAACACTATTTTTGAAACCTATTATGATACAAAATGAAATAACTAGATTGACAAGAGGAGGGTGAATTGGATGATTAAAAACTTCTTTAATTAAAAGAAATATCTTTTTATAACTTTATGCGAAAGCAAAATTCATTCACAATAAAAAGATAGATGATCAATTTCACCCACGCAATTAATCATAATAAAATTTAATGCAGAAATAAAGTGCGGAAATAATAAGGAAAGAACACACCGATTTATAGTGGCTCGATCAAACCATGATCTACTCCACTCCCCGAAGACACCCTCATAGTATTACACTAAACATTTAGTGATTCTCCTTTAGCCCCCAAAGCTAGACAGAGAAGCACTTACACAATCACTTCCACCTTCCCCGGTGCGACGGAAGAGCCGGGTCCTTTAACACCAACGAGATCTTCTTCTTCCCAAAACTTCCTACAAGATGAACCTTGAATCCGATGGTACTGAGGTGAAAGCTTGCCGGAGCAACCATGTGAAATCTCCTTCAAACTCCCTTGAAACCCCCTTCTAGGTTCTTCTCCCTCTCTCAAACTCCACCCTTTTCTCTCTCCCTTTCAAGTCCTCTCTTCAAGTTTTCTCTAGAAAAATGAAGATACAATGGCTTCCGAAGACTCTTACAAAGCCTTATGAGAGTGCTTAAGTAGAGGGCTCAAAAAACCTGAAAAAACTCAATTCAACCGTCAAATATCGTACTATACGATCTTAAGATCGTCCAGTATGATGTGAAAAAATTGACATGTTAGTATTGTACGATGTCTAATTAGTATTGTATGAACATAGTACAGTATGATGTCTGGTACGATGTGCTGTAGGAACAGCTCAATAAATGAGCAGTTTGCTAATATTGTCTCTGTTGATCATATAGTATGATCCAGTTCGTACAGTACGATCAAAATATTAAAATTAAGCCATTTTGATTAAATAATTATAGGATTAAGTTAGGCAATGTTTTAAACATCATACAGTATGATTAGAACAACTTTTTCAAATTCAAATCTTTGCCTAATTTAATGGACGGCGAGCTTTCTAATTATAACAGATCGTACCGTATGATGTCGTGATCATAGAGTACGATTAGTTATATTAAAAAATAATTTTTTTAGGAAAAATAAAATATTTTAATTTATTTCTGTTACACTAGATCGTTTAATACGATACATATCGTACAGTGCGATGAACAGAAAAGTTAAAATATTTATAATTATTTTTTGCACCCTTTATGTGTGTGCATGATAAACAAACTAACATACACCATTACAAGACTTGACTCAATAAATGAAAATTACAGACTCATTTAATATGACCAATTCTACACATCTTGAGCTTTGAATCTTCAAAGAATGGTGCATGATGTATCTAAAATATTAGTCAAGATAGAAAGAAATATGCACTGCAAATACTAAGAGAAATAAAAGATTAATAAATATTATTTTCTATCATCAAAATCATAAACTCAGAAGCCCGAGTTGCAACAGCTTCTCCTTCTTCATTAAAGAGCTGGTCTTCTGGCTCCTAATCTATATGAAAGATCTTCCAAATGGAGGCATCCAGAAAGATTAATAAAGTGTGGTTAGGTTGAGCAAGATTTGTGATGTTATATTTTTTATTCATGTTATAACCAATAATATGTCCTAGAGCGAGGTTTTGCTTTTTCCTTGTGGTTGTGAGTCAAATAAAAGTGATATTTTGGATATAATCAAATATCATTTGAGCTTCATCCATTTAGGAGTTTGACATTATGAAGTATGTAAAAATTGATAGTAGGGGAGTCATATTTATCAATTTTCTAGATTTAGGGATGATAAATATTCTCAAACCATGCTGGATAACCCTAACATTTTAATTTAGAGTGTGTACCAAGGGTTGGTGGTAGTTCAAGGCAATACTTCAAAGTAATATGTTTACAGTACTCCAATCAAAGTTGGATCTGGAGGCCATGGCAAGGGGTCTTTTTTCTTGGGTGTTTAGCTTTAGATGAACTCCTATGTCCTCTTTGGGGATTTCCATGTTTTGAAAACATACATGGGAAATCATCATAGTAGCATCCCCACTAATCCTAAGGTTTGTTAAAACTTGAAAAGGATTTTAGAGTGGAAGGGATAAGCCAAAGTGAGAAGAAATTGAAGCATAGTGGAATTAAAAAGGTTCATTACTGGAAAGTTAAGGGCCTATTGATTGAGAAGTCTGGGAGGTGTGATCTTAGTTTCTTTGTATTTTTGGTAGGTGACTTCATCAGAAGCCATCAGAAAGTGGTCATCAGTAGTGTTGTGAGTGGAGGAATTATCCTAGGTTTGTCAACTGTGCATTCCACTACTGGTCATTCTAAAGGATGAGATTGCAATAAGGAAGGATTAGAAGGTTATGTAAAAACCTTGAAGGAATTAGGTTGTTTAAATAAATCTTCAGTAAATAGTATTGTATGATCGTTAGATCATACGGGACGACTGCATGCAATAATTTTAACAAGATGATCATTCAAAAAGATGTTTTTGACTGTATATTACGATCATACATCATTCAAGATGATTACATACATGTTGCAACCCATGGCCCCGAGTTTAAGATTTTTATAATGATAAATAATGTCGCCTGAACTATCTATTCATTGAATATCATTTGATTTCTACTATAGCCTGTGAGTACTAACATTTCAGGAGGATCACAAATTACTCAGAACAACAGGAAGATTCAAGACTGGTTAGATTAGGAGTGTAAGTCTAAAGCAATGTAATTTTATATTTATTTTATTTTTTTTTCTTTTCTTGAGTCTGGCCATAAACTGCATGTAAAAATTGAGCAACCATGCACACACACAGGGGGAGAGGGTTTTTTAAAGAAAAATGTAGATTTTCTATCTCTGTTGATCATACTGTACAACTGTATTTTATACTATACGATCAGATCTGATTAACATGATTTTCTGTGAACAAATCGTACCGTACGAAAACTATCATACTGTATGATGCGTTACAAATCCAAAACCCTAACCGCCAGATTAGTTTAAGTAAGTTTTATTAGCATTTCATTTTGTACGAACATGTTCGTACTGTACAATTTTATTTGAATACTTAAATTAACCCGTAATTAGCGGATTAAATCAAGGATTAATCTCTGATTGGTCATCGTACTGTCCGAACATATTCATACAATATGATTAACAAAGTCTAATTTTAATCGTCCTGGATGATCCCTTATTTTGGCCTCATCACATTGTATGAAGTAGATCGTACCATACGATGAACAAAGACGAGTTTTGATTGTCCTGTCTATCATCCTGTACGAATAGAGGAGTGGAGGTTCGTACGGTACGATTTAATATCATACTGTATGATTTATTTTAAACTGTTCGTAATCCTTCATACCAGGATAAAGACTGTTATACATATTATACTATACAATGTATGATCATACTGTACGATAGTAACGGCTACTTTGACTATTTCAGGGATCTTGGAGACTGTATAATTAGTAATCCTTTATAGAGATTCAAATAGGGGAATGTGACTAGAAAGGGAATCCTTGGGAGAGAGATCTTGAAAAGTTTTTAGGGTTTGAGAGATGAAGCAGAAGGTGAGCTTGGTGAGGGAGAAGAGGTGTGAGGGAGATCACACGGTAGCTCCGTTCTTACTGCATCTTGCTCCTCCTATGGCCCGGGAAGAACTTGTGGGAGGCTCTCTGTGAGGGAGACTCTTCTACATCCGTGACCTCGAAGGTACTCTGCTTTCTCTAGGAGGGAGAAAAATGAGAAGGTACTCTACCATCACTAGGAGGGTGAAAACAGCGCTTGGCACTCCGCCACACCGGGTTGGTGAAAGTGAGTTTCGTAAGGGCTTCTTCGCCTACCCGAGGAGGGCAAAAGGAGAGCTATAGTATGTAGTGAAATTCTTGGAGCGGAGGACTCTGGGGAGTGGACATAGGTCATGGTTTGACCGAACCACTATAAAATTCCGGTGTGCTTTTTCCATATCGCTTTTTATTTTTTAGCTTGCACTTTATTTTCATAATATTTTCTTGGTGAAAATTATGAAAGAAAAAAAAAAGGATTTCATTATTGCACGTTTGTGTTCCATTATTTTCCTTCGTAGTAGTTAAAGTTTTCATGTTAAAAATTAAAAAAACGTAAAAAAAAAAACTAGAACTCTTGCTTAGGTTTTTAATTATTACTATAAAGTTTTCACAATTCACCCCCCCCCCCTCTTGTCAATTTAGTAATTTCAATTGGTATCAGAGCCAGGTTTCAAAAATAGTGTTTTAAAAAACCTTAAAAAAATGATCATGTCGCATTTTGTTAATCGTAACACCGCGGAGGGTTATTCAATAACCCGTCCAACTCTTTTTGATAACATCCCGTTTGATTTCTGGAAAATTAGAATGCCTACTTTTTTGCAGTCTATTGATTACCGCATGTGGATGTTAGTCAATGATGGATATGTTGCACCTTTTAAAACTTTGAATGGTGCGAAAACTCAAGTCCCTTTTAATTAATGGAGTAATGAAGATAGGGATTTAGCCCAATTGAATGCTAAGTATTTAAATTGATTTTTTTATGCATTAAAGTCTTAGGATTATATGAGAGTTTTTACCTGTGCTACTGGTAAGGAGATTTGGGATAGACTGTGCATTACGTACGAAGGAACAAGTGAAGTAAAACAGTCTAGGCTTAAAATTTTGTTACATGATTATAAACTCTTCCGTATGAAACCTAGCGAAATAATATCTAACATGTATACTAGGTTCACCCAAATCGTGACATCCTTGCATGAATTAGGTAGAGAGATTTCAAATTTTGAGAAAGTTAATAATATTCTAAGATGCTTACCTAGTTCTTATGATGCTAAGATAACTGCTATCACCGAATCTAAAGACCTTAACGTTTATTCTATTGATAATCTCCTTGGGTCACTCATTGCATATGAGCAAGGAGTGAGTCAAAGACAAAGTGATGTAGGTGAAAAGAAGAAGGAGGGAACGGTGGCATTAAAAGCAAACAACTCAGAAAGTGACAGCTCTGCAGGGGAGGAAGAAGATGATATAGCACTGATGACCTGACAGTTCAAGAACTTCTTAAAGAGAAAACAAAGGCGTCATCAGAACATTTGGAATAAAGGTAAAAGCATGAAGTTTAATAAAGTTTCATTTGATACAATCTGTTTTGAGTGTAGGACAGGTCACCTTCGAGCTGATTGCCCCAACTTAAAGAGCCAACCTGCTAAGGAAAAGAGTGAGGACAAAGACAAGTATAAGAAAGGAAAAATGAAGATATAAAAAGCTTTTTGGGCTGACTCTGCCTTAGAATCGTTATAAGAAGAAGCAGAGGAGGAGGTAACAAATCTATGTCTAATGGCTAACGATAATCTTGATCAATCAGATCAAGATGAGGTATGTTAACTTTCATATGAAGACTTATTGCTCATATCTGAAAAAATTCATGACTCGTATAGGAAATTAAAAAAGATGCATGCTAGTCTTAATATTGAGTTTAGTAGTTTATAAACAGAGCATGCTAACTTAGTCAAAGAAAAATCTGATTTATATAGAGATCATATTCTACTTCTTGATGAGTATGATGCATTAAATAAGAAGCATATTGAACTAACTGAAATGCATGAAACCTTGAAAATCACTCATGTTGAACTAGAAGAAGCTTTTGATAAACTAGACAAACTTGCATTAGAAGTAGATCATAGTGAGCATTTATTAAAAATAGAAGTTCATGGATTAACATATCAAAACAACACTTTTAAAGAAAAATTCAAAGAATTAAAAAAGAAAATTCATCACTCACATTAGCCCAGTCTAATAAACCCCCAACACAGCATGCATTACATAACTTTAGGAAGAGGAATCACCACCCACATAGGTTAGTGAGTCCATTTCCTGGTGTTAGGTGCTTCTCTTGTGGCATACTAGGTTACATAGCCCATACTTACGCAATTCACCGTATGACACACTTAGTATGGAGACATAAAGTGCATCCATCACAGCATAGCATGCATACATCTTATTCATGCAAGCATAAGGAGGAACCCAAACTCACTTGGGTTCCCAAATATAACCCTTGAATGAAATTGTAGGGATGCTCTCACAAAAGACCTAGTGAGAGCATGTGGTACCTGGATAGTGGCTGCTCGTGACACTTGACTTGAGATATGAAGACGTTCATTCTACTTGAGACCAGAATTGGAGGCAAAGTAACATTGGGAGACAACACTACCAGCAAATTGATAGGCTCAAGTATTTTTGGTAATGCTAAGAATTTTTTAATTAAAAATTTCTTATTAGTTGATGGTTTGAAGCATAACTTACTTAGCATTAGTCAATTATGTGACAAAGGTTTTAATATTAAATTTTTTTTTGACAAATGCCTGATTAGTTTAAATGATAAACTAGTTTTAGAAGGAAAATGAATGAACAATATTTATATGTTAGACCTTGATTGCATTGATAGTTCAAATTCATTTTGTTTGAAAACAATAGTAGATGACTCATGGCTATGGCATAGGAGACTATGTCATGCTAGCATGAAAACACTTAGAAATATCACTCAGAAAAACCTAGTTAGAGGCGTACCTAAGTTATATTTCACTAAGGACCATTTATGTGATGCTTGCCAGCTAGGAAAATAAATCAAATCATCCTTTCATTCAATTAAAGATGTGATCACCTCTAGGCCATTAGAAATCCTTCACATAGACTTATTTGGACGAGTTAGCACAGCCAGCCTAGGTGGAACAATTATGGGTTTGTGATTTTAGATGACTTCACTAGGTTCACTTGGGTTAATTTCCTAGCACATAAAAATGAGTCGTTTGAGGAATTTAAGGTATTCTCCATATGGATTCAATGAAAGTTAGGTTGTAAAATCTGAACAATTTATAGTGATCATGGTGGAGAGTTTCAAAATGATAGATTTAAATCATTTTGCCAAGAGATAGGAATAGAACATAATTTCTCAGCCCATAGAACACCTCAAAAAAATGGTATAGCATAAAGACAGAATAGAATCATGATATAAGCCACTACGGAAATATTAGCGGAGTACACCCTTCCTAGATACTTCTGGGCAGAAGTAGTCAACACAGTGTGTTATGTTTTAAATAGGGTAAACATTAGATCTAAGCTGAATAAAACTCCTTATGAAATCTTTAAGGGTAGGACACCGAAACTTTCACACTTACATGTCTTTGGGTGCAAGTGCTTCATATTGATTAATGGCAAACTTCCCTTAGGAAAATATGATCCCAAGTCTGATGAGGGTGTCTTCTTAGGTTATTCATCTGTAGGTAAGGCCTATAGAATCTTTAATAAGACAACCCTGGTAGTATTAGAGTCCACCCATGTAGTATTTGATGAATCAGATAAGCCCTCTGAATATAAAATTGAAGATGATGAAATAGAGGCAATTCAAGGAGTAGAGACTATGACCTTAGGAGAAAGGGTAGAACCTCAGGAAGATTTGCTAAGAGAATGGAGATATTCTTCTAGTCATCCTAAAGATTTAATTTTAGGAGACCCTTCAGAAGGTGTAAAAACTAGGTATGGACTTAGGAAAGAGGTTAGTCATTCAGCATTCATCTCTATGATAGAACCTACAAGTATAGATCAATCCTTATGAGATGAATTTTGGATTCTATCAATGAAAGAAGAGCTGAATCAATTCACCAGAAATGATGTTTGGGAGTTAGTCAAGAGACCTAAAGAATAAAGTATTGTTGGAACAAAATGGGTCTTCAAAAATAAGGTGAATGATTCAGGAACAATAATAAGAAATAAAGCCAGATTAGTAGCTAAGGGGTACAACCAGATTGAGGGAATAGACTTTGAAGAAACCTTTTCCCCTGTTGCTAGACTAGAAGCCATAAGAGTGCTCTTAGCTTTTGCTTGTTTTAAGAACTTTAAACTATACCAAATGGATGTAAAGAGTGCTTTTTTTAACGGGGTAATTAAAGAAGACATCTATGTTGAGCAACCCCCCAGATTTGAAAGTTCACAATTTCTAAATCATGTATTCAAATTAAAAAAGGCACTTTATGGATTAAAGCAAGCACCTAGAGCATGGTACGAAAGACTTAGCTCATTCCTATTGGATAGAGGATTTGAAAAGGGTAGTGTAGATACTACACTCTTTTTATAAAAGATCAAAAATGAAATTCTCATTGTTCAAATTTATGTGGATGACATCTTATTTGGATCTTCAGATAAAAACTTGTGTGATGAATTCTCAAAAACAATGAGTAATGAGTTTGAAATGACCATGATGGGAGAAATTAATTACTTTCTTAGCTTTAGTGTAAAACAAATGGATAACTTAACTTTTCTTAGCCAAACAAAGTACATTAAGGATATTTTGAAAAAATACGAAATGGATAGTGCTAAACCCATGGATAGAGCTCAACAATTCAATTAGGCAAAGATCTTAGTGGAAAATCAGTAGATCAGAAAAACTATAGAGAAATGATTGGATCACTTCTTTACCTGACTACCAGTAGACTGGACATAATGTTTAGTGTGTGCCTCTGTGCCCGTTTTCAAGCCGATCCTATAGAGTCTCACTTAACTGTGGGTAAGAGAATCCTTAGATATCTACTAAGCACCCCGAACTTAGGAATTTGGTATCCTAGGCACAGCACTTCCTTTGAAATCATAGGGTACTCAGTTTCGAATTTTGCAGGATGTAGGGTAGATAGAAAAAGCACCTCTGTTATCTGCCAATTCATAGGACAATCATTAATTTCTTGGTCTAGTAAGAAGCAAAACTCAGTAGCCCTTTCCATGGCCGAGGCAGAATATATTGCAGTAGGAAGTTGCATTGCAGAAGTACTATGGTCAAAACAATAAATTCTTCATCTTGGCCTACCTGTAGGAACCATCTCAATCATGTGTGATAACACAAGTGTAATTTACATCTCTAAGAACCCTATTCAACACTCTTGAACAAAACACATAGACATTAGACATTATTTAATAAGAGATCACGTTGCTAAGGGAGATATAGAATTGCATCACATCGCTATATGAGATCAATTGGCTGACATATTCACAAAACTACTAGCATTCGACACATTTAGCACCTTGAGCACTAGACTAGGTGTCATAGACATTAATGCATAAAATATTTAAAAAAAAAATCTTCTAAGGATGTTCCTGATCATCAAACACACACTACACAAAACCACGAAATTTGACATTTTATTATCATACTGTACGATCCAATATCGTACAGTACGATATATTTAAATCTACACAAAGCACAACACATACAAATTTCACCTCTGTTGATCATACTATATGATCTACATCGTCATGTATGATATAGCTGGTAGTCATTCGATCCATTGGGTACAACATTATTGATCATCGTGCGGTACGATACCTCATCTTCATACTGTACGATCCACGTCAACGAACGGTTTGGGATAAGTTAAGTCTGTTTGGTATAATTTTATTATTGTTCGTACTGTACGATACCTCCACTTCGTACTATACGATCCACCTCAATAAAATGGATGAGAATGACATAAAGGTGTCTGGTACGATATAAATGTCATTCGTACTATATGATACACCTGTTCATACAATACGAAACTTTTCATCAAAGGTCGTAGCGATGACCCTCGGGACGATCAAAATCCTTCTGATCATACTGTATGATGTTCATCGTACTGTATGATTTGACTATCTTTTCCTGAAACTATCCTTCATAACATTTATTACTCGTCGTAATGTATGATACTTGATCGTACTGTACGATGCATGAAAAATTCTATAAATTTGCTTTCTTGACAGATCTCTTCACTCACCATTCCTCACTCACATCTCTTCTCACTTAGACTACTTACCTTTCTGATAATGTTGAGTTCCAGCAAGAGGGGTCGTTTGGTAGCTAGAAGCTCGTCTTCCTCTAGCCGGCATAGCGCTCGCTTTATAAATGTTAACAATGATCAAGCCTGCACAAGTTCAATCAGGCTGCTCTAAATTTCAAGGTACTAAACCTCTTTGCTTCCACCTCTTTCCAGTTCCTTCTTACTCTGGCTTTCCCCTTCAACTCCAAGCTCCTATTTGAATTTCTAGCAAATCTTACCTACACTATCGACAACACAACTTTCCACTCCTTTGCCTGTCACCAAAACATAGAGATTACAAAAGAAGACATCGCCCAATATATTAGCCTATCCACTGAAGGGCCTATGGTTTGTTCCTTTCTCACAAAAGAATTTGACTGGAGTGATGTTAATCGTATCCTTAGGAATGATGCCTTCTATCAACACCAGCCACTCGTCCAATAACTCAATCAAAATGCCAGATTTAATCAACATGTCCTAAGAAACTCTATAATACTCAAAGCTGGCGACCGGATCAACATGACCCCGACTTTATCTATCACTACCTATCTTATCATGTCCAACACCAAATTCGATGAGGCTGGTTTGATTATTGACTACATTCGACATATGATTTTTGTTCACCTCCCTACTACCCGTAGGAAACAAAATCTAGCCTTTGGCCATTTTATAAGATACATCCTACAAAATAAATATCAATTAATCTATCCTGGTGAACCCGATAATATTCCAATCTTTTATACGGATGCCTCTTTCCGTATTCTTTTTCATCGGGGATAAGAGTCTAAAGAACCTGACTTTGATGATGAACAAGGAGATGCTGCCCTCGCAGCAGCTCAAGCTCGACCATGGTGACATGCAGCACCCCGAGCACCTGCACCAGCTTATCTTCACAATGATTTAGTCGAACACTTCGATCAACTTCAGACTCATCTCGATACACATATACAAGAGCAACATCAGCAACACGAGGATGACATGAAATGGTTTGGGGAACGCTTCACCGTGATTGATCATCGATTTGACACAATCCTTTACTATTTCCAACCAAACCCACCTCCACCTCCAAGTGATCAGGATCCTTTCCTTTGAAGTGTATCTGTGTTTTATTTTCTTTTGGTGTTTTTGCTCCTTTTTTTGGTGCTATCAAAAAGGGGAGAAGTTTAATATAGTCTGCTCTTATGTTTCCTGATGTTTAAATAGAATGCATTTCTTTTTCTATTTTGTATTGCACTTTCTTTTTTTCTATTTCGTATTGCATTTCTTTTTCTAAAAATAAAATAAAAAATGCCTTTCAAACTTTTCTACAACAAACATTATTTGACATCATCAAAAAGTGGGAGATTGCTACAACCCATGACCACGAGTTTGAGATTTTGATGATGACAAATAATGTCACCTAAACTATATATTCATTGAATATCATTTGATTTCTACTATTGCTTGTGAGTACTAATATTTCAGGAAGATCACAAATTATTCAAGACAACAGGATGATTCAAGATTGGTTAGATTATGAGTGTGTTTGAAGTAATGTAATTTTATATTTATTTTATTTTTTTCTTTTCTTGAGTCTGGCCACAAAGTGCATGTAAAAATTGAGCAACCATGCACACACACAGGGGGAGAGGGGGTTTTTAAAAGAAAAATATAGATTTTCTTTCTCTGTTGAACGTACTGTACGACTGTATTTCATACTATACGACCAGATCTGTTTAAAATGATTTTCTATGAACAAATCATACCGTACGAAAACTATCATACTCTACGATGTGTTACAAATTCAAAATCCTAGCCGCCAAATTAGTTTAAGTAAGTTTTATTAGCCATTCCTATTGTACGAACATGTTCGTACTGTACGATTTTATTTGAATAATTACTTAAATTAACCCATAATTAGCGGATTAAATCGATGACTAATCTCTGATTGGTCATCGTACTGTACAAACATATTCATACAATACGATGAATAGAAGCTGATTTTAATCATCCCAGAGATCGTCCTGGACGATCCCTTATTTTGGCCTCATTGTACTTTATGAAGTAGATCGTACCATACGATGAATAGAGATGAGTTTTGATCATCCTGTCTATCATCCTGTACGAACAGAGGAGTGGAGGTTCATAAGGTATGATTTAAAATCGTACTGTACAATTTATTTTGAAATGTTCGTAAACCTTCAGACCAGGACAAAGACTGTTATACATATCGTATTGTACGATATATGATTGTACTGTACGATAGTAACGACTACTTTAAATATTTCAGGGATTTTGGAGCTTGGTTTTATGTATAAAAATTAGTAATCTTTTAAAGAGATAGAAAGAGGGGAACGTGATTAGAGAGGGAATCCTTGGGAGAGAGCTCTTGAGAAGTTTTTAGGGTTCGAGAGAGGAAGGAGAAGGTGAGCTTGGTGAGGGAGAAGAGGTGTGAGGGAGATCACACGGTTGCTCCGTTCTTGCTGTATCTTGCTCCTCCTGTGGTCCGGGAAGAACTTATGGGAGGCTCTTTGACGGGGAGACTCTTCTACATACGTGACCTCGAAGGTACTATGCCTTCTTCAGGAGGGAGAAAAATGAGAAGGTACTCTGTCGTCGTCAGGAGGGTGAAAACAACGCTTAGCACTCCGCCACACCAGGTTGGTGAAAGTGAGTCTTGTAAGGGCTTCTCCGCCTTGCCGAGAGGGGTAAAAGGAGAGCTATAGTTTGTAGTGAAATTCCCAGAGCGGAGGACTTCGGGGAGTGGACGTAGGTCATGGTTTGACCGAACCACTATAAAATTCTGGTGTGCTTTTCCTTATCGCTTTTTATTTTTTTGCTTGCATTTTATTTTCATAATATTTTCTTGGTGAAAATTATGAAAGAAAAAAAAAGATTTCATTGTTACACGTTTGTGTTCCATTATTTTCCGTCGTAGTAGTTAAAGTTTTCATGTTAAAAATTAAAAAACACAAAAAAGCTAGAACTCTTGCTTAAGTTTTTAATTATTGCTACAAAGTTTTCACAATTCATCTTATCAATCTAGTAATTTCAAGACATGGAGCTCATCACAAGGAGTCAAGCTGTTCGACTTTTGACAAAAAGGTTCGTATATTACTAACAGGTGTTTGTACGTTATGATAAATAATAAATGTTATACCATCCAAAATTAATTCGTCCCAATCTAGATTGACATATGGATTGTCCAGACAATTAGGTGTTTATATAGTACAATCATCAAACATAAATTTAGTCTGGTTCATCCACTAAGTCATGAGTTGTGGTCAAAGCAGTGTGTGCATATCGTATAGTACCAATGTTGTTCGTACAGTAAGATCGAAGATAAATTTTTTATTTTCAAGAAAAGTTAATGAAGTTCAGGGAAGCATTTATAAGATGATTAGGATACAAGCATAAAACAAGATAACAACAAAATCATAAGAACAAAAATAAGAACAAAACTAAAATCAATAATAAAAAGAAATTAAGGACTAAACAAGAAAAAGAAAATCATGAAAATAGCACGACAACAAAAATAAAATGCATAAAACAAATAAACATAAACAAGAATAACAAGAATAAACAAAACAAAAATAGAAAGTATCAGTTTCAAGCATGAATTTCAATCACACCTAATATGATCTTAAGGTGCTAAAGGTTTCAAAAGATAGTGGTTTTGTAAAGATATCATCAACTTAATTTTTAGTGGCTACATGGTGTAGCTCTATGTCTCCTTTGTTAATATGGTCCATAATGAATGGTTCCTTATATCTATATATTTGGTCCTGGAGTGTTGGATTGAATTCTTTGAAAAGAAAATGGAACTAATGTTATCACATAGCATTGGAATTGTGCCTACATGTAGTCCTAAATCAAGATCTTATTGCTTTAACCAAAGGACCTGGGCCACACAACTTCCTACAACTATGTATACAATTTTAGCAGTGGACAGGGCAACTGAGTTCAGTCTGAAAGTAAGAGATGTGCGAAGACAGGGGTAAATTGGTGCTTTTAAAAATAATCCTAAATAAGAGTTCTATTTTTTTTTATTTTCAAATTTTAGAAATAGGCTAATTAATTTCACAAGGCAGAAGATACAACTTTGAAAGTTCAGTAATGATGATACAATTCAAAATTGCACAACACAATATAGATCTCAGAAATTTTTCAAGCATATATAACAAAAATAAAGTGCAAAAAGTAAAATTAGAAAGAACACACCAAATTTTATAATTGTTTGGTCAAACCTTGACCTACGTCCACTCCCCGGAGTCCTCCACACTAAGCATTGCACTAACACAAAGTGACTCTCTTTTTTCTCCCTCAACATGGCAGAGAAGCCCTTATAAAACTCTCTTTCACCAACCCGGTGCGATAGAGAAGCCCTTATAAAACTCTCTCACAAACCCTAATCTTTCTTCAAAATCTCCCTCTCATAGTTCCTTCTTAAGCCATGTTCCTCTCTTCACCTCATATAAAAAAAGTTAATGATTTAATTTTATAACAGGCTTCAAAAAGCCCTAAAATTCAAGTTGGTTGACTTTTGTTCATACAATATTATTTAGGTTTGTATAGTATGATCAATTCAAAACTAGTCTCATCTTGGGCTGCAAGCGAACCAAGCGTTCGACGAGTTACTCGATGCTCGGTTCGATTAGAGCTCGTTTGTGATCGTTTAACTAACTAAACAAACAAACTTGAACAACATTTTAAATACTCGATCCTTAAATAAACAAGCTTGAACACTAATGTGTTTGGTTCATTTATGTTCAAGAACAACATCATTTGAAGTTCGTGAATAAGCTTGACATTAAGTTCGATAAAAAGCTCGATAAAAGCTTGAATGGAGAGAAATGCAATAGGTAAGCTCATTTAAGAATATATTCATATAGATTAATCATATTTTTATTTTAAATAGATAATTGATTTTATTATAAATTTAATTTTTTGAAAAAAAAAAGATATTTCACATTTGTCTATGTTTGTTAGATTGTTTGTTTAAGATGTTCATGAACAAATTTAATGTTTGTTTCTTCAATAGATTGTTTGTTAAATATGTTCATGAACATAGCTCATTAAGGCTTGTTTGCTTAAAGCTCGATAAGCAATAAACGAACCAAACATGAACCAAACATGAACACCCTTAAATTAAATGAACCAAACATGAACATAAACAATAAAGCTCGAATCAAACATGAACCAAACTTGAACAAGCTAATGATAAACGAACTCAAACATGAACACTCGCATACTCAGCTCGGCTCGATTCGTTTGCAGCCCTAGTCTCATCCAGTACAATATAAAGAGTTATTTAAATAAACTATTTATTTTTTTATAACTTATCACACAGTATGATCCATGGATCATTTAGTATGATCAATTTAATTTTTTATATTCATACAGGATGATTCCTAGGATGATAGAAATTCATATTTACTACTCATCCCATATTGTTCTCATCATGCAATCGACTAGTTATTTTTAGGTACATCATCCAGTGCGATATTACTATTATATAATATGATTATTTAAATAATCACATCTTTGTCTGATATGATTTTATGGATGACCAAATTCATTTATGTCTTCCATTTGTTATGATCATCACTGTACAGTATAATTAGTTTAGAAATTATAGTTTCATTTGGTATGAACTCTGGGATGACAAAAAATCATCTATGTTAATTATCTATTATGATATATATCATATAGTATGATCTAATATCATTAATTAAACCATGATTTGATTGACTAATCATGGGGTAAGTTTTAGCATGATTTCAAATTTTTGTATAGTATAATATGTTCAAATCTTCGAATTTAAAATCTTATTTAAATCAATCTAATGGCAAAAGGTTTTGATAATGAAATGAATTGTACAATACGATAGATATCATATAGTATGATTTATTTATAGAACATGAAATTTCAAGTAGCCATTAAACCATTATTTGAAACAACTAATCGTATATTATCAATTAAATTCCTACAGTACGATTAGTTCTAAAAAATTTAATTTTAGAAACAAAATTTCTCTCCCCTTGTATGTGTGTGCATGGTCACCCACTTGCATACACTCTAATGTGGCCTTACTCAAGAAAATACAAAATTAAAGAAAATGAAAATAAATATTCTTTTGACTTGACATCCTAACCTACCCAATCTTGAGTGTTTTGGTCTTCTTGAGTATTGGACCCGTATTTTGTTAGTGTACAAAACACAAATAATATCCCAAATACTTTTTTGATAATGTACAATTTAATCAATAGGGTTTATCATCATTAAAATCATATACTAGGGATCCTAGATTTGCAACATTATTTTCTATTGAATTAGGAGACTAAGCACTATCCTATAAATTGATATATTCTAAAAGGGCTTTTTCTAGCAACTCGGCATCCTGTAAAATCTGAATCAAAATATCCTATGATTTCAAAGGAGGTGCTATGCCTAGGATACCATATTTCTAAGTCTTGAGATCCTAAGAGATATATAAGATGTCTCTTAACATCAGTATAGTGGGACTCTTTTAGATTAGCCTGAAATCTAATACATAGATAAATATTAAACATAATATCAGGTCTACTAGCAATCAAGTAAAGAAGTGATTCAATTATGTCTTAGTATTTTTTTTAATCAACAAATTTTTCATTTAAATCCTTATTTAACTAAACGGTGGAACTCATGGGAGTGTTGATTGGTTTAGCTTTATCCATTTCATATTTCTTAAGGATATCCTTAATGTATTTTGATTAACTAAGAAAAGTTCTATTATCCTTATACCTTATGCTAAATACAAGAAAGTAGGTTCATTCTCCCACCATACTCATCTCAAATTTCTTACTCATTATTTTTGAAAACTCATCACAAATACTTTTATAAGAGGATCCAAATAAAATATCATCAACATAAATTTGGACAATCAGTATTGAAAGTTCGTTAGGGATGTTAAGCCCTTATGAACTAGGCCGAAGCTAACAAAGAGGGGGGTGAATTGGTATTTTAAAATTATTTTAAATAAAACATAAACTCAAACCAAAATTCACCACAATGAAAATCAAAGTACAAAAATTAAATGTAGAAGAAACAGTAGTAAAGAGCACAAAGATTTATAATGGTTCGGTCAACTTGACCTAGGTCCACTCCCTAGAGGCGCCCTTCGAGTATTGCACTAAACTCAGTGACTCTCCTTTTTCTCCCTCAGTAAGGGAGAGAAGCCTTTCCAAAACCTCCTTTCCACCGACACCGATGAGGTAGAGAACCCAACTCCTTTTGCTTCCTCCTGAAGCAGGCAGACAACCTTGATCGATTGCTGAAGTGAACCTCTCTTGAACCTCCAAGAACAAGGGATGATGATCGGAGAAGAAGACTTAGATCCTTGCTTGGAGAAACCCTTATGAACCCCCTCACAAACTCCCCCTCACAAGATCCTCTCTCTCTCTCTCCCTCTACTTTAGGCTCTCTCAGGTTAAGATAGTAGCAAAAGATGAGCTCTAGGGTAGAATAAGAGGTCTTAAATAAAAGAGCTTCAGAATAGCTCTTTATTTAAATAAATTGACTTTATTGTCCATGATGATATGGATATCATCCTAGATAATTAGCATAAATTTATCTCAATCAGCCTAGACAGTTTGGGACGATCAGATGATTTTTGTTCATATCATCCAGGCCGATATAATATCATCCTGTATAATCAGTACAAATACATGAATATCATTTAGATAATCACTCTAAATGGATATCTAGACAATAAATAGCTTGATCATCCAGGTTGATCTCACGATCGTCCTGGACGATTACTTCAAATTCATGTAAATCATCTAGAACATCGCTCTGAATAGAAGCTGTCCAATGTTTGATCGTCCAAGAGCAAGCAAGGTTTTTTGAATGGATCATCCTGGCCGATCATGCTATCATCTAGGATGAACTTAATTAATTTACTTAATCTTCATATTAATTTAGGCATAATTAAAGGACATCGTCCAGACCGATGTCCTGGATAATGATTAAAAAATAAAGATGACTAAATAGTTTTGGCAATTGATTCTTTTTTATTTGAGCCTATCATCCCAACCGATAAGAATATCATCTAGGATGATGTGCTTAATGACACATGTCTTAACTAGGATGCCTAATTAGGGTTTTTGTTTTTAACCAGATTGTTCAGGACGATTTATGGATCATCCTGGATGATGTGACCAAAAACAATAAACTCTATGAAACAGTCAGAAATTCTCCCAATGTGTGTGTGTTCAAGGTTACTTAGAATTAGGAACCACATCTTTTATAATAGACTCAAGAAAAGGGAAAAATTATAAATTGACTCAGACCTAATCTACCCAATCTTGAGCTGTCTTGGGTTGCACTCGATCTTGTGGACCTGAAATGTAAGTAGGCAAGGCAGCCGTAGAAAAACATGAATATTTGCTATCATCAAAATTCTAACCCATAAAATCAGAATTTCAAGAGGTAGTTCATCTCCTAACTTTTTCAGAAATATAATGGTATATATGCTCCCCTTAATAAAGGTTTTTTTCTAGTAGGAATGTGCTTAGCCTTTCATACCATGCCCTGAGTGCTTATTTTAGTTAATATAATGCCTTTTTTAATTTAAACACATGATTAGAAAATTATGAATTTTCAAAGCCTGGGGGTTATTCAACATACACAACTTCTTTTATCACCTCATTCAGATAGGCACTTTCAACATCCATTTGGTATAGTTTGAATCCCTTTGTTGACCTTTAATTTCAAATCACTCATGACCCTAACAACAAACCACCCAGGATCACGCAACCACACACATATGTGATACAAAACCGAAGGCTATCCATCTCTAATACTCACACACTCAAAAAAGCAGAAAAAATCACAAGCAATAATCTCGAGTCTCCCTCAATTTCTCTCTGTCGAACACTGGCAAGATAGAAAATTGAAGCTTGTCCATATATGAAGCCTTAGTCAACCTCCCTTAGTCACCTATGAGCCTGATGCCATCCATCGAGCAAGCGACCTTAGCCTAATTCCTATAATCAACACCAAAGCCGATGTGCCCTAGAAGATAAAATATTCCTATTAATATTAATATTAATATTAATATAATATAATATTTTAATATAAAAATGAAGAGAGGAGAAAGGAATTTCATTAGGTACACCAATTTATAATTTGAAGAAAGTCTCGAGGTAGATTTGGTCCCCCAAAGACCTTGGTCGTCGAGCTGATCTAACCGAGGGAGCACTGACACTAATAGGATCGATTCGCTCTCCCAATCTCCTCACCATTGATTTGATCCTATTGAGTGGAGCCAAAAGGGCCTCCACACCATATAGTGTCTTATTGGTGCTTCAAAATCTTTTATTAGAACCACTCTGGGCGTTACTGTCTCGATTTCCGTTACCCATGTTCACATTGGTGCTTCTTCCGACTAAATCTTTGCAATGGATATTTATGTCAGTGCTGTTTTCAATGATGCCTATGTCACGCACGACTGCTGCTGTTAATGTAGGATCTACCATAGGTTCTGCAATTGGTGGTGTTGATAGCCATGATGCTACGTAGCCATTTTCCACAACTCTTGTTTCTTTCGATCCTTTAAGATTTCAATCATAAGTAGACCAATGAAAAGGATGGTGGCTACTATCGCAAAGGCGGACTGGAAGATCTAGAAATTAAAATTCTGACTTCTTCTACTAGATCTTTTGTAGCCCCCTGAAATTATTGAGAAAATGACTGCTCTATCCATGCTTTTTTATAGGTAGTGAAAGTCTCACGTCCATAAGTATTGGTTACCCCGGGAAGGTAGTTTTTTGTTTGTCTAGTAGTATCAATACCATTTCGACATCTTATTTCATATGAATAAGATGGGCTGGTTAGAAACATCAAAGAAAAGATAGAAAAGAAGGATTATAAACTCTATGATGATGACGGCCCTTTAGGTGCAGTAAAAAAATTTGTTGAAGCAATATAGTATCTAAAGCTCATTAGGTAGATAGTGGAATGTTTACCACCACTCCTCATGCCTTTGGAGACAGATGCACTCCCAAAATAACTGGGAAAATGTGTCCTCTGGTACAAAAGGCATCTTATCATCTTCTATTATTTTTCATACCTAATGATTAAAATGAAACCCCAAAAGTATGTAGGTGGTAGGAAGACTTTTTGAAAGAAGACTGAAGTAGTAGGGCTTATTTCCTTCATTCTTTGTGATGCTTTCCTTACTTCTTTTTCTGGTATTCCACTCTGAAAGCAAGGAGTTCCACGCATGATCGGATCAAACAAAATGAAAGGGGAATTCATCAATGATATGATAAGCATGCTTTATCCTTTCGAGGGTAACCGCGGTTTTCAAGTCGGGATGTGAAGCTATTTCACTCACATCTTTGTCTGGACCACGGGCCAGGGAGCTCTAAAGAAAGCTTTAGCGACCGCAGAGGACTTACTCTTAGTCATGAACTAAGTCATTGGTCCTTTCATGTAAAGTCAACAAATCCTATTCGTTCCAGGTTAATCGCAGGTTAGTGGTAGAAAAACCAGTAATCACTTAAAGCTTCTTTCCAGTTTACGATGACTGTTTACACATCACAGCAATTCATAATTTGAAACAGACCAGTTTACCTTAACCCATTTAGGAATTTACCTGATGGTTGGTCGAGGTAATAGTTATAATCTTTGTTGTCGTACCCTATCCCCTTGGTACGTCTGCACGTTTGTAATTTGCAAGCAAGTTGCCAAGTTCGGGTTGACTAGACAATATAGTTACCTGCCTACCTAGTTTCCCTATAGGGACATATCATCACTATCGGTCTATGAAAGTAAAGCAAACTGGCAATTTGACTCGTCTATTTTCATTCACACTTCAATCTCAGATATGCTGGAGAGTGATAAACTCTCCATCCAAGACATTGATGTCCATGGATCGAAATCCATGTCTTTCTTATTCCACTTGCAAGGCAAGGAAAAATTCTAACATGTATGTTTCATTATTTCAATCTTCTTTCCTTATGTCAAAGATAAGAAGCTACTTGCAAATTCTAATGAGATCTCGGTTGTTCTTAATAGTGATGGTTATTCATTAAAGTTTTTGGGTAGCACCACCATATCTTCAACAAGGTGGAAATTCTTGTATTCTGTATGTACATATTCCTACGACTCGAATGAGTATAGTAGTTTATATTGCAATGGATATAAATAGTTCCTTTCTCCCATTAACAAAACATCCCCTTTTTCTTCGCTCTTTTGGAACCGGTATAGAAATTGGTGTTTTTTCTACTTTGTTGACGTTAGTGACTGGGGGGTTTCGGGGAAGGCCTATGTGGGGTACCTTTTGGGTGTGCGATGCTCATTTCACTTATGTATTCATCTTGTTCCTTATTTACCTGGGTGCACTTCATTTTTAAAAGTTTCCTGTTGAACCGACTCCTATTTTCATCCATGCTAGACTGATAGATATACCATTATCAAGTCTTTAGTCAACTAGTGGAATACATCACATCAGCCTTGGAGCATTAGCTGATCTGGTACAGATATATTATAAAAGTCATCTTTGAGCCCCATCAGTCCCGATCTGATGAATTGATCAACTCATCTCTCCCTTTTCGTGAAAGGGAAGACGAGGAACGAAATCTAATCTCTGGAAAGAATCCTTATTTCATTCTTTTGTTTTCGTTTCTTATTCTCATCAGACAAATATGGAAATTTTGATTTCTTCTACTAGCACTAATTGGTAAGGGAGAAACATATGTAGATTTGTAAAATTGATACTTTTTCTAATTACTACAGTAAGACAGACTATATTCAATATTTGAAGAGCGATCATACTCATCTTATTTTCTTTTCAATTGTTCATTTCATGATCAACGAAATGAAATAGAGTGCCCCTATTTTGACCCAGAATATAGACACAAATTGTCTTCGTTTATCATACAATAAATAATGAACTTCACATAATTATCTCGATAGAGTACTTTTCAGGTTCAGATGAAACCACGCCTTCTTTAGTTCTGAAGAAACTTAGTTTGTGTATCCGCAATGACTAATTGGAAACAATCTATCTTATTCTCATCCAAATTACACACTATATTTTTTATGTATATTTTATATATTATATATAAGTAAAGGAATAAGAATTGGATAAGTGTATAAGAATAGGTGATAGAAAGGAAAAGAGGGAAAATGAAATGGGATTTCTGATCCAATAACAAGAAAGAATCCTATTTTTCTTTCTTTCTATTTAATTTATATTGAGTATGGATAAAATATCTTCCTATGTTATATTATTTGATTCACAATGATAAATCGACTTGATATTATTATTCATAGTATTATTAGTATCATCAAGATGTAATTCATACCTTTAAATTAATAGGAGTCCACTTTATCATCTCTATGGGATTAGATTTCGAATTATTATGAAATTAGATTTCGAATTATTATGAAAGAGGAAAATAAATAGATTATGGAAGTCAATATTCATGCGCTTATTGCTACTGAGCTGTTCATTTTAGTTCCTACTGCCTATTTACTTATCATATACATCAAAACAGTCAACCAAAATGATTAATTTGAATTAAACTTGAATTATTCATTTTTATCAATGATTGAAGAAATGAAAAGGTTTAAAACTCTATTTAAGTCTTAAAGAATCAGAAGTATCTGAGATAGTATATAGCTCTTTCTACCACACTATACAATTGATTATTATGGAATATTTCATATTCATTCATATTCTTAGTACATAAAACTTAAATTTGTATTGTATACATAAAGAAGCTTTCTCTTATATAGAGAAATTGACAATAGATATCTATTCTATATCTAAATATATATTAGACGTACATCGAAGCCCTCAAATTTTTGATTTTTTTCTCTACACCCAATTGTATGCATTTCGATCAACCCAAAAGAATTGCAAGCCCAACTTCTTGAATTTCTAATTTTTCCTATCTCTTATTATACTTATAGATATGGATCCAGGGGCCCTTTGAAAGAATTATTGTAGGAAGAATTGTATGGGCATAATATACCATATAAATACCATATCATATATTTTATAAATAGAATAAAATAGAATAATAAAAGAAAAATCTTTAATAGAGGCTTTAATAGAGGATTAAATAGAAGAATCTAATACTACAAATAAAGAATATATAAAGATTATATAGATATAGATAAACTAAAGAAAGTCAAGTTTTTTTAAGCTTTCGCAAAACGATCACAATTGATACAAGTAGATTTTTCAGTAAAGTACTAAATTAGTAATATTCCTAGCTCTAAAGCCCACTCATTCCCCATACTACAAGTGAAAGAGAAAATATAAACACTACCATTAAAGTAGCCCAAGCGATACTTACTATATCCATGTGAATGATGTCCCCTATTGAAGGAATTATTCCATTATTGATTCATAATCATAGTGGAATGAATGGTGCATAGTCAAAATAGGATTCTTACTTACGGATCTTTATGAAACAATTTCATAATACCACTCATAAAAATTTCCTAGATTTCTTATTCAATAGAATTCTATTAAAATAGAAGGAATTGAAAAAAAAATATAAAATATAAGATATAAGAAAAAAAAGAGTCGTTTAACCATTCTGGTAAGTGATAAGCTTCAAATCCTATTAGGGAACGATAAATAGGTTAAGGGAATGAGTGACAGTAAATAACAAATAGACCAACAATACCCATTCAAAATACCTTTATGGGAGGGGGTGCTAGAAGGGGAATAAAAACTACTTTTTAATTAAATTAAATTTCAAAATAAACAAATATTACAATAAATTTAAGATTTTGAAGGAAGTCTTGTTGCGTATCTATTTTCAGAAATAGAATTTTGATGATTGCAAACACTTCTGTTTTACTTCGACTGCCTTGCCTACTAACGTTTCAGGACCACATGATCGAGACTGTAAGTTGAACCAGCTCAAGATTGGGTAGATTAGGTTTAAGTCAGTCTATGATGTACTTTTTTCCTTTTTTTAGTCAAATGTAATCCTTATGATGTTTGATGCTAAGAAACCTTGCACACACACACCTGAGTGAATTTTTTTTGTCTAAACTTAGAGTTCTCTATTTGGAGTACATCAGCCAGGACGATCCAAATATCATCTCAGACGATCCGTCAAAAATAGAAAACCAGATTAAGGTACCCTGGTTAAGGCAGACATTATTAAGCCGATCAGCCTGGACGATATTGTATCGACCGGGATGATAGGCTCAAATCAGAAAGAATCAATCGCCGTGATCTATTTAGGTATTCTTTATTTTAGGACATCGTTCAAGATGATATCCTATCGGCCTGGACTATACATCACAATTATGACTAAATTAATCTGGTAATTACACAAAGCAATTAAGGCTGATTGCACGATCACATCGGCCGGGCCGATCGCATGATCTTCCGGGATGATGGTGTGGATCATTGACATCGACTTACTTCAATTTAGGGTGATGTCTAGGATGATTTGGCTTGGATTTGAACTAATCGGCCTAGATGATGTGACCAAAATTACTCTAATCATCCTAAACCAACCAGGCTAATTGAGCAAAATTTACGCTGATCGGCCAGGCCGATACACCTATCGGCCTGGACAATAAAGTTGGTTTGTATAAAATAATAGCTATTCTGAACCTCTTCTATTTAAGAGCACTTGTTCTTCACTTTGTAAGACCTTGAGTGCTACTGTCTTGACCTGAGAGAGCCTACGGAGAGGAGAGAGAGAGAGAGAGAGAGAGAGAGAGAGAGAGAGAGAGAGGAACTTATGAGGGGTAGTTTGTGAGAGGGTTCACAAAGGTTGCTCCAAGCATGGTTTCAAGTTGTCTTCTCTATTCTTCCTCCTTCATCCTTGGGAGGTCTACTTCAACAAATTGTCCGAGTTCTCTGCCCACTTCAGGAGGAAGCAAAAGGAGTCGGTTCTCTGCAGCACCAGGGTTAGTAAAAAAGAGTCTGTTGTAAAGGCTTCTCTTTCTAGCTGTGGGAGCTAAAGGAGAGACACTTAGTTAGTGCAATACTCGAAGCGTGCCTCCGAGGAGTGGACGTAGGTCAAGGTTTGACCAAACCACTATAAATCTGGTGTGTTCTTTCTTTATTTTATTTCCGCATTTAATTTTCGCATCTGTTACTCTTTGTGGTGAATTATTTTGGTTTTAGTTTTATTCTTTACTTAAGAAAATTTTAAAATACCAATTCACCCCCTCCCCCCATCTTGGTTAGCCTCGGGCTATTTCTTAAGGGCTTAACATCCCTAACAAACTTTCAAGTCTCAGGGTTAATAAGATCGCTAGAAGCCCTTGGCCATCGAGCTGATCCGACCAAAGGATTAAAGAAATAAATACTCTTTTTGAGATCATTCGCTCTCCCAATCTCCTCGCCATTGATTTGATCCAGTCGATTCGAGCCAAAAGGGCAAGTGCCCTCCCCAACTTCCCCTCGAGGGGGAGGGAGAGCCAAAAGTCTATCAGATTTTTGAGGGGAATAAAAATATTTTTTAATTTAATTAAAATTTAATTAAATTACTTATATCAATAGTCCACGCATATTATAAAACTTAAAGACTCTTTATGGGATTGATTCGCTCTCCCAATCTTCTCATCGTTGATTTGATCCAACAGAGTCGAGGAAAAAGGACAAGTGCCCTCCCCAACCTCCCCTCGTGGGGAGGGGATGCCAGGAGGTTGCCAAAATTGAAACTGACAAAAATAACCCTCACTTTGTTAAACAAATAATAATAATAATAATAATAATAAAATTAGAAATTAATTCAAAAGCTTAGGATGGACTTTAAGTCAATTTGCATTTTAAACTTACTTGGCCTCACACATTCAAAATCAATTCAAATATATCATAATTCTCAAATAAATCAAGCCTCATGCACTTTGAAAACCACCTCACTATTAAAAGAAATTTTTATGAATAAGTGTTGGTAGACACTACTTCTTAAGAAGAATTTGGTGATGAGATAACTAGAGCAGTTATAACAAGGCTTCTTAAAACATTATAAGGCTTCTTAAAAATATGAAACATGTATAACATATAAATACACTAAGAACTTCTATAATTTCAAAGCTTGAATTAGCATTCAAGGGAAACATGGGTAGTTTTAAGTTTCTTACATATCCATCAAAGATTGTCAAATAAGATTCTTGCAAATCTACCCTAGATATGAAGTTTCTTAACTTTACACTCGATTATGCATGTTCTTATTGATTATTTCCCCTGATTGTTGTGACTATGAAAGAAGTAGTTCATAACACTTATTCTAGGAGTTGTTATGAATATGACATAGGGAAAAATGAGTTAATTTCTATGAAAGGAAAGATGGAATAATTTCTTCCCTTCAATTATTGGAGAGTTATATAACACTTTTAAATCCATATTCCATTAGTTGTCAATGTTATGAGATGTCTCCTTTGACTCAAATACACTAGACCGCTCTTTTGATTATGCTGATCTAGAAAGTTAAAAACTATGCAACGGTGATTAGAGGCTTGATGATTACTTATTAATTCAGGATACCAATATATATAATGAGGTTATGATTCATTTGATTGTGTGTAAATGTACTAAGGTCGGGACTTGACTGTGACCTACTAAAATATTTTTCTCCAAGAAAAATTATGAATTAATTAAAAATAGTCATACGACATCGGATTCGCAACATGTGTACAAGCAGATAGAAGGCGTTCATAGGCCCTTAAATAAAATATCAGGCATTTTTCTAAATAAAATTACTTGCATAAATGGATCACATTTATTTTTTTAAATGCCCCTTATGTATTAAATATGATCCCTTAAACTGAAGCGCAACATACCCTACATGTTCTCTTATTAGCATGTTAAAGTTACAAACATAAAAGTTCAAGAATGTTGCACAAGCTCAAATGTTCTCTAAAAAATATGTTAAAGTTACAAACACAATTTGTCGAGAATGTTGCGCAGGGCTAAATGCTCACTAATATAACAAATCTATTTTTCAAACTAAACACAGCCTCCATGTGCTCCGATCCTCATATATCGTTACTAAATCTAATGATTTGAGATTATTGCCCTGGCCAAATACTCAAGTCTCACCCTCCTCCTTGAAGGGACAGGAGTCGACCTGACTTGAATCATAAAATACCTCCCAAAATCCTACAAAAATACAAGTAACCTTAATGTCACCCCGATGATAGTCATATTAATAGGAAATATCAACTAGAGGGGTCAAATCTCAAATCAAATATAAGCCAAAATTCTTGAAATGAAATATATCATCTAAAAAACTTAAAACTAGAATGCATTCACCTCCTGCAATCATTTATCATAGTGATAAATTTTAAATTAATTTCAGCTCAGTAATAATGAATGTGAGTTGGATTTATCACTAAGATTCATCCTTAAATAGTTTCTATCTAGCAGGGATGTGGCACGTGCCCTCTGATTGAGTGGTTTTGTTGCAAAATGACACCATTATATTATGATGGCTAAAGCTCGTATGCTCCCTAACGGCTTCAAATCCTTGAGTAATGAATTATAGGGTATATTTGATAGGAATCAAGCCCTCTATCAACTAAATTTCATTCAGACATATTTCCTTAGACAAACACCAACCCAAGTCTACAGGATATTCTTTGATGAAGCAATACATGGCTGCCGATAAGGTACCTTCTATCATGTTTGGTCAACTACCTCCTCTGACTAAGTAGATAAGGGAACATAATAGCCTTGGATGATGAAACCATGGGATCTTAATCAAGCTCATCTTCACCCCCCCCCCCCCACCAGTTTTAATTTTATTGTGATAAACCTTAAATTTTTAAACTTCAAAATTCAAATAAAAAATTCAATCCCTAAAACTATTATTATTATATGATGGATTTCTAACCTATTTGACCACTTTAATAACTAGCTTTAATTAAAAGTTCTCTATTGTTATTAGGAGGGGTAATTAATTATAAGGGCTTGTACCTACAAGAAATCGGAACTCAAATCAAAAAGTTCTCACAAAATGAGGGCAAAATCTTTAGGTAGTGTCTTATCTAAAACCAAATGTGCCTTCTAAAAATTCACCTGGAACCTAAATCTATTAAAACTCTCCATCATCATTCAACAATAAAAAAAAAAAATAGAATGGCATGGAGAGGCATGGGCACACAATGGAATTTTCAGAGCCCATGGCCTTAAAATAAGCAAAGGCTAGTAGCACCTTAATGGCTTCAAATCTAGCTATAGGGGCAAAGGTCTCTTAAAAATAAATTCTTTCTATTTGATTGTACCCCTTAGCCACTAATCTTGCTTTGTTTCTAACTACTCTCTTGTCGTTTGGTCTTTCAACAAGCTCCCAAATATCATTCCTCACAAATTGATTTAACTCTTCTTACATGGCTAGGATTCAAAATTCAGTAGATAGGGCTATATTTATGTTGGTGGGTTAAATCATTGTAATGAAGGTAGAGTGGTTTACTTCTTTTCTAAGTCCATGCCTAATTCTAACAACTTCAGAAGGGTCTCCTAAGATGAGCTCTTTAGGATGACTTGAAGAATATCACTATTCTCTGGGAAAAGTGATCTCAGGTTCTACCCTTTCCTCCAGATTTATAGATTCTAATACTTAGGTAATTTCTACAACCTCTTCTTCTTATACCCTAGACCTTTTATAATTATCAGATTCATCAAATACAATATAAGTGTTCTCCTCTATTATTAGTGTTCTTTTTATTAAAAACTATATAAGATTTCCCAACATTTTGAGTAACCTAGCAACACTCCATCAAATTTGGGGTCAAATTTTCTTACTAGAGATTTTCGATTATTCCAAATAAACACTTTACATCTAAAGACATGAAGGTGAGAGAGGTTGGGTGTATTACCTTTAAGAATTTCAAAGGGTGTCTTGTTCAGCTTGGATCTAAAACTTATCTTATTCATAACATAACATGCTATGTTCACCACTTTTGCCTAAAAGTATTTAGGAAGTGAGTGCTCAGTTTACCTGGCTCTAATGACTTCTACTAGGATCTTGTACTTTCATTTAATAACCCTATTTGGGTTTTAGGAGCTAAAAAATTATGATTTATCCCTTGCTCCTTATAATAAGATTCAAATTTCTCATTCACAAATTCTCCACCATAGTCACAACAAATGATTAAAATTTCATAACATAGTTTTCTTTGAATTCAAGTGAAAAAAGACCTAAACTCATCGAATGCTTCACTTTTATGAGATAGGAATATAACCCAAGTACAACAACAACAACAACATCAAGCCTTTATCCCACTATTGCTCCTTATAATAAGATTCAAATTTCTCATTCACAAATTCTCCACCATAGTCACAACAAATGATTAAAATTTCATAACATAGTTTTCTTTGAATTCAAGTGAAAAAAGACCTAAACTCATCGAATGCTTCACTTTTATGAGATAGGAATATAACCCAAGTACAACAACAACAACAACATCAAGCCTTTATCCCACTATGTGGGGTCGGCTACATGAATCCTTTTTCTCCATTGTGTCATATTAAAAGTCAAATTCTCATTTAAATCTAATAAAGAAAGGTCATTCCTAATATTTTCTAACCAAGTCTTTTTAGGTCTACCCCTACCTTTCTTAACATAAGTCAAATCTAATACCTCTACTCTCCTAACCGGGTCATCGCAAGGCCGCCGTTTTATGTGACCAAACCATCTAAGGTGACTTTCTCTAATCTTATCTTCTACTGGAGCTACTCCAACCTTTTTACGTATATGTTCATTTCGTATCCTATCTCTAAGGGTAAAGCCACTCATCCACCTGAGCATCCTCATCTCTGTCACACTTAACTTAGTATTATGCTTCTCTTTTAATGGACAACATTTGGCACTTGGTCAATCCACCTTGTGTTTGAACACAAGTAATAGCTCCTGCATACATATCTTTAATGATTTGAATATAAGCATTATTGACTCCTTTCTTTTCAAGAACTCTCCATAGCACTTCTCTTGGAACTTTATCATATGCTTTTTCTAAATCAATAAATATCATATGTAGATCCTCCTTATTTTCTCTATATTTCTCCATCAAACCTCTTAATAAATGTATGGCTTCCATAGTCGACCTACCCGGCATGAATCCAAATTGATTTTGAGAAACATTAGTATCACGCCGCAACCTATGCTCCAAAACTCGCTCCCATAGTTTTAAAGTATGACACATTAACTTAATACCTCTATAATTCGCACAATCTTGTGCATCACCTTTATTCTTAAAAATAGGAATTAACACACTCATTCTCCACTCATCTGGCATCTTCTTAGTCTTCAAAATAGTATTAAAAAGTTTAGTAAGCCATGAAATTCCTTCATCTCCTAAGCATTTCCACACCTCTATTGGAATATCATCAGGTCCAACAGCTTTTCCACCCTTTATTTTCTTTAAAGCCTCTCTAACTTCAGTTTTACTAATACGCCGATAAAAACATAAATCTTTATTTTCATCTAGGGTGCTAAGGTCACTATAGTCAATCTTATTTTCACAATCTTCATTAAAAAGTTTAGCAAAATATCTCATCCATCTTTGTTGAATATCATCTTCTAAGAAAAGTATTTTTTGATCTTCATCTTTAATACACTTCACTTGAATTAAATCCTTACTACTCCTATCTCTTTGTTTGGCTAACTTATACATATATCTTTCTCCCTCTTTAGTATCTAATCTATTATATAAATCACTAAAAGCTAATGTCTTTGCATCGCATATTGCTTTCTTAGCATCTTTACGAGCCACTTTATATATTTCCCAATTATCAGAATTTTTAAAATTAAACCAATTTTTATAACAAAGCTTCTTATTTTTAATTTTTTCTTGCACATTAGGATTTCACCACCAGCTATTTTTACTATTAGGAGATTTTCCCTTTGATACTCCAAGGACATCTTTTGCAATATTTTTAATATCACTAGCCACTTTTTCCCACATAATATTAGCATCCTCATGCACAGACAAAATCTTAAGATCTAAAATCTTATTTCCAAAAATATTCCATTAACAATCACATGCCTCAAAAACTTTCCCTCCTAGGCTTATAGTGCTGACAGGTCCAAAAAGGTCCATGTGTAGGACTTCTAATGGTTTACTAATGTTAATGTCTTTGATTCAGTGGAAAGAGGATTTGACTTGTTTCCCAAATTGACAAGCATCACACATGTGGTCCTTAGTAAACTCTAGTTATGGAATTCCTTTCACTAGTCTTTTTAGGTGACTTTTATATGGTTTTCAAGCATGCATGATATAATCTCTTATGTCAAAATCAGGATTCATCATCAATAATTTTTAGGCAATAAGAATCAGCAAGTTCAACAAATTTAAATTAAGCATATAAATATTCTTAATTCTTTTCCCTTGCAGCACAATATTTCCATTTAAGCTAATCATGCAACTGAAAGACAAAAATTTAATGCTAAATCCTTTATCACAAAGCTAACTTATGCTAAGTAGGTTACATTTCAAGCCATCTACTAGTAAAATATTTTCAATGAAGAAAATTTTGAATTTTCCAATTATACCTGATCCCACCACTCTCCTAGTGATATTATCTCAAAGTGTCACCTTGCCTCCTGCCCTGGCCTCCAGTGAAATGAATTGATCTGCATCTACAATCATATGTGTTGAATATCTAATATCCTGGTACCACATTCCCTCATGAGGCCTTCTTTGAGAGCATCCCTACAAAATCATCAGATGTTAGATTTGGAAATCCAAACATATTTGCGTGCCATCTTATGAAAAGAAGAATGAAATGTATGCTTGTTATGCTTTGTATTTTTAATTTTTTGTCTCCACACCAAATGTATTTTATGGTGAACAGAATAAGTGTCGGAGATATGTCCTAGCATGCCACAAGAAAAACATCTAACACCAAGAAAAATATTTACTAATCTATTTAGGTTATGGTGCTTCTTCTAAGGTTTTAATGATGTGTGTTGAGGTAGTTTTCTATTTTCCTTAAAAGCAATCAATTCAGCTTGTAAAAGCTTATATGCACTTTTAACAATTAAATTTTCTACTTTTAATGCATGCTCTCTATTATCTAATTTATATGAAAGAGTTTCTAATCTCTTGTATGCATTTTAAAATTCAACATGTGTTATTTTCAAGGAATCATGCTCATCAGTTAATTCAGAATGCTTCTTTTTTTAAGATATCAAATTCATCTACCAAAGTCATGTGATTACTATCCAGAGTGAAATAATATTTTCTTAAGCATTCATACTCTTTTTGCAGAATTGAAAAGTTAGATTTACTAGCATTTGATTTTTTAAGCCTCCTCTTGATTAGAATGATCAAGATGATCATTTACAATTAAGCATAGGTTGGTACAGTTTTAGAAGATTTTGATGTTGAGTTTACCCATAAACCTTTTTGAGTCCTTTACTTACCCTTCTTAAATTTGGATATTTCTTCGCCCTTGACCTTGCTTAGGTGAGCTTTAAGAGTTGGCCAATTAGACTTCAAGTGCCCTGACTTCCTGCATTCAAAATATATAACATCTGAAGAGATTTTAGAGCTTTTACCATTCTTATCTTTATTCCATCACTAATGACATTTTGCTTTTTCTTTAAAAATTTATTGAATTGTCTAGTCATCAGGATAATGTCATCATTATCTTGTTCAGAAGAGTCATTATTAGAATCATTAACATTTAAGGCCATAATTTTATCTTTTCACCTTTCACCAATATCAAGCTACCTTTGACTCACTCCTTGCTCGTAGGCAATGAGTGACCCAAGTAAGTTGTCATTGGAATAACATTCAGATCTTTAAGTTCAGTAATGATAATTATTTTTTCATCATAGGAAGAATGTAACAATAAATAATTTTGTTAACTTTTTCATAATTTATAAGCTCTCTTCCTAAGAAATGTAAGAAAGTAACAATATGAGTAAACCTAGAATACATTTTAGAAATAGATTCACTAGGTTTCATGCAAAATAGGATATAATCGTGAAGCATAATGTTAAGCCTCGATTATTTTACTTCCTTTGTTCCTTCTCATGTAATGCAGAGTTTGTCCCAATTCTCTTTATAAATTAAATAAGTAGAAACACAAATATAATCCTAAGATTTTAAAGCAAATAAAAAATAGTTCATACATTTGGTATTTAGTTGGGCTAAATCTATATCATCAGTAGTCTATTCAGAAAAAGGTATTTTAGTTTTAGCACCATTTACAAAACATGAAGGTGCAGAGTAAACATCCTATATTAGCATCCACATGTTATAATCAATTAATTATAAAAAGTTGGACATGTGAGTTCTCCAAAAATCAAAAGGAATATTATCAAATAGAGGTGGTCTAGTGATTAAATATCCTTTTGAAGTATTACGATTGCTTAAGTTAGCCGTAGATCTTTTTTTAAATTTTTTTTAAAACTTAATTTATGAATCCCTCTATAACACCAGTAGAAAGTTCATGAGGGTTATTAAACCTTTATAAACTAGCCTGAGGCTAACTAAGAAGGGGATGAATTGGTTATTTAAAAAATTTCTCAATGGAAAATGGACATCTTTTTTAAATCTTTTTGAATATTTTAAAATAAATAATATATGTGAAAGCAATAGTAATTTTATAACAACAAAAATAAAAAATTTATACCAAAGAACAAATCATAGAATAATGCAAAAATTAAATGTGGAAAAGTAAATAGAAAGAACACACCACATTTATAGTGGTTTGGTCAACTTGACCTACGTCCACTCCTAGGAAATGTCCTTTCTAGATATTGCACTAAAAGTAGTATCTCACACTTTTCCCCCACAGTAAGGTAGAGAAACCCTTATAAAATATTTCCACCGACTCGATGAGGTAGAGTACCTTGAATCCTTTTACTCCCTTCTAGAGTATAAAGATAACCTAGAAATCCTTTTACTCCCTCCTGGAGTACGCAAAGAATCTTGGAATCCTTTTCACCTTCCTGATGAAGGTAGAGAACCTAGAGCTGATGCTGATGAAGATCTCCTCTAAAGCCACCAAGGAACCAGAAAAGCTGCTTGAAGAAGATAATGGAGACTTTGCTTGGGGCTACCTTAGTGAATCCCTCACAACTCTCCCTCACAAGGATCTCACTCTCTCGAAGCTCTCTCTCTTTCTTCTCTAAGTTCTCTCTCAAATCAACTCCGTAGTAAAAGATTTCTCATAAGAGTATTAGAAATCCTTAAATAGTAGGCTTCAAAAAACCCAAAATTTGAAGAGATCCATCTTCTGTTCATATAGTACGATACACGTATAGTAATCAGTTCAATTCAAACTAATGTAATAAAATCTTTCATATAAATTTTTCAACTTTTATAAGATATCATACAGTACAATCAAAATATCTTATGGTACGAACTGTAGAAATTCCTTCTATTTGGTTGGGACGATCCTTGGGATGGCCAACTTCACACACGGGTGATCGTCCAGCACTATGGACATCATATGATATGATTAGTACAAAAATCATGGATTTCATTTAGTACAATCTATGGGGAAACCAATTTCACAAATGACTAATTATATAGTACAAATTATATCATATAGTATGATCAATCACAATAATTATCCATGATTTGATTGTATGATACCGTGTGATTAATTAAGAAAGATTTTAATTAAGGTATACAATATGAACTAAATTATAATATACGATTAGTATAGAATTAGTATCTTTCTTAATCTTTGGATGCTAAGATTGTGATAGAGTTACTATAATAAAATGAATTACTTAAGAATAATACGAGTTAAAATTGTATAGTACGAATTACTTAAAAAAAGAATTCTCTCAAAAATATTTGTATCTCTCCCTCTATGTATGTGTAAGGTTACTCAATAATGATATCCACCCCATTACATAATACGACTCTAGAAAGGAGAAAATATAGAATAAAATGAAAATTTACTGTAACCTAGTCTACCTAGTCTTGAACTGATCAGAATTGCAAGTGAACGGTGGACTGATTTTTTGAAATGTCAATACACATATAAAAAAATTAAATTTCACACAAAAAAGAAAAAGTAGTAGTAGTAGTCATAGTTATATTTATTATCATCAAAATTACAGTGTTTGAATTAGTTTTACAATAAAATAAAGGTTCCATCTATGATGATTGTGGGGATAAACAGTTGTTATCTCTGCCTATCATACAGAATGATCCATATCGTATATTATGATTGACCAAATTAATATATCCTTTATTTAATTTACTAATCATAAAGACTAAATTAAGTAAGTTTTCAAATGTCATACTATATGAATGGCATCGTACATGACGTTCAATTCAAAATACAAAAATACAAAATACTTACTTAATTTTAATTAGTGGCTAGAGTTCTATTTTAAATAGATCATACAGTATGATATGGATTATACAATATGACTAGTTTACAAATTTTAATTACAAAAATTAGTCATTTTTAATCATTTTAATAACAATTGATCATATGGTATAATCTTAATCATATAATATAATTTGTTCAAAAATTTAAAACTTATCTTCTCATTCCCCTGTGTGTGTACATGATAGCTAACATAGCATACACCTTCTAAAGGACTTTAACTAAATAAATTAAAAGAAATAAATTTTAATTATAGACACTTGTTAACCATATTCCTATTTTACCCAAACTTGAGCCTTTAGTCTTCTTGCATGGTGTATAACATATCTAAAGTATTAGTACACACAAAAATATAAGTACAATATCAAATAGTAAGAGAAATGAAAATATAATTAATAATTATTTATTATCATCAAAATCCCAAGCTCAGGACCCCATATTACAATAAGAAGTTGGATGAATATCAAGATTCATTGGGAGTTTTGTTAGATATTGATGGTGTGTATAATCAATTAGGCTAGCTTAAGTTAGCCCAATTGTGTCAGACAAGTGAGTTAATGATTGATAGATCTAATGATGGGTAGTTTACCATATCAAGCTCCTAATGAAGTGGTTTGAGTCATGACTAAGGTTAAGGGATCAATGCACTGAGCCACACGATTGCAATGTAGGGCTATAATTATCCAGGTGATTAAATCTTGGTATATGTTGGATGTAGAAGTGATAATCGATTAATGTGACTAAATATCCAACAATAATTAAAGTTTAATTGAGTGTATGTAGGTTGTTTATAGATTTGATTGCTTAAAGTGTAGGTTGATTGAAGTTTTGATTGATTATAAAGTGTATAATTGTTGATTGAAAGTATAACGAAAGTGTTGCAGACTTGATGGTTGATAGCTAGATAATTGTAAATTAAAGTGTCATACATCAAATGACTATGGATCATGGTAATATGGATTAAATGACCTCAGCTAAAAGTGAGGTCAACATGCTACATTTTCATTCCTCATTTTACTCTCAAGCTCATTATTTTCCCTTACTTGTGTGTATTGGCCATTTAAATTCTTAGTAAGAAGTGATCTTCCTCTTCTTTCAATAAGAGTTAGTTCATTTCTACTGAGGCAGAGCAAAGGTTTACAGATTTTTTAGTAAACAAAAAACTTATACCTGTGTGATGCTTCCAAAATCCTATATTTCAATCATGTAGATCACCTCTAAGAGTAAGTAGGGGTTGGGAGCATTTTGTGAAGAGCCCTTTGTAGCCATTGTAAAATTAATTAGGAGTTTTCGCTAATGGAAAAGAGGAGTAGAAAATAATTATTATGTAAGGGCTAAGTGGGTTCCTTTCAATTTTTTGTTAAAAATCATCTCTATAAACTTAAAAAATTTTAATTTAATGATTACACTACATTTTGTGGGACCCTCGAAGACCTTGAAGACACTTTAATAGTATTTTGTGGACTCAATAATGGAGAAACCTGGAAGAAGAGAGAAAATAAACTTATATATTTTCATGCATCATGTCTTTCGCAGACTTTTAAGGCTTTGCATTATTTCATTTCTACCCACCTTTTACCGAGTAGGAATATTAGTGATGTAACCTAGGATCATGCCCTACTTCATTATGTCATTCAAATGGGTTACTCCATAGATGTAGAAAAGCTTATTTTCTCTTATTTAACTAATATCATCAAGGGGTACCACTTCAGTAGGATTGGGACACTCTTCTATTTTTTATGCCTTGTGTGTAAATATGGTTGTAAGGGGCTTCAAACTAAGGAGCAATTGTTTCCTATCTCAAATCTTACAAAAAAATATATATTTTTAAGTAGCCAGGAAGAGGTGATGATGAGGGAGGTCCCAATGAGACCAAATCATCCATAAGGCATAATAACAAATGACTCTTAAATTAATAAGAAAGTATGTGGCATATTTAAGAATCCAAGTGGATGGGCTATTGTATTTTTGTGATGATGCTAATGAGTGGCAGGATGAAATAAAAATGAGTTTGCTCATTACATGGACCATCAGGAGAAAAGATATCATTATTATTTTAATTTAATAAACATTGGTTCGTATGTTCAGAAGTAGTCCATATTTTTGGCACCCTGATGAGTTATAGTTCCCTTTAACACCTACTTATGATCATTTTCTTTGGTACCCATAAGCTCGAGATGATGGTGATGGTTATGAAGAGGAGGAATTCATAACTCTGATAGTTACGAGTCATTATTATTTTCATTTGATTTCTTGGTAGCTCTTAAGATAGAGATATAGTTGGATGTATCTATTTTTTTTTTCTTTTTATTTTTATTTTACTTTAGGGGAGAGCTTAGTGATGTTCTGTTATTGTTCTTGGTTTGTGCTAGGATGGCTATGAAAGTCATATTGGATGTGATCATATAATAGTGCTTCTGTATTATTTTAGTAAAATGTAATACATGCCTTGATCTTTTTATCATTTATTAATAAGCTTAATATGAGATCTCATATTTTCTTTTATTTATGTAAGTTTGTAATTTGTTTCATTATTTGCATTTGATTAATTTTTTTATCCTTAAATTATTGTACATATCCTCTATAAATACTTGCACTTTAATTATTTACTTAGCCAAAATAAAAATGATGATAAAAATTATGTTAAATTAGGATAATAATAAAATTATAGATGATAGTTTAAATGATCATTACAAAATAATTAATAATGTGTAAGCATAACAATTAACTAACCTATATATCACTTAAGCTATTAACATGTTTTTGAATTTAGAAACTATAATTAACTCATTGACCACTTAATTGAAAAAAGAATAATTAAGTTTAAGGAGTAGATGTGTGTAGCTTAAAATTTGTAAAAAATTATAGTAAACTTGATAATAGGATTAGTGATCTTATTGAATCCTTCATTAACTCAACTAGGATTGCAAGATGATGAAATAAAAACTAATATTCAAAATTATTAAGTACTTCACAAGTATTGAAGGAAAGAAGAATTTAAAAAATCCAAAAGAAAATATTTCAAAAAGAGAAAGATAAATACATTCAAAAATGTGTGTACCTTTTAGAATTGGTAATGGTGTTAAAGTAGAAATTTCTTTTAATGAATGGACAATAGAAGATCGAGAACTTGCTCAACCAAATGAAAAACACCTTTTTTTTGTACTTTAAAATTTGAAGATTACTTGTATGTTTTAACTTATACTAGTGGCATGAAAATTTGGGATATGCTTTGCATAACTTATGAAGGAAATTATGAAGTAAAATAATCCTGCATCAATTTACTTTTGCATGAATATGAACTATTTTGTGAAGTAAAATAATCCTGCATCAATTTACTTTTGCATGAATATGAACTATTTTGTGAAGTAAAATAATCATGCATCAATTTACTTTGCATGAATATGAACTATTTTGAATGAAACATAGCAGATCTATGTTTGATATGTACACTAGGTTTATAAAAATTAAAACACCATTGAATGCTTTATTACAAGACATATCCAAAGCTAAAAAAGAAAAGAAAATTTACACTATTTAATAGAATCTTGGGATGCCATGGTTACTGTAATTTAGAGTATAAATAATTAAATTCCAATTTTATTGATAACCTACTTAGCACTTTTATTTTATACAAGCAAAAGGTCTGTCAAAGAAATACAGATCTATGTGAAAGGAAAAGGAGAAGACAATAGTGCTAAAAACTAATGACATAGAAAGCATTGATTCTGAAATGAATGAAAATGAAGGAATTGTGCTGATGAATTTATAGTTTAAAAGATTTAAGTAATGCAAGAAAAAGGGCTACAATGATAAATATTGAGGTAAAAGTTTAAAGTTAAATAATTTTATCACTGGCATTATTTGTTATGAATGTAAAAAACCAGGACATATCCAATCTGGTTGCACAAACTTAAGAAACAACATAATAAAAGAAATGGTTAGGTAGGAAGGAACTGTTAAAAAGGGCAAGCATATAACACAAAACACTTTTTAGGCAAATTCATATTCAGATTCATCAAAAATAGAAGTCGAAGAGGAGTTAACGAACTTATGTTTGATGGCCAAGAATTGTATTGAAGACAATAATAATGATCAGATGTGCTCTCATAAAACATCCAATGAGATCATTTAGTACATGGATAGCACATATTCATAGAGACTTGAAGTAATTCATCACGCTAGAAGCCATGAGCAAAAAAATATAACACTTGAGGACAACACTGCTAGAAAGGTAATGGGAGAAAGTATAATAGGTATAACTAATAATTTTTCCATTAAAAATATTTTGCCCCTAGAAGGTTTAAAGCATAATCTTTTAAGAAATATTCAGCAATGTGATAAAAATTTTAAAATAAAATATCTTTTTATAAAATATTTTCTATGCTAAATCTTTTTATAAAATATTTTTTATGCTAAATGATAATTTTGTATTAGAACGATTAAGAATTAATAATATATACATGATTGTTATTAACTACATTAATAAATCTAATAATATTTATTATTTAAAGTCATCTGTTGATGAATCATGGTTGTGATATATGAGACTATGCCATGCAAGCATGAGGACTCTTATGAAGATCACTAGGTTACAATTGGTTAGAGGCATTCCTAAGTTTTTTTTTTTTTTCTAAAGAACATCTTTGTGAAGCATGCTAATTAGGGAAGCAAACTAAAATTTATTTATTTTTTAATGATGTCCACTACACCATTTGAAGTTCTTCACATGAAACTATTTATGAAGTGAGTCTATGAGAGAAATCTTTTGAAATTGTAATTATAGATGATTATTCTATGTTCACTCGGGTTAAATTCCTTGCAAAATAGTGATTTTTTTGAGAAATTTAGAACATTCTCTATTTGGATTCAGAGAAAAGTTTGTTATTTAATTTCCACAATCTATAGAGATTATGGAGAGGAGTTGGAGAATGAAAGATTTAAACTTTTCTGCCAAGAATCTGAGGTTGAACATAAACTTCCACTCTTAGAGCATAGTAACTCAAATTACTCCTTTAGTATAATCAATTTAAGATTATTAAATGGTCACACTAGGGTTCATTCATCATATAGATTGAATAGGTATTTTGAATAAATCATAATATACTATCCATAAATTATATTGTGCAAACATAGTAACTAAAATTAAAAATATAAGGGGTTTTTAATACTTGTATAAATTTACCTCTTAATTTATTTAAGAGATCCTTTGGCCAATTTTTTTGTGATAGCTCTTCTATAGGATAGGGTTTGAAGAGAGAGCTTTATTCTTGGGAGAAAGATGTGAGGTTTAGAGAGTGAAGAGCCTTGTGAGATTAAGGGAGTATTTTAGAGGGGTTATACACACACTTGCTCCATGAATATTCACCTTCTTCCTCCAAGAGATTATAGCTAGCTTGAGGGAAACTTTGGTAAGAGGCTCGTGTCATCAAAGGATCCAACTACACTGTTGCAACGAGTTGGTGAAAGGGATTCGACTACTCTGACGCACCAGGTTGTTGAAAGGGATTCAGCTTCTCCGTCGCACTAGGCAAGGTGGAAGTGAATATGTAAACATTTCTTTGCCTTACTTTCAGAGCATAAAGAGATTCATTAAAGGTTTATTATAATACTCAGAGAAGAGGCCTTCAGGGAGTGATCATAGGTCACATTTTTATTGAACCACTATAAAATGTCTGGTGTGCTCATTCTTTTTTTTTCATTTAGTACTTTTATTTTTCTGCATTTTTAATATCTTGCATGTTACATTCTTGTAAATCTTAATTGAAAACATTATGATTGTTTTAGATTGAATTTATGTGACAAAGTAGAAAGAAAAAGAAAATCTGAAAACTAAAAAAAATAAATAAAAAAAACATATTTGATTTTTCTACAAAATTAAAACAAAAAATAATAATTTGGGCTTTTATTTCATTAGCTTTTGCATTGCTAGGTCTATTTTTGAATGTATATTGAAATTTGGTAGTAAGTTTTCTAAGAAGTGATTTTGAAAAAAAAAATTAAAAATCAATTCACCCCCTCTTGATGTGTCTAGGTAGTTCAATAAGGTTTAACAAGTTCATTTGAACTTTCTACTAGTATTGGAACATGTTCTCTAGAATTATTAGTTTAATAACCTTGAGTAGATTCAATAACTAATTTCAATATAATTATAATACTACTAAATAATATTTGATTACTCACCCACCAATATTTGATAATATTACTTCTGACTTTTAAAAAAATTGTATGTCTACTTTTATACAATCAATTTATTATCGAAAGTGGCACATGATATAAGTAGAATATATTGCTCCATCTTGCATTGTTAATGGAATTAGGGAAAATTTTTCTTTTACTAAATGGATTTATGAGGATAGAGACTTTGCTCAACTCAATGCTAACTTCTTAAACTATTTTTTTATACTTCGAAGTCTAAGGATTGTATATGTGTTTTGTCATGTAACTGGTAAGGAAATTTGGAATATATTATGTATTACTTATGAAGGAACCAACAAAGTAAAATAATCAGGTCTAAACTTATTTCTACATCACTATGAACTCTTTTATATGAAATTTAGCAACATAATAACTTACATTTATGAAACCTAGTGAAATAATAACCTTATTGCATACACTAGGTAGAGACTTTTCTAACTCTAAAAAGGCCTAACAAGATCTTGCATTGCTTACCTGATATATTTGATGTTAGAGTCAATGCCATTTTTGAATAAAAATATTTGAATAATAACTTTATTTATAATTTACTGGACTTACTTATTGCTTACGAGCAAACTATGAGTCAAATACTTTTGGATGCAAGTGACAAATGAAAAAATAAGATTGAAGCACTAAAGGCTTGTGACTCTTATAGTAATAGCTTAGGAGCAGATGGAAATGTTGACATTTCCCTCGTGATAAGGCTATTCGAAAATTTCTTGAAGCAGAAATAAATGTGTCACTTTGAGAGGGGCAAAAGTAAAACAGGTAAATCTCATAAAGTTTCATTTAACATGATGTATTTTGAATGCAAGAAGCTTGGAAATCTAAGGTTCAACTATCCCAACCTTAAGAACAATCATACCAAGGAGAAAGGAGAAGCACAATACTGAAAGGGGCAAGTAGATGGCACAGAAAGCCTTTTAAGCAGACTCAACCTTAGACTTGTCATAAAAGGAATTAAAAGAGGAGGTAACTAATATATATTTAATGGAAAATGAATCTTTAGTTAACTCTAATCAGGAAGAGGTATGTGAATGTTCATATGATGATCTATTTATAATTTCTGAACAAATGTATGAATCATATAGAAAATTGAAATAATTGCATGCATGCCTAAAAAAAAATTCTAACTTAAAAAATATGCATGCCATATTAGTTAAGGAGTATGATAATCTCAAGGAAAAACAAAGTTCATTAGAAAAGGAACATGCATCCCTATTAGATGAGTTTGACAATTTAAATAAAAAGTATATTGAGCTAACATAGTCATATGAATCCTTGATATTTAAGAATGTTAAATTAGAAGAGGAGTTTAAGGAATTAGAATCTCTTAGAGTAGAATTAGAAAATGAGAAGCATGAAATATCATTAAAGTTAGATTTTGAAAAAACTGCATCTGATTATTTATTAAAGAAATTAAATGCATTTCAATAGAACACTCGTGGGCCATGCATTCATATCCACCTTCTAAGACACAGCATACATCTCATGTACCTAGGAAAAGGTAGAACCACCCATATAGCTAAGTGAATCCATTCCAAGGTATTAGGTGATATTATTTTGGTATGATATCACATATAATTGACACTTATAGAATTTACCTTAAATTACATCAAGCGTGAAGGCCCATGGTCTCATCATAGCTATTATGCATGATATTCATTCATTGAAGCATAAGATGGAACACAAACTAACTTAGGTTTCCAAGTCTAATCTCTAATTTACTTTATAGGGATTCTCTCACAAAGGCCATAATGAGAGTATATGGTACATGGATAATGGTTTCTCAAGACATATGATTGATGACAAGAAGCAGTTTATCACACTGGAGGCCTAGAGTGGAGGCAAGGTAACATTAGGTGATAACACTACTATGAAAGTTATGGGCTCATGTATGATTGGAAATTCAAATAGCTTTATTATTAAAAATGTACTTTTTGTAGATGTTTTAAAACATAATTTGCTTAGTATTAGCTAACTTTATGACAAAAGTTTTGATATCAAATTCCTTTTAAATAATGCATGATTACTCTAAATAAAAAAATTATTTTAGAAGAAAAATAGAAAAAAAAATTTATATGCTTGATTTATCTTGTATTAATTATTTGTGTAATCCTTTTTTTAAAGCTATTATGGATGATTTTTGGCTATGTCATAGGAGATTGTGTCATGCTAGTATGAAAACTCTTAGGATGATTACCCAAAAGGATATAGTTAGAGATATCCATAACCAAGACTTAACTAAACATTAAATATGTGATGCTTGTCAATTAGGGAAGCAAAATATTTCTATTCAATTAAAGATATCACCACCACTAGACCAATAGAGAACTTGTATATGGATTGTTTATTTGGTCCCATTAGTATAGCTTTCTTAGTTGGTAAAAGCTTTGGATTTATGACAGTGGATAATTTCTCTCAAATCACTTGGGTTAGATTTTTAGCATATAAAAGTGAGTCTTTTGATGAATTTAAAGTATCCTCCACTTGGATTGAAAGGAAGCTAGTAGTTATGATTTCCATAATTTATAAAGATATTTACGGAGAATTTAAAAATGACATATTTGAATTATTTAGTAAGGAATTTGGTATTGAACATAACTTTTTTTCTCCTAGAACCCCTCAGCATAACGAAATAATTAAAAGGAAAAATTGGACATTGGTGAAAGCTGCTAGGGTAATGTTAGTGAAGTA
>NW_021318858.1:103342-148911 GCF_001605985.2 Dendrobium catenatum
GTCGCTAAAAGATATCTTTAGCGACCAATTTTTTTTTTCCTCTAATTTTTTTGTCGCTATTGACTCATTTTCTTGTAGTGTAAATAATGCTTGTTATGTGCTAAATAGGGTGAATATTATATCCAAGTTAAATAAGACACCTTATAAGTTACTTAAGGGTAGGACACCAAATCTTTCTTATTTACATATCTTTGACTTTATTTGATTTTTCCTTATTAATGGTAAATTCCCTCTTGAAAAATTTGATTCAAAGTCAAATGAAAGAGTCTTCTTAAACTATTCCTCTGTGGGTAAAGCCTATAGGATCTTTAATAAGAGGACCTTAATTATAGAGGAATCCACCCATGTTATTTTTTATGAATCTAATAAATTAGTTGAGTCTAAGTTAGAAGATGGTGATCATATAGAAATTACCCGTGGAGTAGAAGTTGTTGACATAGGATGTAGAGAAGAACCTCAGGAGTAGTTTCCTAGATAATGGAGATACTCATCTAATCATGTGAGGGAACTTATCTTAGGAAATCCTCCTATAGGGGTTAGAACTTGGCAAGGACATAAGGAGGAGGTTAGTCATACTACATTTATCTCTATGATAGAACCAAGAAATATAAATCAAGTCTTAAGGGTAGTGTAAACACCACTTTATTCATTAAGAATTTAAGAGAAGAAATTCTCATAGTTCAAATACATATAGAAGATATACTATTTGGATCCACACAAAAAATCTTTGTAATGAATTTTCAGAAACTATGAGTGGGTAATTTAAATTGTGTATGATGAGAGAGCTTACATATTTCCTTATATTTAATACAAAATAGTGAGAAGATGATACATTCCTTAGTAAAAAAAAATTTAAGAAGATATTAAAGAAATTCAAGATGGAAGGTGCTAAAGGGATCATACACTAATGAGCTCAATCATTCAATTAGACAACGATGCTTATGGAAACTCAGTAGATCAAATGAAGTATAGGAGGATAACAGGATCACTTTTGTATTTGACTACTAGCAGACCTGATATAATATTTAGTATTTTTCTATGTGTTAGAATACAAGATGGTTCTAAAAAATCCCACCTGACAACCGTTAGGAGAATTCTAAGGTATCTTATAGGCACCCAGAACTTAGTATCTGGTACCTGATGCACAACAACACTTTTAAAATTATAAGATATTCAATTTTATACTTTGTAGGGTGTAGGTTAGATATGAAAAGTACATATGATATGTGCCAATTTATAGGATAATCCTTAGGTTTCTGATTTGGTGAAAAGAAAAACTCAGTATCCCTATCCACCACTAAAGTGGAGTATATAGCTATAGGAAGTTGTGTTGCTCAAGCCTTATGACTGAAGCAATAAATCCTAAACTATGGACTCTACATAGGATTAATACCTATAATGTGTGATAACACAAGTGTAATTTATATTACCATAAATTCAATCCATCATTCTTGCACAAAGCACATTGACATTAGACTTCACTTCATTTGGGATTAAGTAGCAAAGGATGACATAGAGTTGCAACATGTAAAAATAGAGAATTAATTGACAGATATTTCTACTAAACCCCTAATCTTTTACACCTTTAGTGCACTTAGGACTAGACTAGGTATCATTGATATAAATGCTTAGGAAAATAAGGGTAGAGGAAAACTAAGATATGATTGTGTGCTTGTGTGTTCATGTATGTGTTTGTTTTTGTGAAATGAATATACTTATTTTTTTAGTGTGAATTGTATTATTTATTTGTGTATCTTATTTATAAAAGATTCCCAAAACATTACACACTAAAAATTAAAAAAATAAAATCACAATTGTACTGTACGATGCACTTTATACCGTACAATTACCACAAATCTTAAAATCCTCACCATCCATGAAAATAAAGGCCTAGATTTGACCAATTATTGGAGTTTTTATTGGATGAACACCCATTCGTACTATATGATACACATGTTAGTAGCCATATAATGAACAAAATTGGATAGTATTAAATTAAATAAAATTTTGAACTGTATGAATGCATGTTCATATTGTACAATTATTTTAGTCAAAGGTCATACCAGAAGCTTCCTCTGGATGAACAATTTTACATTGATCATCCAGTGTGATTCTAATCATACTGTACAATTTGACAACTTTTTTCCTGTTTAACCAGGATGAATTAATTTCTTCTGATCATCGAATATGATTTATATCAAATTATATGATTGGAAGAAGCCTATATAAGCAGGCTATTCCAAACATTCCAATCACACAATCCTTCTCCTCATAAGCTTCTAAATATTATCCTTAGAATTATGATGGCCAGTGGAAAGAGATCTCAAGCGCTTGCAGGAAGTTCTTCACATTGATTTATAGATGATAGGATAATCACAGTTAAAGATGAGTCATCTTACCATAGATATAAGGTGGTCTGCATCACTCCATCTCGTATCCTGGATCAAAATATTCACAATTATCAGGTTCTAAAACTATTTATAAACACTAGTCTTAAATTTATTTTGACTCTGCCTTTTTCTTTCAATTTTGCACTTCTTTATGAATTTTTTTCTGAATCTGAAAATCAATGCCGAGTATACCACCATGCATTCATATGTCTGTTGGCATCATGTAGAGGTCACCTCTTAAGACCTTACTAAAATTTTATAAACTAAGGGAGATTATAACTAAACTACTGTGAATCTAACTCTTAGAAATGCCCTTCTGAATCATCACCAGCCACTTTCCATACACTTAATCATAATGCACATATCATCTAGCATGTCCTTTGAACCTCTATTTTACCTAAGGCTAGAGATAGAGTCAACATTGCCCCAATACTGTCAGTTGTCACCTATCAGATCATGTCTAACACAAAGTTTGATGCTCCTTTTCTTAAAATCACCATAACTTTAAACTATATATAAAAAATTATTTTTTCAAAACTAATAATGAAAATTATACTTATAAATAAATATATTATATTTAATAATATTTAAATAACATATTTTATTACATTAATTTTCTAAAAATTCTAAATATTATATCAAACATTATTAGAAATTAAACATTCTATAAAGTTATATCATAGGTAGAAAACTCAAATTAAAATTTTATTTTCTCAATTTAAGTTTTCTAGATAAATCCAAAATGAGTTTTCATTTTCTAAAAAAAAAAAATCAAAATCCGTATAGAGTTTTTTGAAAATTCAAAACCTGTTTTACTAGTTTGAACTTTTTAAATTTTTTTAATTATTTTTCGTATGCTTAATGCAACACATGTCATGAGCTTTTAAAAAAATCACCTAATATATACTATTTGTAGGTCCACATTTCGTTCGTGCAATTTTTTTATTTTTTTTGGATTTACATATATATCATTTTATTTCAAGCTATTTACATATCACAAATCTCAAAATCCTCACCATCCAGGAAAATAAAGGCCTAGATTTAACCAATTATTCCAGATTTTATTGGATGAATACCCATTCGTACTATATGATACACATGTTAGTAGCCATATAATGAACAAAATTGGATAGTATTAAATTAAATAAAATTTTGAACTGTATGAATACATGTTCATACTGTACAATTATTTTAGTCAAAGGTCATACCAAAAGCTTCCTTTGGATGAACAATTTTACATTGATCATCCAGTGTGATTCTAATCATACTGTACAATTTGACAGCTTTTTTCCTGTTCAACCAGGATGAATTAATTTCTTCTGATCATCGAGTATGATTTATATCAAATTATATGATTGGAAAAAGCCTATATAAGCAGGCAATTCCAAACATTCCAATCACACAATCCTTCTCCTCATAAGCTTCTAAATATTATCCTTGGAATTATGATGGCCGGTGGAAAGAGATCTCAAGCGCTTGCAGGAAGTTCTTCACATTGATTTATAGATGATAGGCTTACCACAATTGAAGATGAGTCATCTTACCATAGATATAAGGTGGCCTGCATCACTCCATCTCATATCCTGGATCAAAATATTCTCAATTATCAAGTTCTAAAACTATTTATAAACTAAACACTAGTCTTAAATTTATTTTGACTCTGCCTTTTTCTTTCAATTTTGCACTTCCTTATGAATTTTTTTGTGAATCTGAGAATTAATGCCGAGTATACCACCATGCATTCATATGTCTGTTGGCATCATGTAGAGGTCACCTCTTATGAACTTACTAAAATTTTATAAACTAAGGGAGATTATAACTAAACTACTGTGAATCTAACTCTTAGAAATTCCCTTCTGAATCAACACCAGCCACTTTCCATACACTTAATCATAATGCACATATCATCTAGCATGTCCTTTCAACCTCTATTTTACCTAAGGTTAGAGATAGAGTCAACATTACCCCACTACTGCCCGTTGTCACCTATCAGATCATGTGTAACACAAAGTTTGATGCTCCTTTTCTTAAAATCACTATACCTTTAAACTATATATAAAAAATTATTATTTCAAAACTAATAATGAAAATTATACTTATAAATAAATATTATATCGAATTAAGAGGTCCAGAGTTCGAGTCTATGTGTATGCTTTGTGTGTGTGAATTTGCCTTAAACGGCCTAAATATCCCAAAAAAAAATTTAGAAGTTAAACATGTACTAAGCATTTAACAAAGTTGTATGTATGTAATATTTTTTTATGCGGTTCCGAAGATTTCTCCATCTACTGCTGAGAAGTCGAGGCAAAAACCTTTGGCAGCTTTGCATAATCGCACACCAGCAATGACAGCTCCACTCGTCCGTCCTCGCCTGCTTCCCTTCCTCTTTCTTCTCGTCTACTTTTCCAATCTTTGCAAAATAATAGCTTCTGAGACACGTGAGCGAGAAATCCGATTCCCGAAACCCCAGTTTCCTTATCTTTCTGACGCCGTCGTCTCTCGCATAGCATTCGGCTCATGTGCTAACCAGAGCGCCCCGCAGCCTATCTGGAACGCGATCATCGATTTCGCTCCCCAACTCTTTATTTGGCTCGGCGACAACATTTATGGTGATAACCGCCGTCCCTTAAGGTTTTTCGGCCGTGAGGCCACCTTCGGCCCTTTGAAGAACACTCCTAGGTTCTTCCCGTCCGAAGAAAGTGAGATGCGTCGGCGCTATCAACTCGCTAAGGCCCAGCCTGGTTATTCCCAGCTGAGGAAACGTGCTCAGGTTACCTCGTTTTAGTATTGTTTTGATTTTAGATTATAGGATTTTAATGTCTTCAGTGGAAACCAATTGAACTTATTTGCAGGTTATTGGCACATGGGATGACCATGACTATGGATTGAACGATGCAGGGAAAGAATTTTCTGAGAAGAATACTAGTCAAAGGCTTCTGTTAGATTTCCTTGATGAGCCCGAAGATAGCGCTCGGTATTTTTTATAGTAAAGATATTATTGATAACTTTTTATATTTCTATTACTTTCATTAATGATTCCGTTTCGTTGATATATTGATAATTTCAACTTTTATATGAATGCCCGCCTAATGTAGTGCAAATGTGAAGTAATACCGCAAATTCGCACTTTTTTTAACTTGCATTGGCTGGAAGTTCAATTTAATTTTGTCATTTGATGTCAGCAAGTACAATAATTTAACAATGTAGTCAACTTCCATTATCTTTGAATCTGGTTTTAATTGTTTACTCATTTAATCTATTGGGAAAGTTAGTAAATCTTCCCTTTAATGTATGCGATAATAATAAGTCTGCGTGTCTTCTCTTTTGTAGGCGAAGACAAGCTGGTGTCTATGCTTCTTATTTGTTTGGCCCCAAGGGAAAGCAAGTAAAGGTTAGTGGTCTGAAATTTAGGCTTCCAGGTGGCTTTTATCTCCTAAAAGAATAATGAATCAGGCAAAAAAGTTCAAATTGTCTAATGATGTTTTATTCTTCCTATTCTTTTAGTATCATTGATTTTCTTAGTTATGACATTGCTGATGAAGTAGGTGACCAAAATTACTTGTTGAACTATACTTTTAATCCGAATTACAGACCAGCTCTGCTTCGAGTTGATTCTATCATGGTCTCTGGTTGTGCTTCCTCAGGTTATTCTTTTAGATACAAGATATCATAGGGATCCGTTGTTCAGTGATGGAACTATATTGGGGGAATCACAATGGGAATGGCTAGAGAAAGAGCTTTATGGTCCAGGTTCTGAAATTACGATTATAGCATCTTCTATTCAGGTAACTAGAATTTTCTTTTCCTTAAAAAAATAATTGATTCGTGAATTTTTATTTTGCATGTAGAAGGCTACTGCATAATCCTCACACTGACTGGAACTGTTTCCGAAAGAACCATTTATTGCATAATGACTGCTTAACGTGAGCTGACATATGATTTTTGAATTTTTGACCAAGCGACAGAAATGCAGTGGTATTATTTTAGCTCCCGACAGTTTGTTTACGGAATTTTTTTTGCAGTGAGTTTCTTCAGCAATTCTAGCAACAATTCACCAATTTTAGCAATTTTTTGCATTTCGGGTCACTTAGGAAAAGACTAAGTACCAATTATAAGATATTTGAATTCAGTATTTAATGAAAAATAAAATAAGCCCAATTAGCATTTGCTCATCTCGTGTTGCCCTAGCTTACAAAGTGCGTGAGGTGAGGGGTTCAAATCCAGCCTTGCATGGTTTAAAAAAAAAAAAAAATCATGCGATTAGTAGGTGTGAAGCTGTGGATATCGTAGATCTAAGTATACTGGTGAATGGGAATTTATATTCGAGGATATAACCTTCTGTTAAAAGTTAGTTGAAGGAAAATACTTTAGAATATGTTAGCACGTAAAGGAGAAATTATAGGGTTAGATAAGTGGTCTCCCAGTTTTTCTCAGTCATCTTTGAAGGGTTTATTAGCCCCTGTTTGGATAAGGATGCCCCACCACCCTTTACAATATTGGGATGAGATTAATATTAGCAGAATTGCTTCTAAGGTTTGAATACCTTTGATGATTGATGGTAACATGTTTCAGTGGGGTAGAAGAGAGTATGCGAGATTTTGTGTCCGGATCTTGCTAGATAAACAGCTTCAATTGGGAGTTTGGGTAGAACGTATTTCAGGCTGTTTCTATCAAAAAATTGAATATGAAAGGATTTGAAATTTCTACTTCAAATGTGATAAAATTGGACACATCATGAATGATTGTTTGGAAGTCATCGGAGAAGTCAAGGAAGTTCCTTATGTTGTTGTCAAATCTTCTGCTGTTGTAGTTGTTGTTGCTAAATCAGTATTGACTGTTAAAAGAGGCTTATAAAGAATAAAGTAAATTTGTTCATGATAGTTCTGTTGTTCAAACTAATGGGAATTGTCCGGATGATGATGGGAAAAATGTTAAGTATGGTCCTTGGATTCATGTTATTTATGGGACGAACAAGGGAAAACCTCTTAATAGAAGAAGATTTGTTCAGAATAATGTATGGGTTAAGAATAGTTTGAAGGCAGATCCATGTATTGAATCTAGGAATTCTAGAGGAAATCTTAATGGGTCTTATGGTGAAAATAGTTTGAAAAGGCCTAATTTAAAGACAGAACAAGTGAGTAATCCTTCTGTCAAAGAAGCTGGGAGCGATTTGCTGGCCAACAACTTAAAATTTTTCTTCAATACAATCAGGTGCTGGAGCAGAGTCCGATATGGATTCAATGCCTTTGTCATCATTAATTCTGTTTATTCCGGATAGGTTATTAGACCTACGCAATTGTCTCAATGCTAACCAAGAGGGGGGGGGGGGTGAATTGGTAATTTAAAAAACTCGGTAAATTTTAGAAAACCGATCTATAATTTTAGCACAAAATATTTTTCAACTATAAACATTAATGTGCGTAAAATAAAAATGCGGAAAATAAAAGAGAACAGAAAAATACCAAGTTTTATAGTGGTTCGGTCTAACTAGACCTACATCTACTCCCTGAAAACTCTCTCTTCAGGTATTGCACTATACCAAAGTGACTCTCTTTTTGCCCCCACTGCAAGGTGGAGAAGCTTTTACAATTTCTTTCTTCCACCAATCCCCGATGCGCAGAGAACTGTCGTCCTTTCACACCCTCCAAGTTTCGGTAGAGAATCGTCATCCTTTCACACCCTCCAAGTGTCTGCAGAGAACCGTCGTCCTTTCACGCCCTTCAAGTATCAGCAGAGAACCGTCGTCCTTCACACCCTCCAAGTGTCGGCAGAAAATCGTCGTCCTTTCACACCCTTCAAGTGTCGACAGAGAATTGTCGTCTTTTTTCACCCTCCTGGTGAAGGTAGAGAACCCACGACCGATGTTGAAGAACTTCACTTAAGAGCCTTCCGAGGAGATGGGCAGAAACTCTAAGGAAACAAAGAGGTCCTCACTTTGGGTAACCTTGTGAATCCCTCACTTGATCTCTCACTTTGGGTAACCTTGTGAATCCCTCACTTAAGAACCTACCCCCTCACTTGATCTCTCACACTTTACTCTCACAATCTCTACGAAACACTCACACTCAATGACCACTCTCAAGGGAAATTCACAACAAAGGTGTTTTGTGACAGTTTTTAGGACTCATATAGAAAGGATATGAAAAACCTTCCAAAAATTAAAAATTGCAAGAAAACTATCCTACGATCATACTATGTGATCGCATGCCGTCCCCTATGAATGAATAGTGTCCTGTACGAATTGCCTGTACAAATGTATAATGTCTCGTACGAACGTATAGTGTCCAGTACGAATCACTCGTATGAATGCATAGTGTCCCATATAAATCGTCCGTACGAATGCATAGTGTTCCATACAAATAGTTCAAATTTGTCTGTACGAACTGACATTATAATGTACGAACAATTCAAAAATTGAAAAAATTTGGCCGGTACAATTGTGTACGAACCCATTTCATACTCTGGTAGTCGTCTGTACGAACCCTACATCGTACAATACGAACTAGTTAAATGAAATCATGCTTCATATGGTACAAACATGGAGGAGCCCATTTCGTACTCTGGACGTCGTATGTACGAAGTAATTTCGTAAAGTACGAATAGTACGAAGAAAATTTTCAAGGCATGATTCGATTAACTTCTTTCTAGAGAAACACTCAGATCAAATCGTCCCGTACGATCCCAGAATTGTACAGTACGATTAGTTTAAAAAATACAAGTTTTTACACTCCCCCAGTGTGTGTGTACGATTATCCAATTACAATCATACTCTCTCAAACTAAAAAAAAAAGAAAAATTATAGACTTCATTACATGAAATCCTAATATAATATATTTTTAAGTCTTCGGCATTCTGGAGTATGATTTTTCTAAAATGTTAGTATACACACAAAACAAGTATAGAATGAAAAATACTATGAAATATAATGATGTGAGCCATAATATTTGTTATCATAAAAAATATAAACTCGTGAGTAATGAGTCGCAACAATCTCCCCCTTTTTGATGATGTCAAATATTACTGGTTGAATTTGCAAATTAAGTTTTATTTCTCTCATATTCTTCCCCTCATTAAGATAATCATTTTAAAAATAGGGAAAATTAAAACAATTTTTTTTTAAATAACAAAAAGATTTCTAAAAAAAAATTCTTGTACGAAATAAATACAATAGTACATTCTCCCCCTTAGACATTATCAAAAAAAGAGGAGCGCAAAAATAAAAATTTGAAAAAAATTCTAAAGATCAAACGGGCCCTAATCAGGTGAAGGTTATGTTATAGAAGAATCAGTTTGAAGTTTTTGCAAATTTTCTTAGAATGAGAAAGTTACCTCTTTATTTTATTCAAAAACTTAGTAGGACATGAATTGACAATACATAATCCAGAAAGGTTAGATATTCAAAATTTGTTAATCCTAGCTCAAGTTCCTTCAAAGGCTCAAAAATTTTTTAAGTCAACATCTAAATCAAGGAACAAATTAGATAAAGAAACACTAATCTTTTCAAAACTCAAGGAACAAATTAGAGAAAGAAACGCTAATCCTTTCATGAAATATATTTAATAAAAGATTAATGCAAAAATTGATAAATCTATAATCATGATTTTCAAACTCAAATATCAAAAGTATTAATAGATATAAGAGTTTTCTCAAGTTTTAAGAAATACAAGAAATGTAAGCAAATTTATTGTGGGCTCATTTTGTCTCTTTATTAATTTTTGGTGTACTTTCCGCAACTTTTAATTTTTTGATACACTTTGTATATCTTTTCAAATATGGCGTCATTGTGCATCTTTTTAGCTTTGGGCTCATTTTGTACTTCTTTTCTTTTTAACACTTAATGTAATTTCAAAAACAAAAGAAAACTCATTCTACTAGCAAAAATGAACTGCTTGATTAATAAAATAATGAAGTTGATTCAACAACTTGCAAAGATCCCTATGAGATAGAAAAAATTATGAAAAAAGTTTAATTTCAAAATTCAATTTATAATTTGATGAAGATTTTGATTCAAAAGTAAATTAGTCTCATTAAGAAATGAGATAGAGAGACAAAATCATGAGTTTTTTCTTTTCACTGTTTTTAGAGAAGTCAACCACAACTTACATAAAAATTCAATAAAATATGAGGTAAATGTTTCATTTAAAAAAAAAAATTGAAAAGTGATTTGATTCTCTAAAGTGTATAAAAAACAAAATGTGAAATGTGTGTTAATTAGAGTAATTTTACAAATGATAGAAAGAATATAAATAAACATATCTTAAAAAATAGCACAGAAAATTAAACACATTCACAAAAGAAAAGAAAAAAAAATGCACGCACACATTAATAACATACAAACAAAATTTTAAACATCATCTTGCTTCTAGTCTGATGATTCAGAAGTTAGGTCTGCCCAAAAAATTTTTTACTTTTTATCATTTGCCATTATTACAATTTGCTTATTTTTACTGTTTTTCATTATAGGAAAAGTTTTTAAGTTCAGACACTCATTTTTAATATGACTGGATTTTCTTCACCCAAAGCAAATTACTTTAGAGAAATTCATAATATTCTTATCATTTTTACATTTATTCCTCTTTTATTGATGTTGATGCTTGCACTTTAGTAGCTTTTCAAATTTTCTCATTATCGATGCTGTCTCCTTACTTTCATCATCTATTGAGTTGATTTTTTCCATGTCGTCAATTTTTAGCACTATCATTTCACCTGCATTCAAAAGTCTGACTCACAGTTTGCTCATTAATAATGAGTGAGCCATTTAAGTTATCAATAGTATAATCATTCAAATCTTTTGATTCAATTATAGCAGTGACTTTACCATTAAATTTTTCAGGTAGACATCGTAAAATTTTATTTACTTTTTCAAAGTTTGATAAAGTACACGTTTTAGATATCTTGGATCTATTGTTCAGAGTGATGGTGAAATAGATGGGGATATTATCAGCAGAATTCAAGTTGGATGGTTGAAGTGGAGGAATGCATCGGGCTTGTTATGTGATAGAAATGTACCCCTCAAACTTAAGGGAAAATTCTATAAGATGGTAGTGAGGCCTGCAATGCTTTATGGTGCCGAATGTTGGCCTTTAAAAGAGAAGCATAATACTAAGTTAAGTGTGGCAGAGATGAGGATGCTCAGGTGGATGAGTGGCTTTACCCTTAGAGATAGGATACGAAATGAGCATATACGTGAAAAGGTTGGAGTAGCTCCAGTAGAAGATAAGATTAGAGAAAGTCGCCTTAGATGGTTTGGTCACATAAAACGGCGGCCTTGCGATGACCCGGTTAGGAGAGTAGAGGTATTAGATTTGACTTATGTTAAGAAAGGTAGGGGTAGACCTAAAAAGACTTGGTTAGAAAATATTAGGAATGACCTTTCTTTATTAGATTTAAACGAGAATTTGACTTTTAATAGGACACAATGGAGAAAAAGGATTCATGTAGCCGACCCCACGTAGTGGGATAAAGGCTTGATGTTGTTGTTGTTTCAAAGTTTGAAACTTCTCTACCTACAGCTTGCAATGATGTTACTATTTGTGAAAACCTAGTAAACATGTTTAAGATAGTCTCATAAGATTTTATGCTAAAGAGTTCATAGTCATACATAAAAATATTTAACTTAGATTGCTTGACTTCACTAATATCTTCATATGTAATGCATAAATTATCTCAAATTTTTTTGCCGGTAGTGCATGTAGAGATTTTTATATAATCTTCATAATATAAAGCACAGAACAAACAATTCATACATTTAGCATTCAATTAAGCATAAATTTGTTCTACTCTACTCCGTTCAAAAATTGGTATATCGGTTTTGATTCCATCTATAATATGTGACGGTATATAATAGTCAGTTTGAATTATATGCCACATTCGATAATCTATTGATTATAAGAAAGTAAACATTCGAATTTTTCAAAAATCAAAAGAAATATTTTTAAATAAAGGTGGTTCTAGTGATCGAATATTCTTCAGGTGTGTTACGGTTTTCAAAAGTAACCATTATCTTTTTCAAAAAGTAGTCTAAACTTAAAGTTTTGAAACAAAGCTCTGATACCACTTGTTGATTCCAAATAGGTTGTTAGACCTACACAATTATCCTAATGAAGGGGGTGAATTGGTATTTTAAAAAACTCTTGATAAATTTTAGAAAATTAATTTATAATTTTAACACAAAAGAATTTCAAAAATGCGTAAAATAAAAATGCAGAAAATAAAAAAGAACAGAAGAACACCAAGTTTTATAGTGGTTCGGTCCATCTAGACCTACATCCACTCCATGGAAACTCCTTCAGATATTGCACTATACCAAAGTGACTCTCTTTTTGCCCCCATAACAAGTCAGAGAAGCCTTTACAATTCCTCTCTTCCACCTATCCCTAGTGCGGCAGAGAACCGTCATACTTTAACACCCCCAAGTGTCGGCAGAGAGCCATCGTCCTTTCACACCCTCCAAGTGTCGGCAGAGAACCGACATCTTTTCACACCCTCCAAGTGTCGGCAGAGAACCGGCATGCTTTTTCACCCTCCTGGTGAAGGCAGAGAACCCGTGACCAATGTTGAAGAACTTCACTTAAGAGCCTTCAGAGGAGATGGGCAGAAACTTGAAGGAAACAAAGAGATCCTCGCTTTGGGTAACCTTGTGAATCCCTCACAACCCCTCTCACTTGATCTCTCATACTTCACTTTCACAATCTCTCCCAAACTCACACTCAATGACCACTCTCAAGAGAAATTCACAACAAAGGCGTTTTGTGATAGTTTTTAGGACTCCTTATATTAAAAGGACATTAAAAACCTTCTAAAAACTAAAAATTGCAAGAAAACTGTCTTGCGATTGTATTATACGATCGCATACCATCCCGCACAAATGAATAGTGTCCCGTATGAATTACCCATACAAATGCATAGTGTCTCGTACGAATCATCCGTATTAACGCATAGTGTCCCGTACGAAAACATAGTGTCCCGTACGAACACATAGTATCCCGTACGAATAGTTCAAATTCGTTTGTACGAACTAACATCGTATTGTACGAATAGTTCAAAAATTGAACAAGTTTGGACGATCCGATTATGTACGAACCCATTTCGTACTCTTGTACTCGTCTGTACGAACCCTACATCGTACAGTACGAACTAGTTAAATCAAATCATGCTTCGTATGGTACGAACATGGAGGAGCCCATTTCGTACTCTTTACGTCGTATGTGCAAAAGTAATTTCGTATAGTTCGTACAATATAAAGAAAATTTACAAGGCATGGTTAGATTAACTGTTTTCTAGAGGAACACTCAAATCGAATTGTCTCGTATGATCCCAGAATAGTACAGTACAATTAGTTTAAAAAATACAAGTTTTTACACTCCCTCGGTGTGTGTGTACAGTTAATACTAAACTTAAATCTTTAGGTCATGTTAAGCTTCTTCCTAGAAATAGAAAACTTGATATGATGAATAAAGAAAGGGGTGGTGGTTCGTTACATAACAATAATCATGTCTTCAATTGCATTTTTAAATTGTAGAGGAGCTAGAAAGAAGCAAGCTTCTCTATACCTTAAAGAGTTTGTGAAAAATTTTAATGTATTTTTTGTTGGTTTATTGGAGAAAGAAAATTATCATCCATTGATAGGATGGAGATTTATAAGCTTATTTGAGTTTATTTAGATTTTCTTTTTCATCTTGCTTCTGAGGGAATGTCGGGTGGTATTCTTGTATTATGGAGATCTATCATTGCTTCTTTTTCTATGTTGGAAGCTTCTTCACATTCTGTGATTGGAGAGTTGAATATTTTTAATAAACGTGTTTGGGTTATTTCTACTGTTTATGAGAATAAAGATAACTTCAAAAGGAGAGATTTATGGAATAGATTGGAGTTTTATTCTTCTAAAGATATTCCATATGTTATTGTTATAGATTTCAATTGTCTTTTATCTAAAGATGATAAAAGGGGAGGAAATAAATTTGTTTTTCACAAGGGTCACAAGAAATGAAGATGTTTATGACTAATAATGACTACCATGATGTTGATTTTTTGGGGCCTAAATTCAAATAGTGTAATATTAAAGAAGGTGGAGCTCGTATATTGAAAAAGCTTGACATATGTTTTGTCACAATTCGGCCCGGTGAGCTCGTGCAGACGAGGAGGGAACAGATGTCGGACATTCAGAACATAAACTTTTCTTAAATCATGCATTGAACAATCTAAAACACTTCAAAAGAAACTAAAAGCGCCTCGAAATATTTTTCAAATTATATTAAACATTGCATTTCATTTCATATCATTTCATATATACTAAGGTAGTTTAAAAATCTATCATTCATGCTAAACCACCAAAAAAAAGAAAACTACAACTAAAAAGACATAAGAGGAACCTGTCATCCGGTCATCTGCATTTGTAGGTGAACCAAGGGTGGTCAGTCATTCTTTGCAGTGGGTTCTCCTAAAAAATGTCCCAAAACGAGGGAATGAGCTAGAGCTTTATAGGAAACACTAACTCTAACATCTCCATATACCATTTAAATGAAAATTTACATGTATGCTAAAAGTGAAATGTCATGATTGTTAGATCATATGGATATGCTTTCAACTATGTCATATGTCTTATACTATCATGCACCGACACTTCTCCTCAAAGAGGTGTGCAGTGTCCGACACCGTATCCGACACGACACTCGTCCGACACTCCTCCGACACATGTCGAACACGCCGAAAATATGTCCGATTAAAAATATTAAATACAAATTGAACACGCGTGTCTGACATGCGTATCTTAAATATTTTATTAATTTTTTAAAATAAAATTTCTTGTATTTGGCGGGATTTAAACTAAATTTCTTATTTCCTATCCACAACACCAAATCAACATCTGCACTTAATACCCAATCATTGAATATTCTTATTTTATTTCTTTTTGACAGTGAAGGTATTTTCATCTCCTCTCTCGGTGAGTGATAAACAGCATCCACATCTCACTCTAGACATTCTAATACTAATCATTTTAAACCTTCGAAACTATATTCACAAAGATATTTCAGTGTCATTACAGGACTTTTTAGACTGTACAAAGAAGTTTCACTTCATTGTCTTGATAATTCTGAGGTCAGAGTAAACTTAATCTCTCATGAAGCCTCTAAAAAATAAATAAATAAAAGCACAAGCATCGATATATCCATAACGGTCTTGTTGTGTTTGGACTTAAGAGGCATGGTTAGAAAAAAAAAACTGTAGGTAAAGTCTTATTTGATTCTTGGTTTAGCACTCCAAATGAATCAATAATTGGATTCATAGAAGTTGAATGAACAATAATATTGGAATTACTTTTTTTGTTCATGATATCACCATGATTATAGAAAACTTTGAAAAGCTTGTTAAAATCTTGGTGCATAGTAAAGGTTATGAAAATTTCCAATAAAATAATATATGTCTTGATATAGTTGTTATTGGCAAAACTATGAGTAGCATCCAAACTAAATTCAAGATGAAACTTGAGAATGTTATAAACTCTCTAACCTCCAAAAGAATTAGGTTCATTATGCCAAAAGAGGTTGACTTTGAATCACTTGCAGGATTAGAATGAAATATTTCTCCCCTATGAGAGGAAAATTCTATGATAATCCCAATTGAATATTCAACCTTCTTGAATGATGATAAAAGTATGTCCATAAGATTTAAAAATTATAAAGCTTCTAATCAAGATGATAACTAGAATCAGATTTAGATTTGATGATGATTGAGGATGATGAGAATGGTGAAGGTATTGATGATGATATAGGCTATAAGAATAAAAGTGTATATTTCTCCTATCTACATAACATAGATACCTATTGGAGAATTGTTCCGACCTTACATAATTATTATAGAAGAATCAACAGAATTAGAAAGATTGATATATTTTATGTTGATGCTAAAGAAAATATAAAAAAAAATTTATGGACCCGAAGATTCAAATAGGACCCTCCCCTTCATTTGTAATCATCTCATACCAAGATCAAGGATAAGAACTGTAAAGTCGTCGTGGATAGTGGCAACTGCATCAATGCTGTCTCCTCCAGCATGGTGTCTAAGCTTGGCTTGTCTGCCGTTCCCCACCCCAACCCCTATAAGTTAGCTTCGGTCAACACCTCTGCCTTGGAGGTAACGGAACGAAGCGTCATACCCATCTCCTTCGCTGATTATAAGGAGAACGTTTGGTGTGATGTGTGGATCATGAATGTGGGACAAATCCTTCTAGGTCGTCCCTGGCTATTTGACAACGATGTCCACATCTATGGTCTTTCAAACAACTGCGTGTTTGAACATAAGGGCAAAAAGATCAAGCTAGTGTCATTACAGCCTCGGGATACGGATGAGCCTGAATCCAGCTCTGTTAAAACCAAGAAGGGACTAAATCTGATAACCGCTATAACCTCGAGTGCCCCTTCACACACCTTAGTCGATCGTGAGACTCCCACTGAGTCTAACGAATCTGTCCCTCTTGAGAGTCAGCTCGTACCTAGTAGGCTTGTGGAGATCCATCTTCCTGATCCATTACCCCCGATGATAGTCAATTCTTATGTTTTAGATCTAGCCCCTGGAGCCTCCCTATCTGAGCGTATCCTAGTTGGACTCGACTACCATGATTAAGTGACTTGTACCCTTGGCTTAAGTCCTTTCGAAATTGTATATGGGTTCAAACCTAGACAGCCGTTAGATCTGATACCCATGAGTTCTAGGTATAGGATTTCTGAGTCTGCATCAGCATTTGCATCTCATTTTCATGAACTTCATAAAGACATTGCACAACAAATTAAAAAGAATAATCAGGAATATAAATTACATGCAGATTTAAAACGTCGATTTAAAACTTTTGAGGTTGGTGATTTTGTTATGGTGCGGATTCGTCCGGAACGGTTCCCTCCGGGAACAGTTAAGAAATTGCATGCAAAGAGTGCTGGGTTTGTCAAAATACTTAAGAGAATTAATGACAATGCTTATGTAGTTGATCTGTCTGCAGATTTCAATATAAATCCCTCTTTTACCATAGAAGACTTAGTGGCATATGAAGGTCCTGGTTTTAACCCACAAAATCCACTATCAAAACAGCCTTGTGTGAACCCACCCTGTGAGATCCCAAACCTACCTCCACTACTAAATATTCCCAAATTTCCTATAGCAGAGCAAGTGGAGGCAGTCTTAAGTGATGAAATCATATCCACAAGAGGAGGACGAAGAAGATATTTGATCAGGTGGAAAGGAAAGCCCGAGTCAGATGATACGTGGCTAGATCGCGAGAAGTTGCAGCAGATTGATCCAAATGCACTAGAGATCTATGAGCGCCAAAGATTCTTATTTGACGAGTCGAGTTTTCTCCCACCCCGGGAGAATGATGGGTACATCAGATCAGCATGGAAGGTTTATCAGAGACGTGACCGCCGATTTATGGCCACGATCGAATCCTTGTATTTCTGAGTCATGATTGTATTTTATTTTATTTATGCATTTTCTATTTTTTTTAGGTGTCGTTATTATTTCCCTTTGTACCCCTTTCATGGGAGTGGTCGCATGTAAGCCCAAAGGGCAAGTTGGTCTTTTATTTTCTTAAGTCTTTGTACCCGACTATTTATAGCCTCATTTCCTTTGTTTTGAGCTAATGAATGATTATGAAGAATTTTCCTGCACTTGTGTTTGAGAGCCTTTGAGAGTTCTTGGAGAGTTTTGGAGAGATCCCCTGGAGAGGGAGATTGACGTATCACCCACCAACCTTGGAGACGGCCGGGTTCGTGGTTTTATCTCCTTTTTTTTCTTGTCATCGCATCATCGTCGAGCTTCCAAAACCCTCCACCCATCCTCCTCCCCGTCACGGCCAAAGCTACCTCACCCAATCCCCCTCCCTTTCCAAACTCCACGGCCAAGCATCCCCAATTCCCCTTGCCGCCGGCCAAGGCCATAGCTGCCGGCCACTAATCCACTTGCCTATTTTATTTTGTTTTCTGATTAGGTTGGGCTTAGTTGGGATCAATTTGAAATTCAAATTCATTCAAATTTGAACTCAAATTATTTCCTAAATTAGCTCTTCTATTTTAGGAAAGTAGTTGATTTAGATCTAATTTTGAATTTTGAATTCAAGAGGATTTTAATTAAATATTCCCTAATTTTGAAACCTAAATTAGGAATCTTCCATTGCTCTCATCAATCAAAGCCCCACCCATACTTGCCGCCGGCCCCATGCCATCTCCCATTAATCCCTTATCAAGTTATTTCCTAACTTCAACACAATACTTAGGAAATAATTTGAAAGCCACGGAACTCCTCTTTACCGAATTCCCCTAACCTGGAATGGATTAATTTATTGCCTAAGTGGTAATTGCATTTTTGGAAATAAAGCAATTCTTCCCTTTTCTTTTCTCTGCATTGTCGCCTCCTACACCCGTCTCCCTCTTTCACCCGCCCCCTCTTTTCTCTACCAAATCCCCACTTTCTCCCTTATTCCTCATACAAGTTCTAAACCTTAATTCTTCTACTGTTCCTCTATTTCCTAAACACAAAATCTGAGATTTCTCTCAGATTTTGAGAAGGAAATCTGAGATTGTTCCTTACCACAACTTGAAGAAAGTTTCTTATCTCATTGCCCATGACCTTCTTCAAGAGTACTCGCTACCGTGGGAACTTCAACCATTAATCCCTATGAATGGCGGATCCGGAGACTGAGTACGGCATCACTTGGGACGACGACAGCTTCACCGACATCCTTGGGTCCACTTTCTTCGACGTGATTCCGGAGATTGACCACACAATCGAAGAATACGTGGATCGCATTTTGTTCGCGTTGACGGAAGCCATTGACGAGCATTTTGAATGCATCGAGTGGAGGATCTCCTCGTCTCCTTAAGCAAAGGTTTCTCTTTCACTTGCCTCTAATTTCTTTTAAGTCTAAATTCTCGCTGGTGTGATTGTCGTCACAAAAGTCTCCTCCACGTGCTCTTGCTAAGCCTAGTAATTCATAGGTTATTGAGTGTACTTTCTTTGCATCCTAAATCTCATTGTTAGACTAGGGATTAAATTGAAGACTACTATTTTGCATTGTTTCAATTGTCTTATTTATCTTGAAATTTCAAAGCTTGGAGCATGTGATTTAGCCTACGCAAAGCATCTCTTTATTTGTTTTAGTCGACGTTAAGAATTGCTAATAATTTTAATCCAAAATTATTCTAATCAAAGAGTTGTGCAATGCCTAAAATGAAGCCATAAGCATGTCATCTAAGTAGTCCTGCATCAATCTTGCTAATAAACAAGTGGTAGAAAGAGAGATTTAGAACATTTAAGACAATTTATACAAATTTCATGGTTTAATTTAATGTTCCTTATTACACAAATAGGGGATATAGATGTCCATCAATAACTTTGACTTTGAGGATAACATGTAAGAAAGTATAAGAATATAATAGGTGAACACAATTCATCTTTTGATCAGATTCACTTGATTCAATATTCAAGTATTCCTAGCCTTATTTAGTAATGTCAAAAGCAAGAAAAAAGGTATCTTTTGGGCTAGAAGGGAAGAAGACCAATAAAGTTTTCAAGGAAGTAATTTGTATAGAAGTTCTAATTATTATTTGTTCAAGAAAAATCATCATTTTCACTTTTTTTCATACTGTTCTCTCGCTTTAGTTTAATAAGCGTGTCTTTGTGATAATTTTAGGATTATTTTGACTTAGTGGTTTGTTGTAAAGTTTAAAACATTTTTTTCATCTATGATTATCCTCTTTTTAGTCATCACACCAAATATTATCTATCTTTCAACGAGTTGGGTCATATACGAAGTTTTGTTCTACTTTTTAATGGTAGGAACAGATTCTTAAGTTACGAGAGTATTTTTGGAATCTCCAAATATTATTCTCTGTTTTCTGTGTTTTCTTTGGACTTCAAAGAATGCTTTCTTAATTTTGGGAAGTGGATAAATTCCTAAGATTTTTCCACGCGTCTCTATATTTTTATTGACACCTATATGGTAATCATTTTTTCTAGTTTTCTGCATGAGTTTGATGTGATTAATCACGCTACCTGCAACGGTCATTTGGCTTGAAAATATCTAGTTCTTGCCAAATTTTTGTGAGAGTGGTAGAAGTTTGTGACACTCTTGCTCCCTTTCTTGCTATCATGAGCTTTTTCTCAAAATATCTAGTTCTGACCCAAGGTTGCTCGTCAGTATCCCACCTTCAATTGCTGCAAGTCCATAGAAGGAATGCTAATATTTCTTTCTTATTTCAAGAAAGTAATTGTGTGAATTATTCAGCACTCTTTAATTATTTACCATTATCATTATATTTTTAAGAACCTTAAAAACCAAAAAGAAAGTAAATTTTCTTTGTTGCCACATTTTTTTGCTTTTATATTAACATTTCATTTAACATTTTTATTCAGATTGTCTCAAACCTTTCAGCAAGCACTGGTCCGATTTTTTACGTGGAATCCTGGGGACATTTTCCAAAGGAAAGGGAACGTCTCTACAAATTGATAAGTGATAGTGAGGTTTGCATTTCATTTTATTGCATAGGGGCAATGGGATTTTGTGAATAGAGCTTGTATTATTTTTCACATTTATATGTTGACCTCCACATCAGATAAAAAGAAACAAAAAGGGGTTTAAAATCATTACCTGTTATGCCCATACACAAATCCTGTGTATAGAACCGTCGTTTGCTATAGTGCTGCAGTCTACAATGGCGCCGAACTATCGCATCCAGCCCATTCCTCCTGTGTGAAAATCTCGCCATGTTAGTGTTGTTAAAACGAGAGGTACACTCTCTTCTTCTCAGCTTCATACGCAAACTCCGATTCCTTCCCGCTTAGAAGCCTCTCTGTCCCGACCCATCCAGCAAAAACCGTGCTCCAACCGAACCTCCCTCTATTCATTCAACCATCTCTTCCGACTGCCTATCTCCAACCTATCGCAAGAAAGACCTGCCGAATCAATCGAGACCTTCGATCCTCTACTTGTTCCGATCCACGTGAAAGCCACGCAAACTGATGCTCCCTCTTCGATCCTCCAACCCATTTCTCATACCTATGCCGACCGAACTCCACCACAAGCCATCCGTTCCTTCCATGTTGACGGGAGTCGTCTTATCCATTAAATTTGTTGAAGCCGAAACCTCATTGACCTCCATCTGTGTTGATTCCATCTAATCCGCAAGTAGCCTTCCGATTCTCCTACATTCCCAATCCTCTCTCACTGCCGAAGTCGACCGACCCTCATAGCTGAACTCCATTCCGTTGCTTCCGACCCTTGCCTTCTGCCGACCTAACCCAAGACCTACCCTAGCCATCGCCTCTACCCTTCCTTGACTGAACACCTATAGCCGAAACCCTGCTTCACTCAATCAACTCAACCCTATTCAACTCAACCAAAACCCACCGTAGTCTCTGCTCTCTCTCTCGCATTGGTAATCCCTAATTAGTGATAATCATAATTAGTTATTATAATTATTGATAATTATAATAATATGATTATTATAATTATTAATAATTATAATAATTATGTTATTATGATTGTTGATAATTATAATTACTAGTAGTTATTGTGTTATCATAATTTTTTATAATTATAATTATGATTAATTATAGTAATTACATTGTTATAATTAATGATATTTATAATTCTTATTAATGATAACAATTATGTTACATAATTATTAATAATTCTAGTTATTATCAATTATAATAATTATGTTATTATTTTTTATTAATTATTATTCTTATATTATTATTAGAAAAAAAAAGAAAAGAAAAAAAAGAAGAAAAGAGATTTCAAAAAAAAAAAAGAAAAGGAAAAAGAAAAATAAAAAGAGAGGGAAGGGGGAAAGGAGTTTTGTGCATTTTCGATCATCGCTGTCAATCCACTTGTGAAGGTATAATTTTCAAAACTTGAGAAATCCCATTTCAACACTTGCAACGTGATGAACAACCACCCATGCGCATGCTTTTTTTAGCACGGTGGGATGGAATTATTTGCGATCCTCGCGACGAGGCGGGTAATCTCCTAAAATCTTGTTTTTGGTGTTTTCAACACGCCAAGGGACCCCCTATGTATGCTTTTCTTAGCGTGGTGGGAGGGAATTTGGTGCGATGCTTACAGCTAGGTGGGTGATCCCTGTGCGCATTTTTCTTAGCACGGCGGGACAGAAATATAAGCACCCGTATGCGTCTCAATGCCGTCAGGGAAACAATTATGCTTTCAAAGAGGTGTTTTTGAAGACCCGTGCACACCGTTTTTGATGTGGTGGGGGATGAAGACTACGAATTGGGTGTCCCCTGACAATTACATCGATAATGCACATCTATTTGGATGTGACGGTCAGGCTAGAACTCCTGTAGTTTTCCCTAAACGGGGGAGACGCTAGGAAACTACTGAAATTTTCTGTGAACCGAGGACAAAACTTTGACCAAAAAAAGGGACTTGGACTTGGACTTAAATCTAAGCAAAATGCAAAGTGGCACAAAACTTAAATGATTAATGGATATGGCTGGCATGATTTGAACTCAAGCAAAGACTTGATTCAAAACTGTAATGGACACAAACTCGAACTGCACTCGAATTTGAGCCTTCACTTGAATGACATCGAATTGAACATGAAAATAGACCTAATTGAATGACATGGAATAGAATCTAATGTCTAAAATAAAAGCTTGTAATTTAACACAATGACAAGCATCAATCATCCATGCAATGATTGGATGGAAAATGTAATGACATGCTTATACTTAGTGATACAATTTTTTTTTAAATGAACATCAAGGAATTGTCATTTCAATTGGGATGAAAATAGTAATTGATGATTGCAAGTTCTTTTTCAAGTTCATTGTAAATAGTAAAGAACTTGCAAGTTGATATACTAAACTTTTTCAAGCCTAATTTATTCACAAAAAATGATGATAACAAAATCCAATACAATTTGGCGACTCAAAATAATTGCAAAGACTACAATAATGTGCAATGAACATAACGACTTTGACAAGTATCAAGTAACTTGCAAGATATACATAATTGATCACCTATGAATGACAATAATACACATACAGTTAATACGGTGACTTACCAATAATCATAAACAAAGAGTACAGTGTATTTGTGAACAGCGTTAAGAGAATTGCAACGAATGCAGTGATATTTTAGCAATCAATGTCGACCCACTCATGGTTTAAAATTGCGCAATTCCAGTAAAAAACGCCTCGATGCTTACGCCTCGAGTTTTTTTATGAGGCTTGCGCCTCAACTTGGTTGAGGTCCGCCTTGAGGCCCGCTTCGCCTCATTGGCATGAGGCTTACGCCTCACGCTATATATATAAAATTTACATAAATCTTGAAGTAAATGCCCGACATTGGACTCTATAGGAGAGGAGAAGGGGAGAGAGCAGTTCACCATAATGACGATTCAAATGAAGAACCCCTTAGTGATGACTGTGCTGATGACTTATGAGTTCTTAATGTGATATGCCACTACTATTTATTTTTGGAAATTGGAATTATATGTTAATGAAAAGAATACTGGGATTTGGAAAAAATAGAATTTTGAGTTGAACTATATTTCATGTTGTCTTATTATTGTATTTGATTAAGTTCAAATAGAAAAAAAAATGTTGTCTTATTATTGAGATATTTTGATTTCACTTAATATCTTATGTTTTTTTATGTTTTATATTATTCACTCATTAGTATATAAAAAATTATCATTTTATGTTTACGCAATCTTTTGGTTTTGAGGCTTACGCCTCAAAACGCCTTGAGGCTTACGCCTCGCCTCACGAATGAAAAACGCCTCAATACCCGAATACGCAATTTTAAACATTGGACCCACTTAATAAGGAATACAACAATCCCTTGTGAAGGACGACAGCCGACATATATAAAGGAGCTTATAGTTGAGCCTTGACTTATGCACAAGAAACATCGCCCATAAGCGCATTCGAGGAAATACTAGTGTACGTACAGGAAGTGGCAGGTGATACATGTCGACACTTACAAGCAGCAGAAGGATCCAGCATGTGATGAACTGTTTATGAAAGCCATATCCAAAAGATCAAAGTAAAATACAACCAACATCATTTGATTCCAACATATGGGATTTACACGGGTCATGCAAAAAGATGTTGAAGCCCCTACGATGGACGTCAACTGTCCTACAAATATACACGGTAGTTCTTATGAACGACTAAAGATACGAAAGTAAATGCGACAATTCACCAACCAAACATATCAATCTCCTACAAGCAGAAGGGTTCAATGACACTGCGGGAGACCCATACCACAATCAACATGTTAGTTTCTATCAGAAGGATTTGACATGCAGTGGATGCAATAATGTGATACATCTATATGCGTTCAAGTGAATGTCAACATATAACGCAATGTGCCCACTAGAGTTAATGATCAATATTTGACAAATATGCTGTTAATGATTAACGCAAAGCTTTATGGCCTAAACTCACAATCATAAATAGAAAAGAAACCTATTATTACAATCATCTCAAGGACTCCAACAATTATTTTAGGAATATATATCTCGTATGATTCTACCGGATGGCCTGAGATGTCTTTCATTGCCGTAGTTATTAGTTAGAGGCAGTGGCCATTGACTCCGAAGTACAGGGCATCAGTAAAGACACATTCATCCAAGGTTAAAATGATTGATTATTTATTTTAGCCAATAGCAGAAAATGATGATGATAACATAACCTGGGAGTTGCCTATTGATATCTATACAAGTTTTGGGAAGAGAACTCCAGATCAAATCGTCTTTAGAGATGAAGTGAGCAAGTCTCACTTCAACCAGGTTTTGAACATTGAGTTGGATAAGATTATTGAGATTTGCTAGTTCTTGATGAGTAGTGGTCATACATCTAACAAATCATATACGTGCAAATACAAAAATGATACGACAAACACAAGCTCCTACAAGCTTCCATAGAAGACTCATCAAATGCCCAAAATGTCCCCGTACATGCACTGTAATATGTATGCAAGTAGGTATACCAAAATGCACGTATAACTGTAAACCCGCATGGGCCCCGACGAGCGTGTTATGGGTATACATGTGACGTCTAGGGATACTGCGCGGGTCATTAAATGAACCCCAGTTTGGGCTCGATCCTTCTAAATAGATAGATAGAAGTCGACACAGCTCGAACTATCAAATAGAAATACGGTCAAGTTGTCGACTGGAATATCTATTTTATACATTCATATAAGGCCTTTAAAGTATATGACAAAATAAATTCACCGGCATGAAGCTTATGAAACCTAATTATCTGTCAACAACTAGATAGAGTCGACAAAGTTCAATCAATAAAATAAAAATGCCCATATACTTCGATGATGGTCGTGTTGAATGTAGGGCTCAACCAGAGCAAATAATAAAAAAATGCTGTCCCAAATATCCGAAAATCCAAATTTCTAAAAATTATCTAAGTCTAAAATATTTAAAATTAAAATAATCCATTAAATCACTTAAAGCCCCATCTACCGCCCACAACAGTTTGTCGAGGGAGACAAATGAAAAAATACTTTAGCTTACAAAGAGATAGTTTCTGTTCGAGAATATCACTTGGATTCATTCTCAAACAGTCTCCTGCTAGTAGGGACGTGCCACGTGTCTTTTAACCGGCAGTTTTGTTGTCAAATGGCATCGTAGGATAAACGATTATGACCCGGGCCCGCTGAACTGGATGGTTCGCCGCCAAATGGCACCATTAAATTATGGTCATGGCCAGAGCCTGCATGCTTCCTAATGGCATCAAATCCTTGAGATATGAATAAATAGAGTATAATCGATAGGACACAGAGCCCTCTGTTAGCCAAGATGGATTCAAATTTGTCCCCTTAAACAAACACTCCCCCCAGGTATACAAGGTATCCTTGTACGACGCAACCCATGGCTGCTGACAAGGATCCTTCTGTTAGGTTGTTGGGTCGACTACCTCCTCTGACTAAGTAGACCAAGGACCACGATGACCCGGGATGACGGAACCATGGGATCTTGATCAGGTCCATCATCCATTTCCCCACCATCCGCTTTAAGTGCAAGATGGTGAAAATTTTCAATTTAAATATCAACCCTTCAAATACAAAAAGCCAATGCTGCTAGTATATGCTAGATAACATGTTATTCTCTACGTATCTGATTGAGGACTAACCTTAATCGAAAGTTCTCTCCCGTTATCGAGAGAGGTAATTAACTATAGGGGTTTGCTCCTATAGGAAACAAGAACTCAGATCATAAAGTCCTCGCAAAATGAGGGCGAAATCTCTGAGTAGTATCTTATCTACAATCTCGATCTGTCTTCCCAAAATTTACCCCGGAACTTAAATCGTTAAAAATCTCCTGAAAGCAGCGGGGAAGGCGGGGGCCGAATTTTCGGAGCCTACATTATATGGCCCAACTTTTACAACACAGGTTTCATGCTTGAAATTGTGGATTTAGTTTTCTATGCAAGAAATTACTCCTAAATATTTAATGAATCATTTCATTCGGTTATAAGTTTCTGTTAGGTTGTCATTTAATTTTAAATATATTAAACTCTGGATAACTTGGTGTAATTTACAATACTTTTACATTGTATATCTTATGCAGAGAAGTGGAGTGTTTTTCATCAGTGGTGATGTTCATTTTGCCGAGATTACACGTTATGACTGTGGTTGCGAGTATCCATTATATGACATCACCTCAAGTGGTTTAACTCAAGCTGTTGAGAGGACTGTACCTCCACCCTTGGATTATCTTTTGAGGTTAGCAGCCTGGTTAACGCCAACAACTATGAGAGTGTATTCCTCAACATGCCAATATAAATCATGCACGTATGGTATGTCAATATTTTTTCCAAATGACATGACTTCACTCCATGCATCACATAATTTGGTTGTGCATTTGGTGCAATATCTAGAATTTTTCCCATTTTTGAAGCTCTTTCTATTTCTGTACGGCTTGAAGATGGAACATATATTATACTACTGCTTAAACTTTTAGATGCATAATTAAAAAAGATGCATAAAAAAAATAGATGCATAATTATATATAAAAGAATTCTTACTTTCATGTTAGGTCATAGTATTGTACCTTTCAGGCTTCTTTTTCTTTGGTAGTACAAAAAGGGAATTGTATGAGGTTTTGCTCGAATATTTTTCTTTCTGGAACAATCATATGCATTTCGTGAGTAAAAAAGAAAAGACCTTGCCAATTATTTCTACTAATAGTGAACTTTTGTGATATTCATTGGAAATACCTTGCAACTTTTACTGCTAGAGATTAGCCATTATATTAAAGAATTAAACATTATTGGACTCTTAGAGCTAACTTTATTGTTGATTTTCATCAGCTAAACAAAACTTTGGGGTTATTGAAATTGATTGGGATACAATTCCTCAAAGTATCAAGTTTGAAGTAAGAAGTGTCAATGGCAATTCTGTCAACATGGTAAAATTCTCTCTTACAGAGTTGCAACCGAAAAAAATGAACAGAATTCACAAACAAGAAAAGTATAGGCAACATTGCGTTTTGGAAGTTGAGCTGCCATGGTTTCGTAGGCATCAGCTAGCTTTTGCTTTTTTTGGAACCTTAGCTGGTATGTGTATCGTTGATTTTTCATTTCAAGAATTTTTTTGTCAAAGCAGTGATAATGTTAGGTTTCAACTACTGAGCAGAATCTTTAAAACATTCATATTTGAACACTAGCATATTTGAATATTAGTCTTGCTTAATACTACTCTTCCCTTTTGCAGTCTACTTTGTGGCTTTAATTATATTGGTTTGGATCATCGCATCAGCTGGAAAGACGTTTGTACAAAAGCTTAAGATTGATTGAAAGTTTTAGTATAAACAGATTTCAGTTTTTATGGCGAGGCAATTAGAATCAGAAGATCAATCTCAGGCTCTCAGCAGTTCAAAGCAGAACAGCCATATGCAAATCCTAGTACTACTCAATGAATTAAGAGCAAGTTCTCTGAAGGGTCTTGATTCATTTTTTATTTGATCGATGGTCATAGCTGGATTGAGTAAAATCTAGTTGCATAATTTCTCTGTTGTATTTTTGTAGCGGCAGCCCAATTTGTTAAATTTGAAGTTTAATAGTAGAAGCAGGAGGAAAGTTACATATGTTTTCATTGTGTTATGTTTGAGGGATAATTCAGTTATATTGTAAATTTAACAGAAAAATACTCGAGGTCATGTAATGTCGTTAAAATTTTTAACCTTAAATTCAACAATAAATCTTTCTCACCACTATTCATCTTCATGTTGGAGTTAATACTCAAGTTAGTGGCCGTCCTTAGCGCAATAATTTGCTCCTTGGTAATCCGGAGGTGGATTTGAATTACTAAAGTAACATGTGATAACATGTGATCTTAGATTTAATTATTTTAGAAGTTCCATATTATTCTTGCTTGAGGCCATGATTTGTTTATGATATTTTTATTTTTATTTAATTTTTTTTAATGATTTGTTTATGATATGTTTTTATATGAATCATTCTGTAGCTTGCAATGAGGAGGCTTATATGCTAATCATAGGAGTAGTAGTTATCAATGCAGTATTTTGTTGTGTACTCTATGTTTACCATGGAGATGGAAGGAGAGCAGATTTTTTTTTTCTTTCTGTGGGTATGGAAAAGAAGATGGGCGTGAATTGTCAACTTGCACAACTTATGCATCATATGCAGTAGATCTGGCTAGCTACAAAATTTTAAACCTGCACAAGATATTCATTACATATTAGATTGCAGCATATGGTTACTCTTTGCTCAAATATCCAAGGAGATGGCTAGCCTGTATTTGTTCCCTCTTTTCCAAGCGGTCCGAAGGATCAATTTAACATTGATTTGAGTCTGTGGGCTCTAAAAATTTTGGGCCCCAGCCTCTTTGTGGCCACTTTCCTTTTTCCGATCGTTAAAGAGAGTTTTAATGAGTATGTTTTGAGACATTTTTAAAAGTCATATTGAATTTTAGAATAAGATATTATTAAATGATTTTACACTCATTTTGAGAGGACTTCTATGATCAAAGTTCATGTTTGTGCAAGCCCTTATAATTAATTACTTCTTTCAATAGCAAGAGAGAACTTTTGATAAGGCTAGTAGTCAAACAGATGCAGAGTATTTGACGATAGTAGCAATGTGTTTAGGTATTTATGATTTAATACATAAAATTAGAAATTCTTGTCGGTAGTCATGGGTTTTGTTTATGGGTACCTTGTAGACCTCAGGTGAATATTTATCTAAGGGGATAAATTTGAATCAAACATAGCTAACAAAGGTTTTCGTGCCCTATTGATTATATCTTATTGATTCATTATTCAATGATTTCAAACCGTTGGGAAACATATAGGCTTTGACCATGATCATAATTTAATTGTGTCATTTGATAGCAAAACTACCTGATTAGAGTGTCTTGGACATAACCATTTACCTATGGTGTTATTTAGCTGTGAAGCCACCAGTTAGAGGACACGTGATGTCCTTACTAGGAAGAGATAGAATGAAAATGAATTATAGTGATATTCTCAATCAGACATTTATTCTTTATGAGTTGAAGTGATTTTCAAACTTATCTCACCTTATAAAACTATCGCGAAGAGTGAATGGTATTTTGCTTTAATTATTTAGGTGTTTTATTTCAATTTTAAACATTTATATTTTTAATATATAAGAAGCTTTGATTTTTTTTTTTTAGAATTTAAAGATTAACTCATTCTGTTTAAATTTACATTCAACACGGTCATCATCGGGGTGACATTTTAGTCACATTAAATGCTTATATTTTATTAAAATTTAGATGACATTTTAAATGTTTAGGGTTTCCTCCGGTTGAGATTTTCTTTCAACACAGTCATCATCAGAGATTTTGGGTAATCTTGCTTTATTAATCGGACCTTGTCGGTTTTGTCTATTTATCGATATAGAGTTGGGACCGTCATCGACGCATGTCTTTATTAATGAAGATTTCTTGTGATAGACCTTGAAGGCTTAATATGAACATATCAAACAAATACTCTGGTCGGCACTACGACAATGCATTTGTTCTACAATTCAAGCCATGTCAACTCCATCTATTTGCCGACAAAGGATCGGGCTTGAACTAAAGTTCATTTCTTTACGTGCGAAGCATCCTTAGATGTCACGTGTTTGCATAAATCACGCTCACTGGGGCCATGCAAGTACATACTTTTGCATGTACTTTGCGTAATGTGTTTGTATAATGGTTATATGTATGCAATGTAGCAGATGTATACAACATCTACATGCTTACATACATTCTTATACTTTCATTTGTATATTTACATGCTCATGTATGCACTTGTGTATTTGCATGCATACATGTATATTAGCATATGCATTTACACACTACTCAATCGCGCTTGCATGATGAATTTTATATTTTGCAACTTGTATATGCATGATGTGAATACATCAGTGTGCATTTCAATGTATGAGGTTGTTTTTGTAATATTTAAATATGCTTAATTGAGCAAGCGATCGTCATTTAAAAGATGTAAGAGTTTTCTTGAGGGGTCTGTGAACGTCTTCTGTATGCTCGTATAAATATGGCAGATCCGCTGGCATTTTTTTGCTCATTTCATCTTTTGTATGTTATTTTCTCCTAATGTAGCTCCTAGGAGTATATCCCTGCTTGCAAACGCATTGCACGATTCATCAAGAGTCGTTCACCTTTTATTTATAATGGAGCTAATATATTTTGCATGACGACCTGGCATTAGTAGTTTTTTGCTTGTGTTTATTAGCAATCTACAATCTTCACAACAAACTCTCTACTTTTGCTTATTGGTTAGTTGTAGCGCCACACTATGGGTTACTCATTGCTTCTTATAGACAAGCTATCGTGTCATGCAAGTCTTGTTGAATTGGTTTGTTGGTAGTGTGCTGTTAGTGGACATTCAAAATTCGCCCACTATTGCATGCAGAGGGACTATATTCAACGTATACATTCCAACACTACTTATAGGTGGGACTAATGTATGCATCTAGTCTTCTATTATTACCTATGAGCATATGATATAAGCATAACATGAATTTAATCAAATATAAATAACAATAATATATATATATATATATAACACATGTTTTCATATTAAAAATAGAATGTAAAAAAAATGATATGTATAAAATTATAACCTAAAATATAAGATGACTAGTACATAAAGCAATACTCTAATCATCATAATGCATTAGGTCTCAAATCCAAAACTCCAGTCATTTCATCACTATAACAATCCTTTACATGAAAAAATACTAAAAATAAGAGTAGCATTTATGCACATACTAACATACACAGAAAAGGAAAACTCCGTATATGCATATTCAGGATTTTTCTTATTCTTAATTTTTCTCATCCATAAGGTTTCAATCTATGACCATTAATCTTAAAGATATGAAAATTTTTTTATCTTGAATCCTTATTGAACCATTAAGATATATTTTAATAACAGTAAAAGGGTTAGTCCATCCACATTTAAGTTTTTCATGATTATATTTCTTCCTATAATCAAAAAGCAAGACATCTTGACTAGCACAAAATTCGTGATAGAAAACTCCACATGCATGCATCTTCTTCATCTATGTATTATAGATTTTTATATCTTTATAAACTTCATCTCTCAATTTATGAAGCTTATCAGCTATTGTAAAACTCTAGATGTATAGAATATAGAAGGAATCTTTCATTCTTTAAGCATACTTCACTTCCATTTTAGGATGAATGGTTTTGTTTCTTTCTAACCATTGCTTTAAAAATCTAGAAAGGAAAGGAAGACACTCAAGAAAGATTAATGTGAATAGAAAATTAAATGTTTAACATACCCTTTTAATAAATTTCACAGGTGTAGAAGAGTCAAAATTTGAATTTAAAACCATTGTGGCACAGCCAAGTGCACCAACGCTATAAGCAACACTAAGACACTCCATTCACACTCTCGTGTTTTTTTAACTAATTATTACTACTCCTAAATCTAATATACCAATCACACAATAAATTAAAAGTTGGGTTGCCTCCCATATGGCGCTAAGTTTATAGTCTTTAGCCAAACTTATCTAGATTTCTCAATTTGGATGTGGTGCATTGTTATCAATCTTCAAATTATTATCACTTAGATATTTTTCTTTTTCTTTTGGGTTAGCTTCAGTATTGCTTGCTAATGATCCAAGAGGTATACTACTGACTGAAATTATAATATGACTTAATTGGGTTTCCAAATTTTTATTTGAAATAGCTTGATTTTGCAACTGAGTTCCTAATTGCATCACTATATCTTTCAATGGTGATTTATTACTTCCAAATTGATAATTTTGATTAAATCCTACAGGATATGCAAGTCTATGATAAATAGTAGATTGCCAAAGTTGGTTTCATATTTACTCTGATTATTTTGATTAGAATTTCATTGATTATTCCCAATAATATTATTTGACAAAGTAAAATTATAGTGGTTCCTCCAACTTGGAATATATGTATTAGAGTGGGCATTATTTATTTTTAATCAAATTAATATTTTCAATCCCTTGAACATTTTTATTTTCAATTAACTTTTGATCCTCCAATTGCTTAGATAATTCAATTCCAAATTTTCCTATTGTTCTCAACATCTTAGATATTACTGCAACCTGTGTAGCCAAAATTGAAAAAACATTAATTTCATATACTCTTGCTACTCTCTTAGGATTTACATTATAAACAGGTCATTAGAAATTATTAGTAGCTATTTATTCTATTAAATCATAAGCCTCCTAAAATGGCTTAAACATTAACTATCCTCCAGTTGCAGCTTCTATGATTGCTCTAAGATGTCCTACTAATTTATTATAAAATATTTGAATATCCAGATAATCAAGTAAAGCATTGTGAGAGCAATTCCTAAGCATCTTTTTAAATCTCTCTTAACTCTCATAAATCAATTCTCCATCAAACAGGGTAAAGAAGTGATATCATTTCTGAGTTTAGTAGTCTTTGAAGGTGGGAAATATATAGTAGAGAACTTATGAGCCAACTCATTCTAAGTGGTTATAAAGCCTGGGAGAAAAGAATTCAACCATATATTAGTTTTATCTCTAAGAGAAAATGAGAACAACCTAAGTCTAATAGCATTATCATTGAAACCATTATGCTTAAATGTTGTACAAATTTTACGATGATATTTGAATTATGACAATTTTTAATTCAAAATTATAATCTTAGATCATAGGCTATTAATGTATTTCGTCTACTAAAGGTTTAGCATAATCCCTATGAGGTCTAGAATGCTCTTATTCTAATACAAGTTCCACCTTTACCATCAATTTAGCTTTTCAAATTTTTGAAAGGGTTCTTTCTATTTTAGCAACCAACAATAAAAGTTCATTTCTATATCTATAAAAAATTAAACCATGAATATGCAATCAGTAAAAATAACAAATAAAAAAAATGAAAAGATACATGAGGTCTAACTATGCAATTAATTCAATAATATAGTTAAAATTCAAAAAGTAAAATACTTCTCTACAATGTTGCCAAAAACTTGATGAGGGTTATGAAGTGAACTTTTGAATTGTATGAAATCTACGGCTCTATCACTCTTAAGTAATGCTTAGATTTTCTTTAATATATAAAAATAATAATAAAACCCTACTTAATATATGCAAGTATTCATGTCAAATATAAAAAAATAATAGAGTAGAGTGTCGATCATATAAGGAAGTATGTTTACTTAACAAACTATTATTATTTATTCTTATTGCAATAATTATGCTATTGAAATAAAAATGGTAATGGCACTGTGACGCCTCTAAAGTGAACTAGCGCCTCAGCGTTAGAACTTTTGGCCTGCCAAGATGCTCACTGATGTTGATCAATTATTTAGTGAACAGTCTCATCATTTTATTGAGAGATCATGGTCTTGGAAGTTATAGCTCTAATATTGTGGCACTGTTGACATTCAAGTGTTGTGGTACCCAAGTAGCACCAAAGATGTTACCAACAATAAAAGCTCATCTAATTCTAAAATATTTTCGTGTTCCTCCATAAATAGAAAATTACTCTATAGCAAAATGTTATGTACATCTAACATGTCATAGATAATGTTAATCTGTATGCTACCTTTCTCACTCTATCAATAATCTAAAATGGGTTAATATATCTAATATTCAATTTTCCACCTTGGCCAAATCTAGAAATGCCCTTTACTGGTTTAACTTTTAAGAAAATAAATGATCCTAGTTCAAATTCTATTATTTTATGTTTGGGGTTATAGTATTTCTATTGTCAATCCCGAGTAACTTTTTTTAACTTTTATGATCAATAAATATTTCATATCTTATGCTAGAAAAGTAATGTCTACAAATTTTCAAGGAAAAAATAATTACAACCAACTCTAAGTCATGTGTGGGATAATTCTTTTCATGATGTTTCAATAATATGGAAGCATATGCAATTACCTTTTTATTTTATATTAAAACATAAATAATCCTTTTAAATATGTGTCACTATATAACTAGAATCCCCATAGTTTCAAATAAAATTATTAATATTGGTACAGATGTTAAAAAATTTTTTATTCCCAAAAAACTTTGCTCACATTCATATGTCTATCAAATTTAACATCTTTTCATGTCAACTTGGATAAAGGTAAAGCAATTTGAGAAAAATCCCTTACAAAGCTTCTACAATAACCTGCTAATCCTAGAAAGCTCCTATGTTCAATCACATTAGTTAGTTTTGGCCACTAATTAATTACTATTTTCATGTTTTTGGATCTACTGATATGCCTTCAGCATTAACAATATGCTCCAAAAAAGTAATTTTTTCCTCAATCAAAACTCGCTTTTAGAAAACTTAGCAAATATTGTGTGATTACTTTATAATCCCAAAATAATTCTCTAATGACCTGCATGCTCTTCATCTTTCTTAGAATAAACTAATATATCATCAATAAAAACAATTATAAATTGATCAAGAGAAGACCTCAAGATCCTATTCACCATATCCATAAATATTGTTGAGGCATTTGTTAATCTAAATTGCATTAAAAAAATTATAGTACCCATACCTGGTACCTAATGTTGTCTTCTAAATATCACTTTCTTTCACTCTAAATTAATGACATCTAAATCATAAATTAATTTTTAAAAATATAGAAGCACTTACTAACTGATCAATTAAATCATAAATTATAAGAAGAGATTACATATTTTTAATTATCATCTTATTTAACTCCCTGTAGTCAATGCAAATCTGCATCAAACCATCCTTCTTCTTAACAAATAACATTGGTGCACTCTGGTATTGTGCCTCATAAAGCCTTTTTTAATCAATTCCTATAATTAAATTTATAATTCTTGTAACTCTTTAGTTGTAATCCTTTAAGGTGTTTTTATTATTGAGTTTTTCCTAGTTGAATATTTATTATAAACTTTATTTCTCTCTCTATAGGCAAACTACCAAACCCCTACAAAAAATATTAACAAGTTGATTCACCACAGGAATAGAATTTATATCATTAATTACCTCTTTGTTGGCTTCTGACTTTACTAGGAAAATCAATTCACCATAGTTCATACATTTGTTCACATGACTAAATTAATCAAAGATGAAATTACTCCTTTTTCACATTAAATTTAAATACTTCATCTTCAATAAAATAATATCTGACTATATTCTTCCATCATTCAACAGTATAAAAATAATTTACCAACCAATTCATACTCAAAATTACTTCAAACGTCACTAATGGTAGTATAATTATGTATTATATGAATTTCCTACTAGATATCATAATGTTAATTAAGAATGAAGTACTTGCAATTATGTATCTCCAGCATGTAATAAATACTCATACTAGGAGTAAAAATGATAGGTTCCAAGTATAATTTTTCACAAAATACATTGATATAAAAGAGTATGATGCACCATAATCAAAAAGAGCTCTAGCAGAAAAATTTAAAGTAATGATCATACCTATCACCACTTCTAAATATTCCTTAACTTCTTGAAAGGTTAAAGTAAAAAACTTAAGCTGGGGCCGATCTCATAGTTTCTCCATATGCTTATTGTTTTACTTCAAAGCTAGTTTATTCAATTATTCCTTAACACCTTTATACTTCTCTGTCGTCTAAACATCTTTTAGTTGTTTTTCTCTTTGAACATTTTTGGGTAATGTCTCTTTGTATGGATTAACTCTTCACATAGATAAAACTTCTCTAAATTCAATAGACATTTTTCTAGAAGTGAATTTCCATAATTTGCACAAGCGAGTACAAAATGGTTCATACTACTATTGTTGACCTTGGATATTTTTTTTTCTTTTTAAACTAATAGCTTTTAATACCAAATAGCCTCTTCTTGATGCTAGTCTCCCAATTCTGCCTTACCATTTGCATATCATTCTCTAGAAGTCTAGCACTCTCAACTAGCTTAGTAAAATCTTTAATGCATGAGCGAGTTAGATGTTGTCTAAATGAATCTATCAAGCATTTCAACAAATTATAACATTTCTTAATAGGGGTATTAATAAAAAATGAAGCATATCTTAACAAAGAAGTGAACTCTACCTCATATTGAATAACAATATTAAGTTAGATTAAAAAAGCTCACCTACAATATCTATCTTATTAAAAGAGGGGCATATTAATCTTTAAAAACTTGTTCAAATTATTCCCATGTAATTAGCTACTCAAATTTACCCTCAAATTTTTTAAGTGTTGCCCTCTCCATCATCATTTTGCCTTACCTTCCAACATAAATATTGTTAGGGAAACTCCTCTGTCACTAGGATATTTCATCCCATTCAAGATCTTTTCCATTTTGATTATCCAATCCTTAGCAGCTCTGATGTTGACTCCTCCTTTAAATAAAGATGTCTTTAAACATTAAAAGAGCTTTAATGTTTGTTAAACTTGACAATAATATAGGTACCTATATTTGTACCTGCACTACTACTTATAGTTGTAAGTGTGACTGGTATAACTATTAGTGTTACACTAGGCACTGTAGGTTATATAAAGACTACAACTTGTTTATCATTTGCATCATCATTCTCATCATTAGTATTTGCATCACAATCCCTTACATCATACTTGAAGGATTAGACACCACTGGCACATTTTTTGCTCCGAGTGTACTTGCCTCAGTTGTTATATTTTCAAGACATTCAGGTGTTCTGCCAGGTTGAATTGACTGGCCTTTAGTCTGTTAAGGTGCCCTTTCAACCATTTTATTTTAAAATTTTTTCTATCATAAAATATACATGTATATGACTATATACACATATTAATACTTTTTAAGTTTTATATGCTAAATACAAGTAGAGTCGAGGTTCCGACTCACCACTAACTTAAGGTAATAACTCCTACCTAAAATATACATTTATATAACTATGTAGAAATTCTAACATATTCAATTCTCTTTCTTAAAAAATACTAAATTGAATTAAGCTTTTATGATTAAATCTTCATAATCTTAATTTTTACTCTGAAAACACTTTTGTCATACCCCCCACTGCCTCCTACTAAACGATGTAGGATGAAAAAGAGAAAATCATGTAATTCCTCAATATTCAAAACTTGTAATCATTCCAAAAGAATTCTCATTACATTTCACCACATTATTATATAAAACAAAAGCATTCAAAATATTCCATTTATTATATGTATATGATTACAAAGTGGTTAATAACCCAAAAATATTATAAAAACAAATACCCCATATACCTCTACTTAGGACTCCTATTACACATCCATATAATAAAATATACATTCTAATTAACTAGAGTTTACTCAACTTCCAAGTTTTCCTTACATTTTCCTGCAACATTAACCAGAATAAAAAGTTGGTAAGCTATGAGACTCAAACAATTATGCAATTCTAATACTTAATTCAATGAAAATAATATAGTTAAAAATATAATTATCTTCATAATTAAGCTTAATGTAAAATTTGTAAAACAAATTAAAGTATATACATGCTCATATGACTAGTAAGAATAGAAGGTTTGTTATAGTGTCATAAAAAAAACTAATATCATTTCATTTAATTATTTAAACACAACACTTTGAATTTGCACACATAACTACTTTATATAGTATTTATACTTCTTTTCATCTCTCATTTTATTTGAAGGCTATGAATATGTCATGTTTATATATTTAAGTTACTTTCCATCATTATAACATAAATTTAGCCTCTATAGTTTCATAATATGTTCAATAGTGTCCAAGTTGTTACAACTCGAGCTCACGAGTTTATATTTTTTAAGATTACAAACATTGTGACTCGCATATTTATTTCTCCTAATATTTGTATATATTTATTTGTGTGTGTACTAACATTTCAGGAACACCATGCACCATCCAATAAAGATTTATGGCTCAAGATTGGGTAGAATATATTATATTATAAAAAGTTTGTAATATTCATTGATATATTCTTGATTTCTTGAGTCAAATCATGTAAGGGTATTTGCTAACTTGATGACCAAGGACATATACACACTCAAGGGAATAAGATTGGGTCAAAATTAGAAGCTCATAATTTTGAACTAATCATAATGTACAATTTCTATCGTACTATATGATTAGCTCATCAAAATGACTAATTTTAATATTTATTTTAAGTTGAATTGATCATATTGTATGATACTCATCGTATAAGATAATCCGTGAAATTAGAAACTCTACAGCTAATCACAATTTAGGCAATATTTTAGTATTCAAATTTTGTGGATAATCATACCATATGGTATGCATCGTACTATACTATATATAACAATCATGCCTAAATTGATTGTGTAATTAGGGGAGTAATTATGGTTAATTTATTCAATCAGATCATACAGAATGATTGTTGACGATCATACTCTACGACCCGAGATGAAATATCATAATTGTTCAACTAATCGTATAGAATGATCCCTGATATCTTACTGAAAGATCAGTACAAACACTTGAAATGATCGTATAGAGCAATTTTATTCATAATGGCCAAAAGGGTTATTTTGAAGTAATCACATAATACGATCATAGATTATACTAGACAATCAATGCTACTAGAATTGAGTTTTTAGGGTTTTTCAAAGCCTTCTATTTAAACTTTCTCAAAAAACTCTGAAAGTGTCTTAAATATTCATTGAGTTGTTTTTCTTTTGGAGAAAATTTGAAGAGAGAACCTTGAACATGAGTGAGGAAAGGGTGGTGTTTAAGATAGGGAGAATAAATTTCAAGGGAGTTTGAGAGGGAATTTCACACGGTTGTTTCGGCAAACTTACACCTAAATACCACCGCAGTCAAGGTTTATCATTAGGGAGGTTTTGGGAAGAAATTCTATATGATGTCAAAGGATACATCTACTCCACCGCATTAAAGAAGGTGAAAGTGATTATTGGTTCTCTTCCATCTCTAAAGAGAAAAAAAGATTCCAAGTTCTCTATCTTCACCAAGAGGGAGAAAAAGGATTTTAGGTTTATTGCCTTCACGGGGTTGGTGAAAAAGGTTTTGTAAGAGCTTGTCCGTCTTGCTGTGGGGGTAAAAGGAGATACATTACTTTTAGTGTAATACCTTGAACGGAGGGTTCTAGGGAGTGAACATAGGTTAAGTTAGACTGAACCACAAGTGTTTGTTCTTATTATTTTCTGCACTTTATTTTTTCTATAATTAATTATATTATTTAAAACTTTAATTTTCTTGTTAATATGAATTTAATTTGCTTCTATATTTAGGGATTAAATTATCTTTTTTAGATATTAAAAAAGATATAAAAAGATTTTCTTATAAAAAGAATTTAAAAAAAAAAATCAATTCACCCATCCTCTTGGTTAACCTTAGCCTGGTTTTTTTAAGTTTAACAACATACACAAACTTTCAAATGATATAAGAAAAGGATTCAAATACTAAGTTTTAGAAAACTTATGAAAAATGATTCATGGATACTTTTGGTAATCATAATACTATGGAAGGGTATTCAATCACATGACCACCTTTATTTGTTAATATTCATTTTAATTTTTGGAAAATATGCATGTCTACTTTCTTACAATCAATGAATTATCGAATGTGGCAGATAATTCAAACTGATTATTCTATACTATCACGTATTATAGATGGAGTTAAAAATGATATTATGTTTATTGAATGGAGTAGAGTGGAACAAATATATGCTCAATTAAATGCTAAATATTTGAATTATTTTTTTGTGCTTTGAATTCTAAATATTATATGAGAGTCTTTACATGTGGAGCAACGATATTTGGGACAAATTATGCACTAAATACAAAGGTACTAGTGAAGTCAAGTAATCTAAGTTGAATTTACTAATACATGATTATGAATTTTTTGCATGAAACTTTATGAGACTATCTTGGACATGTATACTAGGTTTACTCAAATAGTAACATCATTGCATGATTTAGGTAGAGAACTCTCAAACTTTAAAAAAGTTAATAAAATTTTATATTATCTTCCTAATAAATTTTATGCTAAAGTCACTGCCATATGTGAATCAAAAGACTTGAATGATAATTCTATTAATAATTTGATTGGCTCACTCATTGCCCATGAGCAAATGTGAGTCAAAGACTTTTGGATGCAGTGAAATTATAGTGCTAAAAGCCAAGAACATAGATAAAAGTGACTTAGAGTAGATGATGAGAGTACGAATATAGCATCAACATTAAGTAAATTTGAAATTTTACTAAAGTGCAAGCATCAACATTAACAAAAGTGGAATAAAAGTAAAAAAAAAGGTAAGAATGTTAAGATTTTCTTTGACATTATTTACTTTGGGTGTAAAAAATCTGGACATGAAAAATAGGTGTCATAATTTAAAAATCTTCCTATAAAGAAAAATAGTAAAGTTAAGCCAATTATAATAAAGGCAAATGATAAAAACTAATAGATATCCTAGGCAGACCTAGCTTCTGAATCATCAAACTATGAGCAAGATGATAAGGTATAAAATTTGGTTTCTGTGTTTATCTATGTCATAGTTAATACATGATTATATATTTTTTGTTCACTATGAATAATTTTATTCTCTATGTTATTTTTAGTATTCTTATTTTGTGGTAATATAAATATGCTTATCACCTTTATTTTATTTTCCATGAATATTTTTGTGTACACTTTCTAATTAACACACACAAATCACATATTTTTTTCATCATATATGCATAAGAGGATTAATCCACTTCTCATAAATAGCATTTTTTTAAAATGAAAATTTACCTTCTTTTACTTAAAATTTTAAGTAAGTGGTGGTTGACTTCTTTAAATAATTAAAGGAAGAAAATTCATGATTATGTCTCTCCCTCTCATTTCCTTAATGGGTCTATTACACTCTTGAATTAAAATCTATATCAAATTAAAAATTAGACATTGAAATTAAACCTTTTTCATCTTCCTACATTTTTCTATCTTATATGAATCTTTTGTAAGTTGATGAATCTATTTCATAATTTTCTTAATCAATCTGTTCATTTTAATCATTAGATCTAATTTGCTTTGTAGTTTATTCATCCTTATATAAGAGAGTGTGTTTTCTTCTCTTATATTTAGAAGATGAATCTTATAACTGAGTCTTTAAAGATTTAGAAAAAAATCAATTTATAAAAATAAAAAGAGGCACAAAATGAGCCCAAAGCTAAAAAGATGCATAATATACACCAAAATTGAAAGATGTGCAAAGTGTATCAAAAATCAAAGGATGTGTAAAGTGCACCTAAAAACTGATAAAGATGCATAAATTGAGCCCACAATGAGTTAACTTACCTTTTTTGTATTTCTTTAAATCTTAAAAAATCCATTTGTCTATTAATACTTTCGATACTCGAGTTTAAAATTTATAATTTCTGACTCACCATTTTTATATTAATATTCTATTAGATATATTTCATGTAAGAAGATTGAAAAGATTAAATTTTCTTCTCTATTTTTTCTTGAATTAGATTTTTATTTAAAATGCGTTTAGCCTACAGGGAGCTTGAGCTGAGTTAAAATAAACCTTTTTAGGTTTAGATGAGGCCAACACATTTCTTGCTAAGCTTTTAAATAAAATCAAGAGGTAACTTTCTCATTCCAAGAAAATTTGTTGAAATTAATTAATTTTTTCTAAAAACATCACCATCACCACCACCTCCACCTGAGTAGGGTCGGTATGATCTTTAGTCTATTATGTTTATTCTGTTTTGTTTTTTTTTATGTTTCTCTTATTTTTAATAATATAAAAGGAGAATAATGTTATTGACTAGTTATATTTGAGTTTAAATTATATCTATTCATCTTGTATTTATATTAGTACATCTGTTGTTTAGTTTATATATGCTTGTATGTTTTAACTGGGTGTATTTATGTTTAAGTTGCATCTATTCATCTTGTACTTACATTAGTTTATCTGTTCTTTAGTTTCTAAAAATTATTTATCTTTGTTTAAATAAAAACAAAAAAATTATTTTCTCTTTTTTATAATTATCTTAGTGAGGGTGAGATTAGGAGAAAATATTTTTAGTTTGTAAATTCGACCTGTAATGTTTTTCATCATAAAAAAGGGTGAGATTATTACTACTCAAGCTCACGATTTTATGTTATAATAATAAATATTATGGCTCGCATATTTATGTCTCATAGTATTTTTATTCTATATTTGTTTGTGCATGTATTAATATTTCAAAAACACCATACACCATTCAATGAAGATTCAAGGCTCAAGATTGGATATAATAAATTATGTTGTAATAAGATTGTAATATTCATTGATGTATTTTTTATTGTTTGAGTCAAGTCTTGTAAGGGTGTTTGCAAGCTTAGTGGCCATGTACATGCACTCAAAGCAGTAGCATTGGGTCAAAATTAAAAGATCAAATTTATGAACTAATTGTATTGTATAATTTGCTAATAAAAATGACTAATTTTGATAATTAATATAATTTGAACTAATCATACTATACAAAACATTATACAGGATGATCCGTGAAATTATGAAACTCAGCCGCTAATCATAATTTAGGTAATATTTTAATATTTAGATTTCTATCTAATCGTACCGTATGATATGCATCGTACTATATGATATATAATAATCATGATTAAATTGATGATGTGATTATTGGAGTAATTATGGTTAATTTATTTAATCAGATCGTACAGGATGATTGGTGATGATCGTACTATACGACTCAATTCTTATGTGGGACAATTATTTATCATACTATTTCTTCAAGAAGAAATATCGTAATTGTTCAACTAATCATACAGGTTCATCCTCGATGTCATATTGGATGATAAGTATAAACACTTGAATTGATCATATAGGGCAATGTTTCTCGTACTGGCTGAAAGGGTTGTTATGAACTAATTGTATAGTACAATCATAAATCGTACTAGATGATCAGTGCTGCCAGAATTGAGTTTTTAGGGTTTTTCAAAGCCTTTTATTTAAGCTTTCTCAAAAGACTCTAAAGGTGTCTTAAATATTCATTGAGTCATTTTTCCTTTGGAGAAAACTTAAAGAGAGAACCTTGAGTTTGAGAGAGGAATGGGTGGAGTTTGAGAGATGGAGAAGATCCTTGAGAGTTTCAAGAGAGTGTGAGAGGGAGTTTCACATGGTTGCTCCACCGAACTTGCACATAAGTACATAGTCAAGGTTTATCTTGAAGGAGATTTTGGGAAGAAGATCTTTTTGGTGCCAATCAACCTAACTAATATGTTGCACCAAGGAAGATGAAAGTGATTCTTAGTTCACTGCCATCTTTAGGAGAGAGAAAAAATATTACAGGTTGTCAGCCATCATTAGGAGGGTGAAAAGAGATTTCCAATTTTCTACCTTCACCGAGTTGGTAAAAATATTTTGTAATGGCTAATCCCACTTACTGTGAGGGCAAAAAGGAGAAACACTACTTTTAGTTCAATACTTGGAATGGAGGGTTCTGGGGAGTGGACGTATGTCAAGTTAGACCAAACTACTATAAAATCTGGTGTGTTGGTTCTTATTATTTTCTGCACTTTATTTTTTCTGTGATTAACTGTGTGGTAAAACTTTAATTTTCTTGTTATTGTGAAGTTAATCTACTTTGGCATTAGGGGATTAAATTATCTAATTTTAGATATTGAAAAAGATATAAAATTTTTTTATAAAAAAAATAATTCACTCCCCCCTATTGGTTAGCCTCGGGTTTATTCCTTGAGGTTTAACAACCTACACAAACTTTCAAATGTAAAACTAAACATTTTCATCATTGAACTACACTGAGATCATAATGCCTACATTGGGTCCATTTTTTACCAACCTATATAGGTATTATAATATTGACACCCATCATCTAATAAGGCATTTATTAGGCTTAACAATTTCTCATTAATTATTTGACCGATAATTACATGCTTTATTACTAATATAAAAGGCATAAGTAATAAAATGATTATATATAAGGAAAAAAGGAATGTAGTAGATAACTCATTATTTTTTTCTTAAAATACTATCAATTAGAAAAAACATTTATATAATTGTAATAAACTTGATTTTCAGTTTGAACCATTAAAATTTAAATGGGGTCATTTACACCACAATACTTGGGTATAGACCCGCACAAAAAAAAAATTTGAAAAAAAAAACTAATGCACTTCACCCTTCATTTTGCTAGAATGTAACTGTACATGTCGAGAAATAGAAGAATTTATTTTAAAAATTAAAATTTTCATTTCTTAACATCACAATAAGTTGCTTTTTCAATTTCATCTTTTCACAATTTTTTCACTTATAGATCACATACACAACCCACATATCCCAATTGCTACAATATTGACTATTCCTATAATTTATTTTTCTAATTATATAATTAAAATCATTTTATTATAAAATACTATTTTTACTTTAAATCTTCTCCTTTTCATAAACTAGTTCAAATCCTAAATAGCAATTACACATAATCAAATTTAGACATTTTACACAAACTAAAGAATTTACACACACACACACACACACACACACACACACACACACACATATATATATACACACACACACACACACACACACACACACACACACACACACACACACACACACACACACACACACACACACACACACACACACACACACACACACACACACACACACACACACACACACACACACACACACACACACACACACACACACACACACATATATATATATATATATAT
>NW_021318858.1:155380-182127 GCF_001605985.2 Dendrobium catenatum
TTTGTTAGATCGTCCAGGACGATATAAATATCGTCCCGGATGATGTTAACAAAAATAAAAATCTTTTAGGGCACAACAGAAAATCTTCCGAGTTACAAATCATCATAGGTCACATCAAATACAACAAACTCAAGAAAGGAAAAAGATTACAAACTGACACAGACCTAGTCTACCCAATCTTGAGCTGGTTCCAAATTATAGTCTGATCGTGTGGACCTGAAACGTTAGCACATAAGGCAATCGTAGAGAAATAAGGAATGTTTGCTATCATCAAAATCATAAACCATAGATCTGCAACAACTTTTAGGATCTAGCCTAACCCAGTGTAGGCATCCATAGATCCACCCTCCTTATGGGCTCCTTGATCTACTATGCCACAAATGTTATAGTAGATCAAGTACTTGTCTAATAAATTTGTCGTAGGAATATATTAATGAAATGAATATATTATCATACAGATCTTGATCTTGATGCCATAAATCAAATTAATTTATCAAAGTTTTTATTATCAGACCAATATAAATAATTTTGAGAATTATTTTAGTTTCTATTAAGAAAATGGTTATGGTGGACCATTATTTTTATAATGGATACCATTAAAAACAAAAGCATTATTAGAAAAGTTGTGCAAAATCAAACATATTATCACAATCAAGCATTGCCTGTGCAATTTTATGAAAAATGTTGATGGTGATAACACTGATAGATTTGCACATGCATAAACCCCCACTATATGCAAAGGAGAAGCTTGTCTAGCTATATTGGCTATTTATATACAAGTTGGGTCAATTCATTCAACCATTTCATTTTAGTGCTTTGTGGATATTGATATTTTTGCAACAAAATGATCATTTTGATGATGATTTTAATTACATAGAGCTAATTTGATATATGAATTCAAATCTAAAACAAATAATAATCAATTAAATTTTCTTTCAAGTTCATTGATATTTATGCTACATGTTAAAAAGTTTGTATAATCATTCAAGTCATCACAATGGCACTCATTTTAACAAATTAATTTATGACCTTTGGAGCTCTATTGTTTTTTAAATTAAAATTTTTAGAAACTTCAACATTTGGGTCAATCTCCTTCCTATGATTTATGATTTTGCTGCCACAAAATTGTACTTGATCAAATGAAAATTTTGGAGATCCCAATAAATTTCATTTTGCTCGTGCATGATGAGGACAAATTTCCAATTATGTCATTCAAATTTTTCGAGTGAAAATAGAAAGTCAAATTTTACTTTCCTAATATTCTAAACTCTTAAATTTGAAATAACATTAATAGTATCATCATTCAATCATGATTGCATGATTACGAAACAACATAAATTATGATATCTCAATATCTCAACAACATTATTATTTAGACAACTAAATTATATTATTTATAGCTCGTATGATCTCAAAATTAATTTTCGAAAAAAAAAATTAAATACTACCCACTGAATCCCTTATTAGGCCTTGTTTTTAAACTGCTTTATTTTTAAAATAATTCTTAATACAAAAATTTATTGAGTTAATAATTTTTATATTAAACCCCTATTTAAAAAAAAATAAAAAAAATTATCTTAAACAAAACAATAATTCTCTAAAATATATACTTTGCTTTAAAAAATTGCATTACTTCCATTTTCAGGTGGCATGATAAAAACTTCTTTTTAAATTTAAAAAAAATAAAACCAATCCATTCGAAATTTTGAAAAAAAAAAAATTTATATTATTCCATTAAAATTTTTCATAATAGATTCTCAAGAATAAATTTCATATATCATTTGAGAGATCATAATTAAGAAAAAATTACCAACATAAATTGAGTTACAGCCCAATAGCAAAGAGATGCCAATCAAAATCCAAATAATTTGTGACTTTCATCCTCCGGCAACACCTTGATTTAATTATAGCCGGATAACTAAATTCATGGATGAAAATATAGCATGGGATATAAAATCAAAAGCCACAATATTATTAAGGAAAAGAATTTATTGAGATCTCAAAAATCAATGCAGATTAACCTAATAGATCTTCCTCACTAGGATTACTTCTACAAATTCATTCAGCATTTTTTTCTTCCAGATAAAACCAGCTAAATTAATTCATTTGCCTTCCTCATCACTTTTTCCCTGATTTCGAAACGCATTCATGATGGAAAACACATCATGATGGAATTCAAAACTCTTATATTTGTACTAAGATTAAGATAATTCAAAAAATATGTACAACACTAATATTAACATAAAGTAAAAACGCAACAAGCCCATCTTGATATATTTTACAACTTCATTTGGGAAGGATTTCATCTGCTTCTTAAAATAATTTTTTAGTGTAAAAAAATTTATTTATTTTTACTAAAAAGTGGTTTTAAGCAGTAAGAAAATCATTCGAAATGAAGCCTAGATCATGCTATCCAATGTATAAAATTTTACCATAAACCGACCCTACAAATTATAATACATTTTTGTGCAACAAATTTAAGTAAGACAGCAATCTGAAAATAGAACACATCTAAACTAGCAACAAAGTAATCACTCACTGATCAATTACAAAACATTAGGATTCTAGCATATTTCCGCCCAACATTCATAAAAATAATAATAATAATAAATTTAGCATTTATGGCCAACAACTCTAGATAATCTATCAAAGAAAACAGGACACATGGCCAAGCCGAAAACCATGTCATCTTTCATCCATTCGAGAGCTATATTCTCTATAGTTCCCAGTGAAGAAACTCGATAAAACAACTTTTCGTCTCGTCCGTCGTTGTCTCTCATCAAGCTAAGAGTGAACTTAAAACCTGGAGGACCAGTTAACAGGAATTAAATAATGAACATACTAAAAAAGTTCAATATTGATCACAGTGAGAACAAATTTAACAACTTAACAATTTTCATTGCAGTTATGATTCGTATATGAGAAACTATTTGATAAATAAGTTTGAACAGTCAATTGATCACAAAAAGGAAATGGCATACAGGTCAAAACTGAACTGTTAATGCTGGAAAATAAAACACGGATCATGGTCGGTATCAAGCATTGTTTAAAATTGTACAATATAAGACACATCTTGAGGCCGGCCAATTCCAATAAAAAACATCTCAGGGCTTTGCCTTCAGCTTTTTTTTTATGAGGCATGCCCTTAATTTGGCTGAGGCGTACCTCATGTCGCTGATATGAGGCATGTCCCACCATATATATATTTTATTACTAAAACTTATCTAAATCCTAAACTAAATTCTGGAACAAATCATACATTCATGCACTCCTAAGCCAAAACATCTTCCACTCAATTGCATTGACCTCTAGCCTGCCATCTCGGCCACAACTACCACCACCGTAGCCGCTGCAAGGGATCACATGGAAGTCATGCACCATCACCACCACCTCTTAAAATTTTTTAGTATTATTCTCATATTTATGTTAATCACAAATATTTATAAAAAAGGAAGATGACTAAAATAAATGAAGAAACATATTGGGAGGCATTGTACTCCACATGATGAGGTAGCAGAAAGACCACTTTATTATGATAATAACTCAAACAAAGATCCTAATGTCAACTATTTTAATTTTCCTTAGGAATTAAATGTGTATGGGTAGGGAATTGAGAAAGAAGGAATTTAAAGTTGAACTTGATATTATATGATATCTTTATGTAATTCCTATATTTTATATTGTTTTGCTCTTGTAATATTTAGATTTCAATTTTAGTTCATGAAATATATCACTTGCCAATTACGTCTCATGCAATTTTTTTGTTTCATATGTATGTCAATTTGTTACTCTATGGTTCAATACAAAGTTAATATGTTATCCTTTAACATAGTATTTGGGTATTTATAAAAAAAATACTTGTAACATTTATTTTCACTTTATGTAATTTTTTAATTTTGAGGCTTATGTCTCAAAATGCCTTGAGCTTCAACGCCTCGTCTCATAAATAAAACCGACCTCAATATCCAATTGCGCAATGTTAAACCTTGATATCAAGTGCATTGTTTGTTCGGACAAATGCCAAAACAGTTAATTTCTTGCAAAAATATAAATGAATGTTTTTTATCTAAAATTTAAAACCTCATTCCTACAATATAGAAAAAAGAGAACCAAAAAAAGAGCAAGTACATGAGTACTATGTATAGATGAGGCTAGTCATATTTAAAAGATTCTTTCGTTAAATTGTGAAAGCATTAGCATTAGCATTATTGATCAGATTGTCAATGGCAAACTATGCAAACATAGTCATCTGTTCAAAGATATATTGAACAAGCAAAATCATAATTACACCTACAATCTTGGTATTGAATGAATCTAACCTGATTAGATGGTTTGTTAAGTCTCAAAAAGATGACCTTAAGTTTTGTTCTATAGAAAATTATCACTCCATCAGTAGTAAAAACTAAATAAATTGATATACAACATCAAGAAAAATGGTTGTAGATTGTAGAGACAAAATTTGCAATATCAATAATCCGCATGCATACGGTGTTTTGCATGATTTGATCAAAAACTACAAAAAGGAACAAAATCCACATGTTAGGTCATTTCGCTTTAGAGAACCAATTCCTCGGAAATCGGAGATTTAAATTAATGTAATATATGGGTTTCAGGAAAGGTTTCATGAAATGAAGAGTCACCGTGAAAATGATGGTTATGCTTAACTAGTTAATGAAGAATTGAAAAAGTTTCATATGATTTTTATTATCATGAAAAAGGCATACGATTAAGCACCAATGAAATAATAACTAGTAGACTTCAAGCTAGCTGATTATAATATAGTCGAATTTTAAAAGTACAATGCAATTAGATAATATCTAATGTTTAGAAAGGAAATGAGAAATGAGATAGACCTAAGATAACATACAACGGGCTATTGAAGAAAAAACCTCTTTCAATTGTGTTTCTAATGAAGAAAATGTAATGAGTTTTTCCATGGACCATAATTAAAAACATTGGGGCTTATTTAGGTTTTGAGATCAAGAATTTCTATTTGTGCAAGAACTTGTAGCTAATCCCACTTTCTATCGAAAGCCCACTTTCAACAAAGGAAATCGCATGGCTCTAGGTTTCAAAACAATCGCTACAGATTTATGGTGTTTTGAATATTCATTTCTTGATGTTATGCTAGATATATGGAGCATAACTATGGGAATAAATGACAGATCCTACAGAGCTCAAATGTTTTCATTATCTTAAAGGTAGTTCTAATTAGCTATTAATGATCCTTGTTAGACTTACCTCATTATTGGGCCTTTCTCATGATCTTTACTGATCTTCCTTATCTCTATTTAGCATGTATCTCAACTTTAAAGCTGTTATGTTGGCTGACTCTAACTCCTAAATGATACTAACTTGAATTTAGTTTCTTTCAATTACTTTTAATCCTTTTATAAGTATTATTGCATATGTCGCATCTCGCATGCAATCTAATTAATTATATGGGCATTATATATCTAATAATATTCAGACACAAATGATTTTATAATTAATAATATTCATCATCATATTAATCCAATTTGAATAAATCTAGTGCATGCGTTTTAGTTTAGTTAATGCGTAGTATAACATTATCATTGGCATGCTAATGTAATTTGAATAGATCTAATTGCATGCTTTTATTTTTTGCAATCCTTTTTTGCTTTCAATTACCACTTGATTTCTTTTATAACATCTAAACAATGTCTGAAACAACTAAAAAAGGATATTGATAGTCTTGCACAAAATTAATATTTTGAAAGATAAATCAAATAAACATGCTACACAAATGGACACTCTCGACTCCACTCCTACATTCCATGCATTCCATAAATCACATGACACAGTAATAAATACGACAACAACAACATCAAGTCTTTGTCCCACTACGTGGGATCGGCTACATCAATCCTTTTTCGAGATTGTGCCCTGTTAAAAGTCAAATTCTCATTTAAATCTAATAAAGAAATATCATTTCTAATATTTTCTAACCAAGTCTTTTTAGGTTTACCTCTACCTTTCTAAACAAAAGTCAAATCTAATACCTCAACTTTCCTAAACGGGTCATCAGAAGGCCTCCGTTTAATGTGACCAAATCATCTAACGCGACTCTCTCTAATCTTATCATCCAATGGGAATACTCCAATCTCTTTACATATATGCTCATTTCGTATCCTATTTCTAAGGGTAAAGCCACTCACCCACCTAAGCATCCTCATCTCTGCAACACTTAACTTAGTATTATGCTTCTCTTTTAATGGCCAACATTCGGCACCATAAAGCATTACAAGTCTCACCACAATCTTATAGAATTTTCCCTTAAGTTTGAGGGTGGGGGGGCTTTTCTATCGCACAACAAGCCCGATGCATTCCTCCACTTCAACCAACCAACCAACTTGAATTATGCTGATTATATCCCCATCTATTTCACCATCACTCTGAACAGCAGATCCAAGGTATCTAAAACGTGTACTCTTATTAATAACTTGATCGCCCAAAGTCACAATCCCCTTACTAGGTCTATTGCTACTAAAATTACACTCCATATATTTAGTTTTAGATCAACTCAAGCAAAAACCTTTAGACTCTAAGTTGACCTCCATAATTTAAGTATACGTTCAACTCCCTCTCTAGCCTTACCAACAAGAAGAATATCATCAGCAAAAAGCATACACTAAGGTACATCCTCTTGCAAATGTCTAGTTAGAACATCCATGACAAAAGCAAAGAGATATGAACTAAAGGTTGATCCTTGATGTAATCCAACCGAAATAGGAAAATACTTGGTAAACCATCTTGTGTTTGAACAAAAGTAAAAGTTCTTGCATACATATCTTTAATGATTTGAATATAGCGTTATTAACTCCTTTCTTTTCAAGAACTCTCCATAGCACTTCTCTTGGAACTTTATCATATGCTTTCTTTAAATCAATAAATATCATATGTAGATCCTCCTTATTCTTCCTATATTTCTCCATCAAACCTCTCAATAATTGTATGGCTTCCATATGTAGAAATATGCCACAATTTCATTGAAAAAGATGTAGAATGATTAATTAACAAAAATGTAAAAAAAAGGAGAGAAAAGGAGGGTGATGTAGTCGACTTGTAATATATTTTTTGTATAATGAGTACTGGATGAAATTCTTCAAATGAGATTATGACTGCTCTAAAAGCTCGAAGCTTGAAACTCGCTAGAAATATTGCTTGAAATTGGCTCAACTTGAAATCAACTTGGCTTGACTTTGACCTGATTTCGAGCACCGCTCCACACTAGAAATTAATTTCAACTTGACTTTGAGTTCCACTCCATACTAGAAATTGATTTCGAGCACCCCTCCATACTAGAAATTGATTTCAAGTTTATTCAACTAGCTCAAATATAATGTAGTTTAACTCAAAATCTAACTTTAAATGAGTATTTATAAGAGTCGAATTAGAATCAAAATATCTATTTTTGAGTTGGGTCAAACACATTTGAACTTGACTAGATAACAACATTAAATAATTTATTTTTCTTTTAGCACCAATGTTATTGATGATAAGAGACACGAATAAATGCTATATCTGATTTGACATCAGCTGAAAGCTTGTCAAGCCATATTTTGTTACTTAGGCATAATTTAGGATAGCTCTCGTATTGCTTTTCAAAATGGCTTTCCCGTAAAAAAATTTCATATGTGACTTTGGGCGATCAAGTCATTAATAAGAGTACAGGTTTTAGATATCTTTGGTTTATTGTTCAGAGTGATGGTGAAATAGATGAGGATATTATTAGTTGAATTAAAGTTGGATGATTGAACTGGATGAATGCATCGGGCTTATTGTGTGCTAGAAAAGTTCCCCTCAAACTTAAGGGAAAATTCTATAAGATGTTGATAAGACTTGCAATGCTTTATGCTGCAGGATGTTGGCCATTAAAAACGAATCATAATATTAAGTAAAGGGTTGCAAAGATGAGGATGCTTATGTGAATGAGTGGCTTTACTCTTAGAGACATGATATGAAATTAGCATATACTTGAAAAGGTTGGAGTAGCTCCAATGGAAGATAAGATTAGAGAGAGTCACCTTAGAAGGTTCGGTCAAATAAAACAACGACTTTCCGATGACCAGGTTAGGAAAGTATAGGTATTAGATTTGGCTTATGCTAAAAACGGAAGAGGTTAACCTTAAAAGACTTGATTAGAAAATATCATAAATGATCTTTCATTATTAGATTTAAATGAGAATTTGACTCTTAACAGGACATAATGGAGAAAAAGGATTCATTTAGCCGATTCCATGTAATGGGATATATGCTAGATATTATTATTATTGTTGTGTTATTTAACCAATATTAATGATTGATTATACTATTATTTATCTCATTAATTACTTAAATATTCTACTACTCATGAATTATTTAATTATTATTTACATTATTAATAATTTCTATTTCAAATTATATTAATTAAGCTGCTTATATTAAATTTTTAATTACTAACTATAAAATTAATTACTTAATTAAGCTAATTTAAATTATTTATTTACATTACTAATTATATAATTAATCTAATAAATTATTAATATGTTAAATTATATTAATTAAGCTAAATTAGATTTATTTCTAATTTAGATGGTAGGGCATTTAGGGTTTGAGTTTTAACTTAATTTATATTTTAAGTACAAGTCACCTAATCATTCAACGTTGAAGTCTGGAGATGCATAGGAGATGAAGGAATTTGTTGGCTTAATAAACTTTTTAATACAATTTTGAAGACAAAAAATATGTCAGATGAGTGGAATATGAGTGTGTTGATTCCTATTTTTAAGAATAAAGATAATGCACAAAATTGTGCAAATTATAGAGAAATTAAGTTAATGTGTCATACTTTAAAACTATGGGAGAGAGTTATGGAGCATGGTTTGCAGTGATATACTATTGTGTCTCACTATAATTTGGATTATTGTCGGGTAGGTCCACTATGGAAGCTATAGATTTATTGAGAGCAATGTTTAAAATTGCGTTATCGGGTATTGAGGTGTTTTTCATTCGTGAGGCGAGACGTAAGCCACAAGGTGTTTTGAAGCCTAATCCTCAAAATCAAAAGATTGTGTAAACATAAAATGATAAATTTTTTATATACTAATGAGTAAATAATATATAAAACATAAACAGGTACAAGATATGAAGGGAAATCAAAATATACCAATAATAAAACAACATGAAATATAGTTCAACTCAAGCTCTATCTTTCCCAAATTAAAGAATTATTTTCATTAACATATAATTCCAAAAATAAATAGCACTTTTTATTATGCATGCCTAAACCACATGTCCATATAAACATAAGTCTAACAAAAAAAGATCTAAATATTACATAAATAAAAAAGTCCTATCATTTTCATTTTCTTACACTATCAATGGCAACCATTTAATCAAATGACATTGAAAATTGTATGTTAAACAAAGCAAGATTGCATAAAATTTAAAAGAAAAAAATTTCGTCAAAAATGAATGAAAACCAAAGGAAGATGTCGATAAATGTGATAGTATAACAAAAAAATCATATTTGAGTGCAAAGAAGAAGAGGAAGTAAAGCTATTTCACCTTTGTTAATAAACCCTAAACTCAAACCATGAAGAAGAAGAGCTTTCAGCGATCGGTCGAAGGAGACTCCAGGCCAACTTGTGGTAGAAGAGAACTCCAAGCAAGAGGCGAAGAGCAGCTCTTGGTGGAAAGAAGGCGACGTCGGTCAAATGGAACGAAGAAGGGAAAATGTCGCTCGAAGAAGATAAAAAATACCCTTGGTTTGAAAATGATGGAAGACAGGGGGGGTTCGAACCGAATAGATAAATATTAGGTTAGGTTTTATTTTTTATTTTTTTAATTTTAAGAGGCGTGCCTCTAAAACCTAAGGCGAGGCGTGCCTCTAAAACCTAAGGCGAGGCGCGCCTCAATAAACTTGAGGCGTACGCCTCATTCCCTGCTCTCATTGTGTAGGCTTTGAGGCCTAAAAGAACGAAATTGCGCTGAGGCATGGCTCTTATTACGCAATTTTAAACCATGATTAAGAGGTTTTATGGAGAAGTATAGAGAGAATAAGAAGGATCTATATAAGATAATTATTGATTTAGAGAAAGCATATGATAAAGTTCCAAGAAAAGTGCTATGGAGAGTTCTTATATTCAAGTCATTAAGGATATGTATGCAAAAGTTATTACTTGTGTTCAAACACAAGGTGGTTTGACTAAATATTTTCCTATTTCAAGTGGATTACATCAAGGACCAACCTTAAGCCCATATATTTTTGCTTTAGTCATGGATGTTCTCACTAGAAATTTGCAAGAGGTTGTACCTTGGTGATGATATACTTTTGATGATGATATTTTTTCTTGTTGATAAGACTAGAGAGGGAGTTGAAGGTAAATTTGAATTATGGAGGTAAACCTTAGAGTCTAAAGGTTTTCGTTTGAGTAGACACAAAACTGAATATATGGAGTGTAATTTTAGTGGTAATAGATCTAGTGGTGAGATTGTGACTTTGGAGATCAAGTCATTAATAATAGCACACGTTTTAGATATCTTGGGTTTATTACCAGAGTAATAGTGAAATAGATTAGGATATTATTAGTATAATTCAAGTTGGATGGTTGAAGTGGAGGAATACATCAGGCTTATTGTGTGATAGAAAAATCACACTCAAATTTAAGGGAAAATTCAATAAGATGGTGGTGAGACCTGCTATGCTTTGTGGTGCAAAATGTTGGCCATTAAAAGTGAAGCATAATCTTATGTTAAGTATTGCAGAGATGAGGATGCTCAGCTGGATGAGTGGCTTTATTCTTAGAGATAGGATACGAAATGAGTACAACAACAACAACAACATCAAGCCTTTATCCCACTACGTGGGGTCGGCTACATGAATCCTTTGTCTCCATTGTGTCCTATTAAAAGTCAAATTCTCGTTTAAATCTAATAAAAAAAGGTCATTCCTAATATTTTCTAACCAAGTCTTTTTAGGTCTACCCCTACCTTTCTTAACATAAGTCAAATCTAATACCTCTACTCTCCTAACCGGGTCATCGCAAGGCCGCCGTTTTATGTGACCAAACCATCTAAGGCGACTTTCTCTAATCTTATCTTCTACTGGAGCTACTCCAACCTTTTCACGTATATGCTCATTTCGTATCCTATCTCTAAGGGTAAAGCCACTCATCCACCTGAGCATCCTCATCTCTGCCACACTTAACTTAGTATTATGCTTCTCTTTTAAAGGCCAACATTCGGCACCATAAAGCATTGCAGGCCTCACTACCATCTTATAGAATTTTCCCTTAAGTTTGAGGGGTACATTTCTATCACATAACAAGCCCGATGCATTCCTCCACTCAACCATCCAACTTGAATTCTGCTGATACTATCCCCATCTATTTCACCATCACTCTGAACAATAGATCCAAGATATCTAAAACGTGTACTCTTATTAAAGCTTATGGTGAGGGCTGACCATGTGGCATTTCTACTATAATATTTTTTTGACTATTTGATGTATAATTTAAATTAATACTCTCATGAATCTTAACAATCTTCTAGTTGTACCAGGTTTCTCCACATCAACCATTACTTATTCTAAATAATTTTCAAGACAATCGTTTTGTATCTAATTCAGCCCAATTTTGTTGTAGAAAAAAAGATATTTTATTATTCATCATTGATGTAATATAAGTGTCTAGATATAGACAAATGCTGTATTGGTACTTCAATATTTGCTGTAGTTCTATTTATATGTAAATATTATTTTAGTTCTTTACGTCTTGCTTTAATTCTTCCGTATAGAGCTTTTATTTTGTGTAACTTTAAATTTACATAAATATTTTGACGTGTGTGACTATGACTGCACCACAAAGATTTCTTCTTCTCCTCTTCTATATTATGACTCCAACCTTTGGTTTTCTTTTCCTAGTTGACGGTGAGTGCATGAATGGACATCCTAAGGTGGGCTGTTCAAGGGCTGCTGGAAGCAGGCTGGGGCTATTCAAGTGCTGCTAGAGTGCAAGGACATGGATAATGTAAGTACGTGTTGTGAGTGCTAGTCTTTTTGTTATCTACTATGTGGTTAATTAATAATATAAATAATACTTTTTTGCTGGAAGTATCAAGAATCAGGAAGGATGATAAAGAATTAAGATGTTGAGGGCTAAGATCGAGGTTGAAAACTTCACAAGTCTCTATGATTTCAGCCGTTGGAGGCTGAAAATGAAGGCTCTTCTTGTGCACCATTTAAAACTTCTCACCGGTTATGATGACGAGGAAATTGAGGGAGCTATTTTTCTACCTTGCAGATAAGTTTGGTCTTTGGGAGGAGATATTGTTAGATCGGGTCCCTCCTAGACTGGCTTTTGGGGGCTGATTTGGAGGGAATTAATTAAGAAATGTTTCCTAATTGGAGAGGACATATTTGGAGATGATTTGGAGGGGATTAATTAGGAAATGTTACTTGAGTGAAGAGGGTAGATTTGGGGGCTAATTTCAGGTTTGATTTCGAGAGGATTAATTATTAAATGTTTCTTAATTGAAGATTATAGATTTGGGGGTTGATTTGGTAGGAAAATAATTAAGGAAATATGATAGATTTGTGAGGGAATTTGGGAGGGCTATTTGGGTATTTGTTGTTTACTGTATATGCTTTAAGTAGGGTTTATTTCCAAGGGTTAGGGGGTGAGTTATTTGCTGAAATTAGATTGTTCTTAGAGTGTTTGGATTATAGCCGGTGGTTAGAGATTTAGGAGAGCCGGATCTTCCTCTCCAATTGAAGATCCACTTGTATCTTGTCTTTTCTTTAAACTTTCAATAAAAATTGTCCTTGTACGTTCTATTCTTGATTTTCTTGTCGTTGGTTTTCTAAAATTGTTGAAATCAGATTTCAGCCAAAAATTTTTCTAAATTTCTACAAGTACTTCCTAACAGATATATCATTTTTTTTTTTAAATTTAGTGTAGCATTTGCTTTTGACATAACCAAAAAATCTTTTCCATAAAGCATAGTGCTGACAAAATGTTCCTGACAAAAGAAATAAATTAGGGAGAAAAATTACTTGATCTTCAACATCTATTCTCAAACTTATGCTTTTAAAATAAAGGAACATTCGATTAAAATCATCTACAAGCTTATTCAAGAGTTTGGATTCTACCATTTATACAATACAAATGATTGACCAAAAAATTCTTGACATAAAAAGATTTTTACCTCTTCGATATGTCGTTGGTTATTTTTTCATCCACAATTTCTCGAAGTATCTCATATCTAAGAATAAGATTTTATTTGGGATGACTTTTTTATTGCTTCTTAAAGCAATTTTTTAGTATAAAAATTTTAATTTTGATATTATAAAGCTGCTTTAAGAAGCGATAAAAAAGTCGAATGATGTTTGGCAAGATTTTCCACAAATTCTTGCTCAAATTCTACGTAAATCTCATTGCCACTTGCCAAATAGCCCCTAATACTAAGAAGCATGTAACACCCTCCAACATAGTGACCTAACTCATACACAAATTATGGATGATATTTTCATACAGATATGATATTCTTCTATGAAACCATATATATATATATATGGTAATGTGTGATCTTGCACTTGTATGCATACCGCAAGTTGTTTCTAAAGATTTTACTCAATGGACAGTCATGAATACAATCAACATCGAGTGAAAATGATCCCATTAACTATGGCACAATATGATTCGCAGTGTCATGCCTCAGTGGACTTTCTAGAATAATTTTCCATCCATTTTGTGAGTCCTCGTCATATATAGTACACTTAGTAAACTATCTTATGCATATTATTTTGATTTTCTTTTACACTTCTTGAAACATGCATAGCTTATAAAAATTTATTTTCCCATTTTCCTCCATACACAAGGTTTGAGAATGTTCCCTTGGCCTATAAATGGGCTATCATTTGAAGCCCATCTACAATTTAAAGAATCTGGGAGCAGGAAAACATTTTATAGACCGACAAAGTACTCAAAGGCTTTAGAGCTTAAATCAATAGCTACTCCAATTTGAGATTTCACTTACCATGATACTAATGTTTCTCAAAATCAATTTGGATTCATGTCAGGTAGGTCTACTATGGAAGCCATACATTTATTGAGAGGTTTGATGAAGAAATTTAGAGAGAATAAGGAGGATGTACATATGATATTTATTGATTTAGAGAAAGCATATAATAAAGTTCCAAGAGAAGTGCTATGGAGAGTTCTTGAAAAGAAAGGAATTAATAATGCTTATAATTAAATTATTAAAGATATGTATGCAGGAGCTATTACTTGTATTCAAACACAAGGTGGTTTGACCAAATATTTTTCCTATTTCGGTTGGATTACATCAAGGATCAGCTTTAAGCCCATATCCTTTTGCTTAAGTCATGGATTTTCTCACTAGACATTTGCAAGAGGATGAACCAAGGTGTATGCTTTTTGTTGATGATATTCTTCTTGTTGATAAGACTAGAGAGGGAGTTGAAGGTAAACTTGAATTATGGACACCTTAGAGTCTAAAGTTTTTCGCTTGAGTAGATCTAAAACTGACTATATGAAGTGTAATTTTATAAGTGATGGACCTAGTGAGGGGAATGTGACTTTGGGCGATCAAATCATTAATAAGAGTAGACGTTTTAGATATCTTGGATCTATTGCTCAGAGTGATGGTGAAATAGATGGGGATATTATTAGCAAAATTCAAGTTGGATAGCTGAAGTAGAGGAATGCATCGGGCTTGTTGTGTAATAGAAATGTCTCAATCAAACTTAAGGGAAAATTCTATAAGATAGTGGTGAGACCCACAATGCTCTATGGTGCCGAATGTTGGCCACTAAAAGAGAAGCATAATACTAAATTAACTGTTGCAGAGATGAGGATGCTCAGATGGATGAGTGGATTTACCCTTAGAGATAGGATATGAAATGAGCATATACGTGAAAAGGTTGGAGTAGCGCCAGTAGAAGATAAGATTAGAGAGAGTCGTCTTAGATGGTTTGGTCACATAAAACGGCGGCCTTCCGATGACCCGATTAAAAAAGTAGAAATATTAAATTTGACTTATGTTAAGAAAGGTAGAGATAGACCGTAGATCTAAAAAGTCTTGGTTAGAAAATATTAGAAATGATCTTTCTTTATTAGATTTAAATGTGAATTCGACTTTTAACAGGACATAATAGAGAAAAAGAATTCATGTAGCCGACCCCACGTGGGACAAAGGCTTGATGTTGTTGTTGTAAAGCCAAAGACTTTGATACTCTTTTTTTCTAAAGACTTTGATACTTGTTTGTTTTTTTGTAGTTTATTTATATAACTTCCAATAAAACGAGGTTTTGACAGATTTTTGATGAATTTCAAGGTTGAAATTTTCAAAATTTTATTTCTTTTGCATCACAATACTTTTTTATGAATTTTCATTAGGCTTTTTATGTGAATGATGTGATCCACAAAATACTATGCATGTATGTCAATGGCACAAAATGGTGCACGGCACGGTGCGGCTCACATACGATGCTATTTGCTTAGCGGGTGCAGACATTCAAAATAGCACATGCTATTTTCATCATGCATCATGAGCAATGGGGCATGGCGCAAGTTACAAATAGCACGCACTGTTTTGTTAACAAATTATAAATTATAATCAAATTATTTTGGGTTTATATATTAATATCATAATTAATTATTAATTAATTAAAATCAAATTAATAAAACATCAAAAAAAATTATCTTAATAGAATTTATGGTTTACTTTTCTCATCGCCATTTCTTTGTTATTGGTACGGCTTTGTGTGCGTCGCGTGAAAGAGTCACTCTAGGAAACTTCTACGCCTCCTTTGATGATGACGAAACAAGTCACATGACTAAATTTATGTGACTTCCTATGAAACGGGATTTTGACAATTTTCTAACGAATTTCAAGGTTGAAATTTTCAATATTTTACTTCTTCTATATCAATATACATATTTTATGAATTTTCATCAGACTTTTCATGTGAATGATGTGATCCACATAATCTTATACATACATATCAATGATGCAAAATGGCGCACGGGAATGGTGTGGTGCATATACAGTGTTATTTACTTAAGGCAACGTAGACATTCAAAATAGCACAACACACAATTTGGGTTATGCATGAACAACAGCGCAAGACGCAAATAGTGCACATTATTTTGTTAACAAATTATAAATTATAATTAAATTATTTTGGATTTATATATTAATATCCTAATTAATTATTAATTAATTGAACATTAAATTAAAAAAATATATCAAAAATTTTATTTTATCTTAATAGGATTTAGGGTTTACTTTTCTCGGTGTCATTACTTCATTATATAAACATAGAGGATGATTAGCCATTTTGAGAAACCTCGTCGTCAAATCTTTGTTATTTAAATTAGGCAATTTTGTAAATTTAATTAATCGAACTGTACAAACAAGTTTGTATTCTACAAATATTAATTAAAATTGTCTCATCTAATCCCAATGATTAAGGCAATGAAATAGGATCAAATCTTCATTAATGATCGTACTGTACGATCATTAAAGAGCTTGTAGAACGAACACTACCATTGTCAGGTCCGAAGTCCTGGATGAGAAAAGTGAATGGTTGTGTTAGGTAGTCGGCAGCCAGCTTAAAACTTGTCGAATAATAATGACATGAATCCTTTAAGAAATTGTGTTAATGCTAGAGCATCCCCTGGAAGCGACGCACTATATGACCTGAATACAGTGACAAGTGTGCAAGAGCCGCTGCAACGGCGCCCGGGTGCAGTGTTAAATAGGCAAGAGTTCCCACATTAAGGACGGATGTGGGCAAAGAAGCTAGTCCATGAAACTAAAATTAGGATAGGAACTTGGAATATAGGTTCCCTTACTGGAAAATTAATTGAATTAATAGATATTATGATTCATAGGAAGATAAATATTTTGTGCATTCAAGAAACTAAATGGGTTGGAGAGAAGGCTAAGGAAATTGATAGTTTATGATTTAAACTTTGGCATTCGGGTAGGAGTCATACTAAAAATGATATAGGTGTTATTATAAATAAGAGTTTGAAGGATAATGTTATAAAAATTAATAGGATTTGAGATAAAATTATAACTTTAAAGATTGTTGTTGATGATAAGATTGTTAATATTATAAGTGCTTATGCTCCTCAAGTAGGTTTGGATATGAGTTCTAAATTAAATTTTTGGAATGACTTGGAAGAATTATTACAAAAGATACCTCTAGAAGAAAAAGTTTTATTGGAGGAGATTTAAATGGACATGTTGGTAGAGAGGTAGATGATTTTAAAAGCATTCATGGTGGCTATGATTTCATAACAACAAATTACGGTGGCAATACATTTTAGATTTTTGTTTAGCTTATGATTTTTCAATTGCTAATACCTTATTTAAGAAAAGGAATGAGCATCTCATTACTTATAAAAATGGATATAGTACAACCCAGATTGACTATTTTCTTATAATAAAATTAGATCGGTTAGATTGCAAAGTTGTAAAGTTGTTCCGAGTGAAAATTTATGTACCCAACATCGATTATTAGTTTTAGACTTTAAGATAAATAAGCAGATAATAAAAAATAAAGTAAAACGATATTCTAGGATTAGATGGGGGCATTTAAAGAATATTAACAAAAATATTTTGAGAGAAAGATTTTAGATCTTAAGATTTTACCTGCGCATGAGGATGCTAATATTATGTGGGATAAAGTGGCTAGTGATATTAAGAATATTGCAAAAGATGTGCTTGGAGTATCAAAGGGAAAAGCTCCTAATAGTAAAAATAGTTGGTGGTGGAATCCAAATGTGCAAGAAAAAATTAAGAATAAGAAGATTTATTATAAAAATAATTGGGAAAGATATAAAGAGGCTCATAAGAAATCTAAGAAAACAATATGTGATGCAAAGACCTTAACTTTTAGTGATTTATATAATAGATTAGATACTAAGGAGAGAGAAAATTATATGTATAAGTTAGCCAAACAAAAGATAGTAGTAAGTATTTAGTTCAAGTGAAGTGTATTAAGGATGAGGATCAAAAAATACTTTTCTTAGAAGATGATATTCAAAAAAGGTGGATGAGATATTTTGCTAAACTTTTTAATAAAAATTATGAAAATAAGATTGACTATATTGACCTTAGCACCCGAAATGAAAATAAAGATTTATGTTTTTATCGGCGTATTAATAAAATCGAAGTTAGAGAGGCTTTAAAAAAATGAAGGGTGGAAAAGCTGTTGGACCTGATGATATTCCAATAGAGGTGTGGAAATGCTTAGGAGATGAAGGTATTTCTTGGCTTACTAAACTTTTTAATACTATTTTGAAGACTAAAAAGATGTCAGATGAGGAGAATGAGTGTGTTAATTTCTATTTTTAAGAATAAAGGTGATGCACAAAATTGTGCGAATTATAGAGGAATTAAAGTTAATGTATCATACTTTAAAACTATGGGAGTGAGTTATGGAACATAGGTTTGAGGCGTGATACTAATGTTTCTCAAAATCAATTTGGATTCATGTCGGGTAGGTCGACTATGGAAGCCATACATTTATTAAGAGGTTTGATGGAGAAATATAGAAAAAATAAGGAGGATCTACCTTGGTGTATGTTTTTTGTTGATGATATTCTTCTTGTTGATTAGACTAGAGAGGGAGTTGAAAGTAAACTTGAATTATGAAGGTCAACATTAGAGACTAAAGGTTTTCGCTTGAGTGGATCTAAAACGGAATATATGTAGTATAATTTTAGTAGTAATATACCTAGTGAGGGGATTGTGACTTTGGGCGATCAAGTCATTAATAAGAGTACACGTTTTAGATATCTTGGATAAGAAAGGTAGAGACAGACCTAAAAAGACCTGGTTAGAAAATATTAGGAATGACCTTTCTTTATTAAATTTAAACGAGAATTTGACCTTTAATAGGACACAATGTAAAAAAAGGATTCATGTAGCCGACCCCACGTAGTGGGATAAATGCTTGATGTTGTTGTTATTGTTGTAGAACGAACCTTGGGTCTTCCTGAATGATTTGTGATTCAATTGAACTTTTCACACTGTACTACTTTTCATCGTATAGTATGACTAGAGATAGAATTGAACTAATCATATTATACTACTATTCATCATACAGTACTATCGAAAGATGAAAATAAACTAATTGTATTGTAGTATATATGAATTGTACGATCAGAAGCTACAATTATGGATTTTTAAGAGCCCAAGTTTATAAACTCATTAATATGTCTTGAGGGAGAAAACTTGAGTGGTCAGAGATGTTTTCTTCTTGGGGAGAGCTTGGAGAGTGTCCACTTTACAAGGGAGAGAGAGTAGGTGAGATTGAGAGAGCGAGTTTTCCTTGAGGGAGTTAAGAGATGTGAGGAGATTCACAAGATTGCTCCGACTAGTCTGCACCTTGGGTCCTATTATGTTTTGATGGAGCTCTTGGAAGAAGAGTCTTTGGTGTGAAAGACTCGCCTAGTTAAGAGGCAAAAAGAGGGATCAGCATCTCCATCTGGACAGAAGGCGAAAGAAGGGATCGACATCTCTACCGAGCCGAGAGAAGAAAGAAGGGATCGACATATTTACTGGGCCGGGAAGCAAAAGGAGGGATTGATATCTCAACTGGAGCAAGAAGCTAAAGGAGGGAGGACCCTCCGTCGAGCTTGGAGGCGAAATAAGGGATCGGTATCTCCACCAAAGCGAGAAGCTAAAAAAGGGAGGACATCTCCGTCGGCCCAAGAGGTGGAAGGAGAGATTCTTCAGAGTCTGTAAAGGTCATTCTCCGTCTGGTCAAGGGACAAGGGCTTCTCCGCTTAACTGTGACAAATGAGAGTCAATTCTAGTATAATACCCAAAAAAGAGGACCTTTGTGGAGTGGATGTAGGTCGAATTCGACCAAACCACAATAAATCAGGTTTGCATACTACTTACCTACTTGCAATTTATTTTTCGCACTTTAGTTTACTCTTGGTTATCTTTGTGGAAGATTTCTTTAGTTTACTTTTGGTTTTCTTTGTGAAAGAATCTGTTTGTTTATTTTTGGCTATCTTTGTGAAAGAAATAATTAGTTTACTTTTGGTTATCTTTATGAAGAAATTCTTAAGTGATAAATCTCTAGTTGAAGTTTTTATTTTTAAATTTTAAAATAAAAATTTAAATCTCTAGCTTGTCTTTCATTTTTAATAATATTTCATATTCATGCTTATTATTTTATAATTTTTATATAGTTTGCACCATGTTCAAAATGGCATGCGCCACGTCGTGCGCTATGCATCATGGCTCTAAAGGGACCTTTGTGTCATGGTGCGCCATTCGTCGTTAACAGGTATGGTTTCAAAAAAGGTACAACAACAACAACATCAAGCCTTTATCCCACTACAAGGGGTCGACTACATGTATCCTTTTTCTTCATTGTGTCCTGTTAAGAGTCAAATTCTCATTTAAATTTAATAAAGAAATGTCATTTCTAATATTTTTCTAACCAAGTCTTTTGAGGTGTACCTCTACCTTTCTTAATTTAGGTCAAATCTAATACATGTACTATCCTAACAGGGTCATTGAAAGGTCGACGTTTTACATGACCAAACCATCTAAGGCGACTCTCTTTAATCTTATCTATCATTGGAACTACAACCTTTTCCCGAATATGCATATTACGTATACTTTCACTAAGAGTAAGTCCACTCATCCACCTGAGCATCCTCATCTCAGCAACACTTAACTTAATATTATGCTTCTCTTTTAATGGCCAACATTTTGCATCATAAAGCATTGCAGGTCTCACCACCATCTTATAAATTTTTCCCTTAAGATTGAGTGGTACTTTTCTATCACACAACAAACCCGAAGCATTCCTTCACTTCAATCATCCAACTTGAATTCTACTAATAATATTCTCATCTATTTCACCATCACTCTAAACAATAGACCCAAGATATCTAAAACGAGTACACTAATTAATGACTTGATCGCTCAAATTCGCAAACCCCCCACTAGATCTATTGTATTTTTTTTTCTAATTTCTCTCTTTTATTAAGAAAATGCTCAACGATATTTTTTATGTAACACATTATTTATACTTGTTTTGTGCAGGAATATTTGCCGTGGTAGAGAGCTATATAGAGTTTAACATGTTAGCTACAAACAAAGATCTAACACAAACAAAAAAGAATAAGAGTGCAATAATTGTAAGAGATATCATAGTTTTTTTACGTTAAAAAATCTGGAAAAGATAAAAATCACAAGGTCTAACCCAATTAAAATATATCCATTAGTGTTTGGCATTATTATGGTCACATAAAACGGCGGCCTCCTGATGACCCGGTTAGGAGAGTAGAGATACTAGATTTGACTTATGTTAAGAAAGGTAGAGTCAGACCTAAAAAGACTTGGTTAGAAAATATTAGGAATGACCTCTCTTTATTAGATTTAAACGATAATTTGACTTTTAATAGGACACAATGGAGAAAAAGGATTCATGTAGCCGACCCCACGTAGTGGAATAAAGGCTTGATGTTGTTGTTGTAGTAGTGTTTGGCATTATTATAAATAATGCCCTTCATCGAGGAAAAAATGATACATTATAGAGAACATATTACTTAATTGAAGTTGAAAGAGCCCCAAGGCAAGATACCTATCTTTAATTGGTCATTTGCTTGTTGTTTTCATCATACTCCCTTGAGAAGAAAATACTAGAAAACATGGAATCTAGCATAAATCCTAATATTGATATTGGGAGTCAAAGTTGATGTTGATTGCGTGCACTGATATTATTGGTGCTGGTAGATGATGAAGTCAACAGACATCCGAGTAGTCAAACAACAATGGTCAAGAGATTGTAAGCCTGAGCACTGCAGCCAAGTGACGGCAATCGGAGGTTCGTAGTTGGGCGATAGGCAATGGAGTTCAAAGGATCGAAGTCTAGCAATGCTAGTTGAAGGACTGCAGTCGACGAGTGTCGAAGGATTGTAGTCGACTCCGAAGGACTGTATTCAAGTGACGATCGTCTGAGGACTATAGTAAATGGTTGATGAAGGTTGTAATCATGCGGCGGTGATTCAAGGACCATCATTGAGAGACGTTGGTCTGATAGTGATGCTCGGGAGATTTATTGGGATCCTGAGAGCCTGAGAAATATATTGAATCTTAAGCCAAATTTCAAGCTCCAGCTCCAAGCTCCTCCCATCATTTAGAGAGTGGGGACCTATTTATAGGTTTTTGAGATTTTAAGAGTGGCATGCCTATAAATATAGAGAAAATCGAGAAAACTCCATTGAATGACCTAAATTGATTCTCTTGACCATGAAGCATTCATTCACCATTTAAGAGTCTTAATGATTTCGGAATTAAGTGACCTTGAGCACGTTGGATTCATCTTGTCAAGACGCTTGATTTGACTAAAAGCATTCCAGATTTAAAGACCATTTGGTCATCCAATTAATATCATAAAGTTTCCAATTATGCTTCAAGCCCAATTATGCTTCAAGCCCTAATTTGGGCTTGAATTAAACTGCTTTTAGTGTCGTGGGTTCCTCTCATCGAGATTCAGCTTATCTATAAGTTTATTGAATTGGAGTTCAAATGATCTTCAATTTATTTTAGAGGTTTCCAATTTAAAATGCATTGAGATTCGTGCACAATCAAAGTGATTTTTGATGGCATATCAATACTATAGTGTTCAACAATGTACATTTATTTTTGAGAAAAAGTTCAAAAAATACCCAATTATTAATATGCTACCAATTTAGTCTCATATTATCATATTTCTCCAATTTTATCTCTTGACTATAAAAAATTGATCACAAATGATCCCTAACACAACAATTGGTGAAAATTAAGATACAAAATTGAACCAAATTAATCACTCAACTATACAAAATTATTCTCAATTTAGTCTTTGAAAGATGATTTGTGATCAATTTTATATAGTCGATGAATTTAATTGAAGAAATCTAATATTATGGAACTAAATTGGTCCCATATGAATAGTTAGCGGACTATGTTGGACATTTTCCCCTCTATTTATCTTTATTTGGATATCTAAACATTCATCAACCTCTCAAAGCTTTCCCTCTTACAGAAAAAACTTAGCTTTTGTATTTTTTATTCCAATCTCTAAATTGTGGATACGAGTATATAGGAAATACCTTTAAAGTGTGAATATAATTAGATAATGATAGATATCTAATGATATCTTTTTGAAGTATTAGCACATTCTGCTCAAGTTTTAATTAATTATGATTGTTAAAGAGTCGACTATTTATTCATCCACTTGCCTTTACTTTAAACTATTCAAGAATTACATTCTTATTATTTGATTATCATTTTCTTTTAAAGTTAAACACTTGAATTGAAGAACTAAAGAATAACTTTTGAAGAGTAAGTCATTGATTGAAGTTGTTAAATATAAGATTTCATGGTTTCAACTAATTTATCTAGGTCAAGAATTAGGACTTAGTCATGTCCATTTCTAGTTGATTGAAACTATTTCCTACCATTGTTGCTTCACCTCTTTATTCAAACAAGTCACTGGTCTTCACCTGAATTGTACAATGTCATGAACTCCTAAGATACCATTGTTAAATTTATATGATACAAGTAAATTTGCATGGGCCTTTGGTGCATATATTTAATGTACAATAACAACAAACAACAACAACATCAAGCCTTTATCCCACTACGTGGGGTCGGCTACATGATCCTTTTTCGCCATTTTGTTTGGTTAAAAGTCAAATTCTCATTTAAATCTAATAAAGAAAGATCATTTTTAATATTTTGTAACAAAGTATGTTTAGGTCTACCTCTACCTTTCTTAACATAAGTCAAATCTAATACCTCAACTTTCCTAACCGGGTCATCGAAAGGCCTCCGTTTAATGTGACCAAATCATCTAAGGAGACTCTCTCTAATCTTATCTTCCACAGGAGCTACTCAACCTTTTCACGTATATGCTCATTTTGTATCCTATCTCTAAGGGTCAAGCCACTCATCCACCTAAGCATCCTCATCTCTGCAACACTTAACTTAGTATTATGCTTCTCTTTTAATGGTTCATATATTTAATGTATTAAAGTAAAATTATGTTCTATTTATATGACATTCATAATGCTTTTTTGCACTAGGATAATTTTCTCTGACAATATTTTTTAATACATCATGCATAACTTTTTTAATGTTTCACCCTATGTTTAAAATAATGTGCACCATACAATGCATAACAGCACCACAGAACCTCTACAGTAAGGTACAATTGGTATCGACAAATATGCCTACATACTAGATCAACTTATTTTATTTAACTTGGTCTACCAATTGAGTGGAACAGGGGCTTGATGTTGTTGTTGTTGTTGGTCTACCACTTGTAATGTATAAAACACACAACACAACAACCATAAATAAGCCTCACTCACCCGAATCAACAACAATATCACCCACTAGAAAATTTTTGAGGTGAAATTGTGGTATCTTGCTCAAATAGGATGCTCTAGCACTTTATTAATTTTAATTTTAATTTTTAATGATAGAAATATAAAGGACTGACAAATCTCATAGAAGTTTAGACTGAAATTATGTAATTTCAAAAGTAACAACAAAATCCAAGCAATTTAATAGCTATGACACTACTGTATTTTTCCTCTTAAGAACCATAAAAACTAAGAATAAAGGGTTGCCCAAATTTGGTTACTCTTATGATATATGCTAGCCCAACAATTGTCCATTAAATTATCACCATTAGACTTATTCCTATTATGTAGGGCCCACTTAAACTAATCCTTCGTAGTCAATACTTTAAAAGTTGCAGTTGGTGTTAACTGTAGGCTGTATAAATCTTTATGCACACTATGTATGCCTAATTTAGTAAATCATTTTAACTGCTATGTTCTTAAGAAATGCAACATTTAACAAATATTATGTATGTAAGAAACATGATAGAAAAAATCATTAAATTGTACGTGCACCTTCTTCATGGCCTCAAAAAACAGGAAACATAGAAGAAGATCAGCTTGTCCATATCTTAAAGGCTAGTAGTGACTTTTATACAAAACAACATAAAGCAACAACAAAATATTACTAAACAAAACTATGAATTAGTCTTCCTGACTCTGCGTATTTTCCTGCATATACTCTTCATATTAAATTAACTTGCTTTCTTTATGGGTGCAAGGTGTGCTCTTTGTTCCATATGCCCACAAACATTTCATGGCAATAACGAGAATAATTAATAATAAACAAAAAGTATCCATGCACCATCATATGTAATCTATTGATTCTAAATGCTTCCATTAGACTTACTCCTATTATCTAGGGACCTAATTCGCTAATCCTTCCTGCTCATTCATTATTTAAAATATTGTATTTGGAGTTTAACTTTAGTGTAATAAAATCTTTATGCACAACATTCTGATTTAGTTTAGTAACTCATTAGCTGTTATGCTATTTGTAAAATGCAGCATTTAACAATTTTGAGGTTTACCAAATATGCAACGAAATAGCACTATATTGAACATGAACCTCCTTCATTGCTTCACAACAACGGAAAACACATATAGATAAGTTTTTCCCTATCTCAAAGATAAGCAATCATTTTAGTTGTACCAAACAACATATGACAACATAGGACAACACAATATTGCTAAAATAAATAAATTGTGATTTGTTCTTCCTGATTCTACCAAACTTTCCTTCATATACTTTTCATATTAAATATATGAAAAGTATATTAAGGAAAAATAGATTACATCAAGGATCAACCTTAAGCCCACCTCTTTTTGCTTTATTCATGTATGTTCTTACTAGACATTTGCAAGAGGTTGTGCCCTGGTGTATGCTTTTTGCTGATTTTTCTTCTTGTTCACAAGACTAGAGTGGGAGTTGAAGATAAACCTGAATTATGGAGCTCAACCTAAGAGTTTGAAGGTTTCCGTTTGAGTAGATCTAAAATCGAATATATGAAGTTTAATTTTAGCAGTAATAGATCTAGTGAGGGATTATGATTTTAGGCGATCAAGTCATTGATAAGAGTATATGCTTTAGATATCTTGGGTTGATTGTTCAGAGTGACGGTGAAATAAATTCGGATATTATTAATAGAATTCAAGTTAGATGGTTGAAGTAGACGAATGCATCGGACTTATTGTGTGATAGAAAAGTCCCCCTCAAACTTAAGGGAAAATTCTATAAAATTGTGGTGAAACCTGCAATGTTTTATGGTGTAGAATATAGGCCATTAAAAGATAGGCATAATATTAAGTTAACTGTTGCATAGATGAGGATGCTCAAATGGATAAGTGGCTTTACTCTTAGAAACAGGATACGAAACGAGCATACACAAAAGTTGGAGTAGCTCCAGTGGAAGATAAGGTTAGAGAGTCTCCTTACATGGCTTGGTCATATAAAACGATGGCATTCAATTAGGAGAGTAAATGTATTAGATTTGGCTTATGTCAAGAAAGGTAGAGGTAGACCTAAAAATACTTGGTTAGAAAATATTAGAAATGACATTTCTTTATTAGATTTAAATGAGAATTTGACTCTTAACAGAACAAAAATGGAGAAAAAGGATTGACGTAGTTGTCCTCACATAGTGGGATAAAAGCTTGATGTTGTTATTATTGTTGTATACTTTTCATATTTAATCTACGTCCCCTCGTTATGGGTGAATGGTGTGCTCTCTGTTCCACAGGCTTAAACATTTTCCATATATATATATATATATATATATATATATATAT
>NW_021318858.1:196133-213633 GCF_001605985.2 Dendrobium catenatum
GCAGATTATACACATTGGGTACAAAGAAAATACGCAGAAAGAACGAAAATGGTGAGATAAATTTAAACTTTTATTGTTACTCGGAATGATTTAAATTTATTTTTTGGTTTCTTCAGTAAATACGCGTTGAATACCAAAGATATATGTAGTTCATTTTATGTCAATGTAAGAATTTTTGCACCTTTCTCTTTGCAGGTGAATCCTTTTCCACGTCCATGATGAGAAGAAGAGATTGCTGGAGGAATTCAGCGAGAGTTTTTTGCTGGAAGCTCGGGAGAAATGGAGCGAATGGCCGAAATGTGGAATTTGGAAAATGTTAAAAATTTCCGCCTTTTTCATTGTATATACTGGGCGGGCCTCGTATTATTTACTCTCGAAAATACAAATGAGTCAGGCCTTAACTTTCCACGTAAGCTGGCCACACGTTATGTTTTTATTGGCTACTGTTACAGACCGAACACATCGTTGTGATCGGATTCCACACAGAATAATTCTGTCAGCCTGTCCTATCCGATATATCCGATAAATTTGTGTTTTTATTTAGGGTTGACGAGTCAAATTATCTGTGAAAGGTCCAAAATCAAAATATTTAAAACCTAAGCTAGTTGTTCAAAAATGGAAAACAAGAAGAACTTGTTATTTTCGCTCAGATGGAATGCTCACAGGGAGAAATAATTCTGTGTGGACTCCGATAACAAAGATGTGTACGGTTGCCAATAAAAATATTACGCGTGTTGTGCTCACGTGGAAAGGTAAGACCTGACCTGTTTACTGCAGACTTCGAGACACCCGCCCACCCATCGAATTTAACAGTAAAAAGATGAAAATGGCGGAAAATTTTTACATTTTCACGTTTCAACCATTCGCTCCAGTTCTCCCGAGGTTTCTATTTCTGCAAAAATTTCTTCTCAAAAACATCCAGCAATCTCTTCTGCTCAAATGGAGGGAAAGGATTCACCAGCAAAGAAAAATGTACGTTAATTCTTACATTGACATAAACTGTACTCCGTATTTCTTTGGTATTCAATGCATATTTTTTTAAGAAACCATAAATAAATAAAATCATTCCGAGAATGAGAACGATAAAATATTATATTTATCTCACCTTTTACGTTCTTTCTGCGTATATTCTTTGTATATTATGTGTATATTCTGCGTATATTTTGCTTATTTTTCGTGTATATGTTGATGACTCAAACCCTAACATTTTGTAATAAATCCTTTGGATCTTAAATCATAAAATTAACTTCCAATAAAGAAAAATAATTAGCGTAAATAATTATTGATTTCTGTTGTTATTTTTTATACTCTTTGCGTACCATATGCGTATACTATACGCATGGTTTGTGTATATTATGCGTATACTATGCGTATAATATGCGTATGGTTTGCATATAGATTGCGTTTAATATGCGTAATTAATTTTATTTTCTTATGCAGATTTACGTCCGTCCTATATTGTATCGCTGCTATGTTTCCACGTTTAGAACATTCTGTGATACGTTCTCCGAGATAATTCCTCCATAAATTGAAGAACCTTAATATCTATCAGTTTCTTAAATTCCCTGGATTCGAGCAGAATGCCCCATTGATTTACAAAAAACAAAAATTAGACAGAAAATCAATCCCAAAGAAAAATAATAAGCGGAAAAGGGTACACCACCCCCAAGAAGAACCTGACCAAGAAGAGCCATCACAGAAAGTTCAATCCCCCAAAGCATCTCCCTTAGTAGAACCATCCCATCAAGTACCATCACCTGCCAAAGAAGAACCTGCCAAAGAACCTCCTCCAGTAGAAGAACTAAATCAAATTATTGAATCCTTAAAAGAACCTCCCCCAGTAGAACCATCCCAAAAAGAACATCCCAAGAAAACTAACCCAAATTGTTCCTTCCCAAGTAGAAACAGCCCTAATTGTTCCATCACCAAAAAAAACCTACCCAAGAACCATCCCCAAATGAACCTCTGGAAAAAAAACCTGTAAAGAAATTCCCCAAACAAAAGAAATAATCAATGTTGATAATGTTATAGTAAAGGGTTTCCCTGCTAGTCCTACAGTGAACTTCAAAGGCTTGGAGATGTTGAGTCCAGAGAAGGAACTTTTTATCATGGAGAACATAAAGAAATATCTTGACAGGTATTTTATTTGTGTATTGTGTGCGTATGTATTGCGTAATTTGTGCGTACTGATTGCACAGGAAATGTGTTTTATATGCGTACTGTTTGCGTAGGAAATGTGTTTTATAAGCATACCTAATGCATATTTTTTGTTTAATGATTTCAGTAGCATGCAAATATTTGAAGCTGGGAACGTCAAAATTTCAAGACATGGGATGGACGAAATATTATCCGACAGATACCTTGACAATGATCATGTTGATTCCTTTGTCATTTTATTAAGTGAGAAGGCTAAAATTTCACCATAATAGTATCATAAATATCTATACATCTCACCAATATATTGGGTTAGTAAGTTTATTTTATATATAATTATATATTTCGATTATTTTATTCTTATATCTAATTCTTGCAGCATTACAAGTTGAAGGATGAAAGTTTAAAATTGTTCATCGAACATGTAAACCACAATTCTGTTCATTCATACAACATTATAATTAATCCAATTATTGACGGTTCACACTGGACCCTTCTGGTTGGTTACCGAAATAAGAAAAAGTGGGAATTTTACGATTCTGTACCCAACCCTATGCATAGAAGTGTTGCTATAGAGATTGTGAGTTTGATTGTAAGCTTATATTGCTAAAAAAATTTGAAATTATTTTTCAGTGAACTAAATTCTATTCCATATATTGTTCAGATTGCAAGCTTATATAGGGATTGCAAAGAAGCTTTTGATGATAATATCAACAAATGGAGTTTCAAGACAATCAAAAATGCGCCAACTCAGTCCAACAATATAGATTGCAGAATATTTGTTTGCAAATACATGGAAAACATTATTCGACAAAAAAACTTCAAGTGGAGAGAGAGTAAAGATTGGCAGGAAAAAATGATAATGTATAGGGCAGAGTTCCCATACAGATTATTTTGTGCTTCATTGAAATGAACTTTTTATATTTTATTTTTGTGTAAATAACTGATATATGTAAATTATCTCTGCATGAAATATAAATTATCTGTGCATAAAATGGAGTGTTTAGGGTCGATGATCCTTTATGCCTCGTGATTAAGAATGATTTCACAATATTTTACAAAGTACGCATTCTATATGCTTGTAATACGCTTATGATAAATAGTGAGAATCAAAGGTGATTGGAATTCTTTGTCTCGTGAACAAAAGAGTCAGGAAGCGTTGAATATTGGGTTTCCTTGCCTTTGAACAATCATTCCTTATGATAAATAGGTATTTCTTTGGGTTGTCATTATATGTAGTACATACGCTTACGATACGCATTTGGTACGCCTCGGATACGCATACCATATGCAACTCACAAAAATTGTTTTTTCCTTGAAAAATTTATTTAATTTGAATTTAATTGATTCGATCCAATCCTTCGGTATGAATTGTGTAAATACTCTTTTTACACTGGTTATAAAATGATTATTAAAATTTTCATGATGAGACTTAATATTTGTATACACCCTTATGCTACACAATTGATGGTTCTAGATTGTGGGTGTTATGCTTCACTGGTTTAGCAATCATTGTAGTATAGGGAGAATCAAAGGTGGTTGAAATGCTTCGTCTCGTGAACAAAAGAGTCAGGAAGCATTGAATATTGGGTTTCTCTGCCTTTGAACATTCATTCCTTGTGATAAATAGGGATTTCTTTGGGTTGTCATTATACGCAGTACATACACTTACGATACGCATTTGGTACACCTCGGATACGCATACCATACGCAACTCACAGAAATTGTTTTTTTTTCTTAAAAAATTTATTTAATTTGAATTCAATTGATTCGAACCAATCCTTTGGTATGAATCATGTAAATACTCATTTTACACTGGTTATAAAATGATTATAAAAATTTTCATGATGAGACTTAGTATTTTTGTACACCCTTGTGCTACACAATTGATGGTTCTAGAGTGTAGGTGTTATGCTTCACTAGTTTAGTAATCATTATAGTATAGGGAGAATCAAAGGTGATTGGAATTCTTCATCTCGTGAACAAAAGGGTCAGGAAGCATTGAATCTTGGGTTTCTGTCTTTGAACATTCATTCCTTCTGATAAATATGGATTTCTTTGGGTTGTCATTATACGTTGTACATACACTTACGATACGTATTTGGTACGCCTCGAATACGCATACCATACGCAACTCACAGAAATTATTTTTTCCTTGAAAATTTTATTTAATTCGAATTGATTTGATTCGATCCAATCCTTCGGTATGAATCATGTAAACACTCATTTTACACTGGTTATAAAATGATTATAAAAATTTTCATGATGAGACTTAGTATTTGTGTACACCATTATGCTACATAATTGATGGTTCTAGAGTGTGGGTGTAATGCTTCACTAGTTTAGCAATCATTGTAGTATAGGGAGAATCAAAGGTGGTTGGAATTCTTCGTCTCGTGAACAAAAGAGTCAGGAAGCGTTGAATATTGGGTTTCTCTGCCTTTGAATATTCATTCCTTGTGATAAATTTGGATTTTTTTGGGTTATCATTATACGCAGTACATACGCTTACGATACGCATTTGGTACACCTCGAATACGCATACCATACGCAACTCACAGAAATTGTTTTTTTCTAAAAACGTTTATTTAATTCTAATTCAATTGATTCGATCCAATCCTTCGGTATGAATCATGTAAATACTCATTTTACACTGGTTATAAAATGATTATAAAAATTTTCATGATGAGACTTAGTATTTATGTACACCATTGTGCTACATAATTGATGGTTCTAGAGTGTGGGTGTTATGCTTCGCTGGTTTAGCAATCATTGTAGTATAGAGAGAATCAAAGGTGATTGGAATTCTTCGTCTCGTAAACAAAAGAATCAGGAAGGGTTGAATGTTGGGTTTCTATGCCTTTGAACATTCATTCCTTGTAATAAATAGGGATTTCTTTGGGTTGTCATTATACGCAGTACATACGCTTACGATACGCATTTGGTACGCGTCGTATATGCATACCATACTCAACTCACAGAAATTGTTTTTTCCTTGAAAAATGTATTTAATTCGAATTCAATTGATTCGATCCAATCCTTCGATATAAATCTTGTAAATACTCATTTTACACTGGTTATAAAATGATTATAAAAAAATTTATGATGAGACTTAGTATTTGTATACACCCTTGTGTTGCACAATTGATGATTTTAGAGTGTGGATATTATGCTTCACTGGTTTAGCAATCATTGTAGTATAGGGAGAATCAAAGGTGGTTGGAATTCTTTGTCTCGTGAACAAAAGAGTCAGGAAGCGTTGAATATTGGGTTTATCTACCTTTGAACATTCATTCCTTGTGATAAATTGACATATCTTTGGGTTGTCATTATACGCAGTACATACGCTTACGATGCGCATTTGGTACGCCTCGAATACACATACCATACGCAACTCACAAAAATTGTTTTTTTTTTCTTAAAAAAATTATTTAATTCGAATTCAATTGATTCGATCCAATACTTCGATATGAATCGTGTAAATACTCATTTTACACTGGTTATAAAATGATTATAAAAAATTTCATGACGAGACTTAGTATTTGTGTACACCCTTGTGCTACACAATTGATGGTTCTAGAGTGTGGGTGTTATGCTTCACTTGTTTAGCAATCATTGTAGTTTAGGGAGAATCAAAGGTGATTGGAATTCTTCGTCTCATGAATAAAAGAGTCAGGAAGTGTTGAATGTTGGGCTTCTCTGCCTTTGAACATTCATTCCTTGTGATAAATTGGGATTTCTTTGGGTTGTCATTATACGTAATATATATACTTACGATACTCATTTGGTACGCCTCGAATATGCGTACCATACACAACTCAGAGAAATTATTTTTTCCTTAAAAAATTTATTTAATTCAAATTTAATTGATTCGATCCAATCCTTCAGTATGAATCGTGTAAATACTCATTTTGCACTGGTTATAAAATGATTATAGAAATTTTCATGATGAGACTTAGTATTTGTGTACACCCTTGTGCTACACAACTGATGGTTCTAGAGTGTGGGTGTTATGCTTCACTGGTTTAGCAATCATTGTAGTATATGGAGAATCAAAGGTGGTTGAAATTCTTCATCTCGTGAACAAAAGAGTCAGGAAGCATTGAATATTGGGTTTCTCTGCCTTTGAACATTCATTCCTTATGATAAATTGGGATTTTTTTGGGTTGTCATAATACGCAGTACATACGCTTATGATACGCATTTGGTACGCCTCAGATTCGCATACTATACACAACTCACATAAATTATTTTTTCCTTAAAAAATTTATTTAATTCGAATTCAATTGATTCGATCCAATCCTTCGGTATGAATCGTGTAAATACTCATTTTAAACTGGTTATAAAATAATTATAAAAAATTTCATGATGAGACTTAGTATTTGTGTACACCCTTGTGCTACACAATTGATGGTTCTAGAGTGTGGGTGTTATGCACCAGTTTAGCAATCATTGTAGTATAGGGAGAATCAAAGGTGATTGGAATTCTTTGTCTCGTGAACAAAAGAGTCAGGAAGCATTGAATATTGGGTTTCTCTGCCTTTGAACATTCATTCATTATGATAAATTGGGATTTCTTTGGGTTGTCATAATACGCAGTACATACATTTACAATATGCATTTGGTACACCTCAGATACGCATACCATATGCAACTCACATAAATTGTTTTTTTTCTTGAGAAATTTATTTAATTTGAATTTAATTAATTCGATCCAACATTCGGTATGAATCATGTAAATACTCATTTTACATTGGTTATAAAATGATTATAGAAATTTTCATGATGAGACTTAGTATTTATGTACACCCTTATGCTACACAATTGATGGTTCTAGAGTGTGGGTGTTATGCTTCACTAGTTTAGCAATCATTATAGTATAGGGAGAATCAAAGGTGATTGGAATTCTTTGTCTCGTGAACAAAAGAGTCAGGAAGTGTTGAATATTGGGTTTCTCTGCCTTTGAATATTCATTCCTTGTGATAAATTGGGATTTCTTTGGGTTATGATTATACGCAATATATATACTTACGATACGCATTTTGTACGCCTCGAATATGCGTACCATACGCAACTTAGAGAAATTATTTTTTCCTTAAAAAATTTATTTAATTCGAATTTAATTGATTCGATCCAATCCTTCGGTATGAATCGTGTAAATACTCATTTTACACTGGTTATAAAAATGATTATAGAAATTTTCATGATGAGACTTAGTATTTGTGTACACCCTTGTGTTACATAATTGATGGTTCTAGAGTGTGGGTGTTATGCTTCACTGGTTTAACAATCATTATAGTATAGGGAGAATCAAAGGTGATTGGAATTCTTCATCTCGTGAACAAAAGAGTCAGGAAGCGTTGAATATTGGGTTTCTCTGCCTTTGAATTTTCATTCCTTGTGATAAATTGGGATTTCTTTGGGTTGTCATAATACGCAGTACATACGCTTATGATACGGATTTGGTACGCCTCGGATACGCATACCATACGCAACTCACAGAATTATTTTTTCCTTGAAAAATTTATTTAATTCAAATTCAATTGATTCGATCCAATCCTTCAGTATGAATCGTGTAAATACTCATTTTACACTGGTTATAAAATAATTATAAAAATTTTCATGATGAGACTTAGTATTTATGTACACCCTTGTTGAGTTAAGTTTGTTATATAGAGAAAATGAGTCAAACTAATAAAAGATAAACATTATGAATGCAGTAATGGAGATCATAAATTAATAATGGGTTAAAATTCCTTATTAATAATTGAAAATACATTGCATTTTCAGAAACATAGAAAATATGCTCTATATACGCTGTGTATACGCATACAGTACGCATTGTATACGCAGTCCATACGCATATATCCATAAACAAATAATCCTTATAAAATAAATATCTCTAAAGATAATAGTACAAGTATTTTTATTACATAGAATTTTCTGATTTAATTATATCCATCATCAACTTGAGGTACATTGCTGATGGCTTTTTTGAACGTACCCCTTTTATGTGTTCCTGAGTGAAACATTTTGGTATGCTTGTGAAATTAGAATACTTTTCTTGCTTTACTTATGGTTGATTGGATAGTTCCCCGGCTATGAAATCATCGGTCATGCACTCGGGTATGCTTGTGAACTGCTGTACTGATGCCTGACTAGACGGGCATGCTTGTGATATGAAGTCCTCCGTTAACCATTCTAGCATGCTTGTGAAATTGTACTGCTTAGCTGAAGATGGCAGACTGGACTATACAGAATTTATGAAGTCCTCATTGAAGCATTTGGGTATGCTTGTGAAATTACACTACTGAGCTGATGGTTGGTTGGAGTGTATAAAATTTATGAAATCCTCCGTTAAGCATTCGGGCATGCTTGAAAGAGTTGGAATTTTTGTTGTGTTTTTCTTCAGTGGTGGTTTCCCTGTTAAAAAAATTAATAACAATATGTCACAATAAAAAATAAATCAAATTAGTCAGAAAATGAAATCATACTCTTTGGCTTCTTCTTCAGTGGCTTTTCAGCCTAGCATTGGATATGTCCTTAAGCCTACACTTTAGAGGATCTTTCAGTTGTACATTGCCACCCTGTATGGACTTGTATGTCTTTCTCTTCCCATAAACAATCAAATCGAGTTTTTCAGATTTATCCCTCATCGAAGCCAATAGGAATTCTTTAACCTCCTTATTCAGCTGCGCTCGTCTGCTCATTTCATATGCAAACCTACTGATATAATTTTTGAATATGAATCCTCTACTAGCTTCAGAGCTATTATGAGAACTTTCTTTCAAATTTAGACCAGAATATATATCTTGTCGAGCTCGTGTTGACCATCGCAACAGTAGGTACTTCTCAGGGATTTTCCCAATAACCATTTGCCTCAAAACTATTATGCAGTGAGAACACAATAAACCCATCATTTTAAACTTTCTGCAGGAGCATTGAATGTTACCATTTTGTGCATCAAAATCAACAACCCATGGTTTAGAGTGATCCTTTTTCTCTGTGTAATAGACAAAAAATTTAGAAGAATCACTAGACTCAAGCTCTACACTCATTATACCAACACCTTGCAAAAATTCTTGTTCAAAAAATGAATATATTTTCTTTGAATAAAATTGAGCAGCTTGATTTAATATTGAGCAATTTTTTATTACAGGTTCTATTTTGGACTGGCTGCATCTATAATCCTCATCCTGTTCATTCCAGCGCCAATTCCTCATCACCTTCTCTAAACCCAGAAAGCAATTAGTTATAGAACTTGTGGGCTTAGAAATGCCATGACACACATTATTAGTAGACTAGCTACATTATGTGGATAGAATGTCCATGCTAAAATAATCCTTATTGAAGGCTATTGACCACTTATTCCTTATCCTATAAAGATCCTGCAATCAAACATGATCTTGGAGGTTCCCTTGTATGATCAATTCAGCCCATGCATTCTCAAACTCCTCATCAGAGTCACATCTGCTCAAACACTTATTGAAGAGGCCTTTGACTTTGTTGTTGGTATTGTATCACGATACTTTTGATGGAGCCTTTTTATGGATATGTTATTAGCACAGTCTATGGCGACTATGAGGTAGTGCAACTTCTATGGCCCTAGCCATTGCCTGGTCTTGATCTGTATATATTGTTTTTGGTTTCGACACCTCCCACTTCATTAGCAAGGAAGGAAAATGCATCAATGGTTCTTATCCCAGCATCTGTCATTGCTTTAAGAACAAAAGCTTTTTCATCACACATATTCCTGCATGATCTAAGAAGATGCCGGTCTTCTGGCCTAGGCAAATCATGATTGTGATTTTCAATAAATTTTTTCACCTTTCAATATCCAGCTTCATCCACTGTAAACCTAATCATAGCTGGACAACCAGTTCGAGTATCTGATCTTCGATATTTCCTTTGGATATTAAGATCAGACAACTTCTTGAAACCAGCTTTTGAATAAACAAACTCCTTGGATTTTAAATTTATGGAATTTGGCCAGTAACTGTGATGATCCTTACGAACACTAAAACTAAGATTATATCCATATTTACGATAAGCCTCGTATGCCTCTTTCTCATTAACATAAACATCCTGATAAATACGCAATAAATGAATTTTTCAATACGTAACCAATACGCAACACATACACAACCAATAAGCAGTAATTAAGCAAATCAATACTCAACCAATACGCAACTAATACGCAATAAAAACCCAACATATGCGCAATTAATGCGTAATGTATACCAAATCAATACGCAAATGATACTCAATATATATCAAAAAGATAAGCAATACATACTCAATTAATACAAAACAAAACTTTGCAATAAGAAAATCGAACTACAAATTCGTTATTGTAACCTAGCTCAATAATACTTTAAAAGAATGGAACATCGAGTCTTCTTTTAAAATCAATTACAATTTAACATTATGTACATTGTTGATAAAAATACGAATCTATATTAAACCCAATAAATACATCAAAAATCTTTGTACCCTAAAATAATTACATAAAAAAAATGACTTTGTAAAGAGATCTAATTGCAACATTGCTATGAAGAAAACTTGGAAGAAGGCAAAATTTACTGATAAGCTAAAAATTTCATTCAATCGCACTGGTTTTAGGTGTTATGCTTATGTGCGCTTATTTCCTGGACATCGGCATTCTCCAGGTTATCGGCTTCCTCTAAGACCTGTGAAAATATTGTCTGCTCATAAAAACCAACATCCTCCTCTAGGTCCAGATCAATCTCCATCTTCATCGGCATTTTTTCTGCAAAATTTTGGCTCTAAGCGTTATATATTGCAGTGATTCACGCCTTAAATTCTGAAAAAAAGAAGCGTCAACCTAAATTTAACGTTATCTCCCGGGTCGGGCTGGAAGACGGGTCAGGTATCGTTGGGTTTATGCAAGTCAATTAACTTTTTAGCCCTTTCCACATAAGCAATCAAACACATCTTTATGACTGAATTCCACACAGAATAATTTCTCGCTCACACGACATGAATGTTGAGCACTTGTTTGGAAATTTTTAGGAATTGGAAGGTAGTTTTGTTGGATCAGCTGCTAGTTTCAAATTATCGATAAATTTCTACCTTATCCTAAGCTTTTGGAAATGTTTCAAGCGATGTATAGAATTTGTTTGTGGTCTTATTAAAGTTTCTCCAGATTAAATGCACGTTTCAAAGAGTTCCTTTCCTTTGCTTTGTATTGTGTTATACTAATATTGCTTGCTTTTGCTTTGTACTATGTTATACCGGCATTTCTTACTTTACTTTGTATTGTGTTATACTAACATTGTTTGCTTTCAAATAGATCATTTGAACTTATACTGCATTTTTGCTGATTTTACTGCGCTTTTATTGCTCTTTCACTGTGCTTTCACAATGCATTTATTGCGCTTTTACTGCGCTATTACTATGCTTTCTTCTTTTGTTCAGGTTGTATTTAAAAATGAAAAAAGAAGATTATGCTACTTACTGCAATTATGCCCATCATAGTGGTTTTTGGCTTCGTTTGGGACGGCTTTCTTACCGCTTCTTAAAGAAGCTTTCTAGTATAAAAATTTAAATTTTTATACTAGAAAGCTGCTTTAAGAAGCAGTAAAAAAGCCATCCCAAATGAAGTTTTAATGTGTGCAAGGACCATCATAGTTACTGGCCAAATTTTAGAAAGATTAAATCCAAGGACTTTGTATGTTCAAAAGATGGTTTCAAGAAGAGATTTGATCTTAATTCCAAAAAAAAAAAATATAGAAGATCTTAAACCAGAACAGGTTGTCCATCTTTGATCAACTTTGCAATTGATGAATCTGAAAATTGGATTGTCAAAAAATTATTGAAACTCACAATCATGAATTGGCTAGGCCAGAGGACAGGCACCTCCTGAGATCATGTTGGAATATTGATGATGGCAGAGCTTCCATTTTGAAGTCAATGACAGAAGCTGGGATTAGAGCAGTTGATGCATTCTCATACCTCATTGAGGAAGTTAAAGGTGTCATGAATGATGGATTCACTAAAAGGGATGCATACAACTTCATTTAGAAGGAGAAAAGAGCATAGATTGAATTTGGAGACACAATGCCTTACTTTAATTATTTAAATATAGACAAGTTGATGACAACATGTTTGCATGGGATGTCCAATTTGATGAGTTTGATAGATTATTAAATTTTTATGGGTTGATGGGATGGCTGGGATAGATTATGACTATTTTTAGAGATGTGGTGATTTTTATATGAGCTATAGGCTTAATAAATATAATTTAGTTTGTGCCCTATTTGTCGGTGTAAATTATCTTTGACAAAATATTTTACTTATTGTGACCTTTTTGTCAGAGAAAATAATTGAATCATTTATGTGGTTATTTATAACATTCATACAAAGAATAGGTGATAAACATCCAATGACAATATTTACTAATTAGGACCAAGCAATGGCTAGGGCCATCGAAGTTGCACTACCTCGCACTCATCATAGACTTTGCCAATGGCACATCTCTAAAAAGGTTCGATCAAAAGTTGGGTGTTTCAATAGCAACAACAAAGTCAAAGGACTCTACTATATGTGTTTGAACAATTGTGACTCTGAGGAGGAGTTTGAGAAAACATTGACTAAATGGTTGGGGGATCTTTATAAGATAAGGAGTAATTGGTTAACAGCTTTTAAAAAGGACTACTTTAGTATGGGAATTCAATCAACGCAATGTAGCGAGTCTACTAATAATGTGTGTCATGGCATTTCTAAGCCAATAAGTTCAATAACTGATTATTTTCTTGGCTTAGAGAATATGATGATGTCCTAGCACATGAATAAATAAGATGAGGACTATAAATACAGCTAGTCCAAAATAGTACCTATAATAAAAAGAAGCTCAATATTAAATCAAGCTACTCGATTTTACTCAAGAAAATTATATTCATTTTTTTAGGATGAATTTCTCCAAGGTGTGGGTGAAATGAGCATAGACTATATGTCAATTGATTCTTCAACTTTTTTAGTTAATTACACAGAGAATAAAGAACAATCTACACCTTGGGTTGTTCATTTTGATGAAATAGAATGTACAATTCAATGCACATGTAACAAATTTTGAAATAATAGGTTTAATGTGTTCTCATTGTATGAGGGTTTTGAGGCAGCTTGATATTATGAAAATCTCTGAGAAGTACCAATTGTTGTGATGGTCAGCACAAGCTCAAAAATGTATATATTCAGGTAACTTGGGAAAAGGTAAAGGAACTAATATATTTGAATGTGGTAGTGGACTCATATTCAAAAATCATATTAGTAGTATTGCATATCAAATAAGCATGCAAGCTCAAGGGAATGAATTAGCTGAACAGTATATGTTGGATGCAAATAAAGACATCGCTGAAAATATATACTTTCTTTTAAACGGGAAGATTAAAAATCATAAGTTTGTTGGAAATACAAAGAGTAGTGATGTTCCAAATGCAAAATTTAAAGATCCACTAAAGCGTTGGCCTAAAGGCATCTCTAATGCAAAATTGAAGGCCTATTGGAAAAAGAAGAAGTAAAAAATTAGGAGTTATAATTAATCATAGTTTTCACTATGCTTTTACTGCACTTTCACTACGCTTTTATTGTACTTTTACTACACTTTTATTGTATTTTTACTTCACTTTTAATGCGATCATTTTTTTTATTATTATTTTACGTATCCTAATTTTTTCAACAGAGAGACCTATTATGAATGAAAAAATAATAGAAACAGAAATTCCTTCAACGAAACAAGAGAACTATCCTAGCATGCCTGAATGCTTCACTAAGAAATTCATGACCAGGTCTGTAACAAGAGAGAAGCTTGCAATAAGAGGGCTACCAACAAGAGAGATAGGGGCCGAGTACACAAGAATGATGATGGATATGTTTCCTTCAAACTTGTCATTTTATAAACTCAATTCGATTGTAATATTTTAACCATGTGATTATACTTAAAGTTTGTACAAAAAAAAAAATTATGTATTATAAACACACGAGTATCAGGGATTTATTAGATTAAAAATTCTGTTACATTTTGTTCGACTTCGATTTTACTGCATTTTTACTATGCTTTGTTGCGTTTTTACTGCACTTTTGCTATGCTTTTACTATGCTTTAGCTGCGCTTTTACTGTGTTTTTACTACACTTTTAATGTACTTTTGCTGTGCTTTTCCAGCTCTTTATCATAAACATCAACTAAAAATATACAATTAATACAACACAAAATATATAGTTAAAAATATACAATTTACATTGACATTACAAAATTATTAGCATTGACAATTCTACTTGATCGTTGTACGAAAAAGATCATATGCAAATTCTGTCTTAAACTTTGGCATATATTTTTGCCACTATTTATAAGATGCCAGTCCATTTTCTTTCAAAGAATGACTTTCTATATATATTTGCTGACAAACATTCCACAGTCAATTCTCTTTGATTGAGTTGGAATTCCATGGACAGTTTGTAAATTCTAACTTGTTATATCGATTCTAAAGGAACCTGTCATGTCTTCATGCAAGAATTTTATTTGAAAAAATTAACAATTTTAAAAACATTTGTGGTCATATTGAGAAAATATGTTGCTTACAATTATATCGGACTTGAACTTACAACTTCATAACATATATTCTTGTGTTTTGGATTGGGTAAGGAATCATATAATTTCCAAACTTTTTCTTTCAACCTGCCTATAAATAAGGATCTAATGCTTACTGAAGATAATGGGTTGAACAATAAGATTGTTGTCTTTAACTGAATTATGATTTATGTGTTGGATGAACATATGGAATTTTTGTTTGTAATCCTTGTATACATATAACAAGTGAGCTATCTAAGAAAACTAATGTGATTAATATATTATAAATAAGATTTCTACTAACCCTGTATAATGGATATATGTATAAGTAGCTTTGAAATTTATCTCTCATTATACTACTCTTCTGAGATAAAAGAAAAGCAAATGCATCTACATGGTGGTCCCCTTAACATTGATTTGCAACAGATCATCAATATTAGCTCTTGTAATTTCAATGTTACCAGAATGAAAAATAGGGTTCTCCCTACAAAAAAAAAGAACATCAAAAGCACATAAAAAGCATAGTAAAAGCGTATAAAAAGTACATAAATAGCGCAATAAAAGCACTGTAAAAGCGCAGTAAAAGCACAGTGAAAGCGCAGTGAAAATGCAGTAAAAACACAGTAAAAATGCAACAAAAGCACATTAAAAGTGTAGATATTAAGGTTCTAAATTGACTTACTTATAACATAACCTTTTAAAGCATTCATCCATAAATAATTGTTATTCTGGATTAAGGAATTTCTTTCCTTCACATTCCATTGAAGTGTTTGCAGGACGAGGGAAGACTTCAATTTTATCAACACAAACAATTTCTTATTTGGAAGTCTTGGGGGGAGCTTTATTTGCAAAATTTTGCTCTTCATCTATTTTCCTTTTAGGGGGGGGGGGGGGGTTTTTTTCTGTCATTGGGTGGCTTGCTCTGTCTTAGGTGGGGGTGCTTGCTCAGTGGTAAGGGGTCTTGTTTTATCGTTAGAGGGGCTTGCTCTGGCTTGGGGGTGCTTGCTCTATGGTGGGTGGGCTTCAGATAGTGGGTCTTGGGTTGGGACTTGGTTGGTGGGAACATTACGTTGACTTTTGTAGGTTTTATGGGTTTTGGGGGCAGTTCTAGTGGGGGGTTTCTGTACATATGTACTATAAGAGTATGAGGTAGATGGAGTTCTTTCAGGATCTAATTTATAATTCATACAATGGTTGATGAATTTATATTGAAGAGAATCAACATTTTCTTCTAGTCGTTCTAAGTTTTCTTCAAGTTGATTAATCATGTTGCCCAGATTTTCTTGAATTGTACTGCAAACTTTTGTGATGATTGCAGCAAATTGTATGAGGGAGGGGGTTTTCATGGGCTTTTGTGGTCTTGATTTTAATTTTCTTTACAGTTGGTGAGTGGATTTGGTGAGGAGATTTATGAGGAGATTTATGATGTGATTGATGAGGAGATTCATGAGGAGATTTTTGAGGAGTTTGATGAGGAGATTAATGAGGAGATTCAATGGGTTTGTTATCAATAACAGTTAAGTCATCATTTAAATTTTCTACTTCCACTTTAGTAACAGCCTGAAGGACAATGAAAATCTGCAAAGAAATTAAATTAATGTTAGTATATATGGAGGTGCACTTTTAGTGTGCTTTTAATGCCCTTTTATTGTGCTTTTACTGCACTTTCATTGCACTTTTACTACACTTTTGCTGCGCTTATGCTATTTAACTTCAATTTTAATTAAAATACATTCTAACTAATTACTCACCTGTTTCTCCTTCATGCTAGAAAATAAAATATTTGCCTTTTCTGCAGAATAAAAAATATATGTATTGCATTCCCATCTTAGAAAGCATGATCTAAAATCAGGATATTTAGGTCTATTTACAGCGAAGTGCTCCAAGCACCATACCAGCATTAGAAAATGTCAAGTAATATTATATTATGAAATATAATAAGATTTTATAATTATAAAATTAGACTTGGATGTAGTATGACTCACCAACAAGAGAGGTACAAATCCACTTATGTAATCAAGTGTCTTTTCCAAAACAAACTTGGTGGCAGTTTTATTAAATTCATTGATTAAAAATCCACGAATACTCACTGCCCAATTAATAGATGAGAATTCTTCTACATTACTAGCTATTGAAATGAGCCTTCTTAGGGTTTTAAGATTATTTAATGAAAAAAATAAAATAGATAAAAGAAACATTATAAATATTTTTAACATAATTGCTTGACCAATTGATCTATTTAGTTATGTCATCTCAACTTTAATTTCAGTGGATAAAACCCAGTAAGTGGCTCGATCTAACATATGATCTCAGCACCTCTGTTTGGGAATCCTTTGAGCATTATTTGATTATATTAATTGAATATACTATATGGAGATATAGAAATTGAATAAAATTTGTTTTTTTTTTCAAACCTGTTAAAAGAGCCACCTCATCAGTGGTAAATTTGAGCAAATGGCCTTTTATTAAGAAGCCTTAATCAGAGCTATCCTAGCATTTCAACAACTCATATATATGGTATATTTTGCTGAAATGGTGGAAACATTAAGAACTGATGAATGTTAAGAGACCTCAAAGAGTCCTTAATATCTTTGGAATTTATTTTGGAAATGAGTCACAAATACTTCTAAAGGATGAAACATAGCAACGCGAAGTAACAGGATGAGAATAAAGAGGCATCTACAAAAAAAAAACTCAGTGTAAAAGCATAGTGAAAGTGTAAAAAACATAGTAAAAACGTAGTAAAAGAGCACTAAAAG
>NW_021318858.1:218633-225623 GCF_001605985.2 Dendrobium catenatum
TATTCTTTGAAGTTTAAGTTCGATTAATGGATTTTGGAATGTCCAGGTCATCCTACCCGTTAAGTTAAAAGGTCTAAAAGGCCACTTTAAAAAATAGATTAGGTTTAAAGGTTCTAGAATTTTTGTTAAATATTAGACCTTACAAGGAGTAATTCGACTATGAGTTTGCTAGGTTTGGAGTTCTCTACGCAAAGTTATGAATTTTAGAAGTTTTGGACCCTAGTTAATAAACTACGGATGACCGAAGATTTGACTTTTTAATTTAAGTCAATTTTTGGAAACCTAATATTTTTAACAAAAACTAGATTTTAATTGGATTTGAATGACTTCTAATTTTCCCAATTTGGATTTACTAGAATTAGTTATGAATTTTCAAAGTTTGTGGTAATTAGTGAATAATTGAAATTGTTTAATAAAGGGTATTTTATGGGTTTTGATTCAAATCAGCTCCAAACTACTTGGAATCACCCCCAAAGGTCAATAATGACCTAAAGAGGTGTTTCCAAGTATTTGGAATTTTTTTTGAATTTTTAATTATTTTAATTATTTAATTTAATTAAAAGAGTGCTTTTTAATCAAAATTAAGTTATAGTTAAGATTAAAGTCCAATTAAAGGGATTTTAATTTTTTGATATTAAGGACTAAATTATGAAGAGTTTGATATATTATATGTAATTTTTTTATTTAATTTGGATGTAATAGAATTTTTTGAAGTTCTTGGGGCATAATTAAGAAGGTAAATCAGGATTTATTAATTAAGGAGTTTAAAGGCTCCTAAAAATTCCTAGGAAATTACAGAAGGTTTAAAATGTCACTAAGTTTAAGTATTTAAAGTTTTGAGTCAATCAGGGATCTACCCTAGCTCCTATAATTTTTTTAAGTTTGCTAGACGGGTCCTTAATTATTGTCCTTGGGGTGTCACTACATTAAGCAGATTTAAATCAATGTTAATGACTAACCCTTGGGGTAACAGATAGAGAAATGCATTAAACACATAGCACACCATATCCTTATATCTACGAGTGCCTAAGCTAGGTGCTTGTGCATCCTACACAAGCAAAAGTTAATAAAATAAGTAATTAATCACGCTTTAAAAAATTAGTGAATGATTGGAGCAAATCATTTTCTAATCTTTCCCCTATGAATTCTATTCATATGTATAATCAAAGTTTAAAATTTCATAAAGTGGACCTCCCAAGATTAATGGATTTAATAATATATATAATTGAAAAATAATTTAAAATACTTATATATTAATATATAAGTTTAAAAGTAAAGTAATTAAAAAATAATAATTCAATGTAAATAAATACATAAATAGATGGGAGGTCCACTGGTCACCTAAGAGAGAATTTAAAGTAATTTCAAAATTATATTTAATTTAAAAATATTTAATGTATTATTTATTTAAATAATAACCAAATATGGAAGATAATTAAATAATAAATAGCTAAATAAGAAAAATAAAATTTTAATATTTGAAAATAATTTTAAATTAAAATTCATAATTTCCAAAAAATATTAAGGTATTACATGAATTTTTATGATTTAAAATGAATTTAATATGAATTTTTAATATTATAAATCATTACAAGTGGGTTTCGAATTTTAAATGAAATAAAATAGTATTAATCTATATTTAAAAGTAATTATTAATATATATATATATATATATATATATGATTAAAAATGAATTATTAAAGTTTTAATAATTAAAATAGATTTTAAATGTATTTGAAATAATTAAATAACAAAAATTGGTGGCGGGTGACACATGGCGGCCTCAGATTGGATCCGCGGACTGTGTCCAATCATTTATGGTGGCAAAATTATTGCGCCACGATGAGCCGCGATAATGGCTTCACTAATCCATGTAGGATGTAGATTGCAGGTTGTTGGTTCGTTCGGGATTTGAATGGATGATCCAGATCCAGCCAGACGATGAGATATCATTGCAGATTGATACATGCGGTCGAAGTATGAACTGATGAAATCTCAACAGTTGATTGGATGATCTATGATTAAGATTTCTTATACCCAAAATACGCTATGAAAATGCCCTAGGAAATCATTTTTTGTCTCATTTGATCCATTGGCTCGATCAAACGAGATGATATTTTAAACATGATGTCCAAGAATGAAGAGCATTCATGGGGTATTGGTACGGTCTAAAATATGCTTTATGAGAAGCTAATTAACCATAAGTGTCCAAAACTAGGGTTTGAGTTTTCATTTTGGTTTGTGGATGGATTAATCCGTTTAAAGGCTTATTACACTTGTAGACTATCTAGGCTCCTATTTGTAAAAGAAACCATGATATGAAAAGGTCTTTATCGATGGCAATTCGCTTAAGAAGGATCCTAGCCTCGGTTCGTCGAATATCTCACCACCGGCGTGTGTTTAAAAGTGGATCTAGGTCGGGAGGGTGAAAGGGAACTAGAGGAGCTCGCACATGAGTGAGATCAGGCTTAGGAGGCTTAGGGAGAGTATAATTTTACATGTCCTCTCAAAGAAATCCTAAACTTTCTATTTAAAGGCTAAGACTCATAATAGACGGCCTAGATTTAATCTAGGATGAATTAGGAGGGAAATTACATTGATTTGGCAAGGATTTGGGTCAAGGCATTGATTGGAATGATTTAAATGCATTAATAGGGAGATTTTGACCAAATTAAGCCTAGGTTTAACCAACCAAGGCTTAGGTTAACCAAGCCAAGATTTTACCTGGTCAACTTGGTTAAAATACTGAAAGGGATGGGGGATTTGAGCCTAGGATGTCTTGGAATTTATTAGGATTTGAATTAGACTCATTTGGGCTAATAGGGTCAACCAGGTTGACCCAGGGCATATATTTGAGCTCAATAGCTGTGGTTTGACCCTAAGGAGCCCAAGGGAGGTGGGAGATTGAGCCAAGGAGTGGAAGTGATTTGGAATCAAGTGGAGGGGATTTTGGTCAATTTGGGTTAACCTTGGTTGACCTATTCAACCAGGTTGACTTAGGGTCTGGGTCTAGGCTCAACAGACCTAGTTTGACCCACTAAACACAAGGAGATGGTCTTGGGGCTTGGCTTGGTAAATTTGACCAAGTCTACTCCCCTTGACCTAAGCTTGGGTGAGAATCAAGGTTAACAACTCTTTCACTATTTCTTCCTTTCTCCATCTATATTATTCCTCTCTCTCTCTCTCTCCCTTTCTCTCTCTTTCTCTCTCTCTATCTATCTCTCTATTTCTCTCTCTCATTCTCTTCCTCCCTATCTTTGTACTCTCACTCACTCTCTCACTATTTCTTCCTACCTCCATTTATTTTATTCCTCTCTCTTTCCCTCTCTCTCTCTCTCTCACTATAGGAAAATTGTCAACTACCAGTGATTTTTTTTTTGCGGTTATGATAAATTTTTGACAGTTTTTAAAATTATCGGTGGTTTAGTAACCACTCTTATAAACCATGTAGGAAACAAAATATGGCAGCTAATTTCGAGTGGCTTTCCGATGGAAAATATATATGGTAATTTACGGTGGTCATAGCACCAACAACCGCCTATTAATTATTGGTGGTGGACCAACCATCTCAAATGCCAATATTTTTGGTTGTCTAACCGCTGGTTGAGACCCGATTGATCGCTGGTACTTACCGACAGCTATATTAAAATTTTGATGATTAAAATAAGCATCCGATATTAAAGGTTTCTAGCGACCAAATTGATGGTTAGCCATAGGAAACCTATAGCATTTTCAAAAAAAATTTGATAGCCCTCTATGTTTACTCCAATTTACACAATACCTGTACAAAATTCAAAACATATATAGCACATAAGGCAACATGCCATTAAAATCAACCCACATAAATGGAGTCAAAAAATAATATATATATATATAATATTCAATAGCAAAAAACAATCAACAAATCTAAATCCACAATAAGGAGAAATAAATGTTTAAAAAAAGAGAAATGCATATGTTCTACAATAAAGATAACATATGAAATCCACAGTAAGATGTTCAAAATACACCAAAATGTTCATCAAACAAATAATAACACTAATCATCCTCACCACCTTGTGATTCATGTGTTGACTCTTAATCTTTCTTCTTATGATTTTAATCTTATAGGATCGTAGCTCCACCTGCGTCTCATTTTGAATCTTTCACATCTCGTCTATCTCTCTCGTTAGGACATCAACCTCTGGCTAACGGTTTCGTTAGCTCCACTAGCATCATAAAATGATAATGTAGATGAACTGCCCTCATAAGCATAACCTTGCAAACCCAAGCCATAAACCATCTATATATATATATATAAAACTAATTGAAAACTTTTACGAGTCATCGTCTATGTTTAGTATGAGACACATATCCACCAGTATGAAGAGAGCTTCCTAAACCATCACAATCAGATGCTCTGTTATGCTTATTTTACTCTTTCAATTTGGTGAACTCATGGCATTCCCATGCTCTACTCAAATCTGCCCACACTCATTCTGAAATCCATAGTGGATACTGCCCGGACTTTCTCATATCTATGAATATGTCCCTAAGACAAGTCGATCCTCTCCACTCAAAATTTATTCTAATCCTCGTGTCATGCTCAGGTAACCACCTAAATTTTTTTTGTAAAATAATATAGGTGTATTAAATAATATTAATACAAGTAAAATCAATTATTTTAATTTATGCCAAATAAATATACTTAAAATTTTCTAAATCGCATATCCCTAATTTTCTTTGGGATCTTCTTCCATAATAAGTAAGGAGCATCATATTTGCTCTGTATGATGTTCCAAATATTGTGGATAGGTAGCCTTAAGGGATTGAAGCTGCGGGTTAAATTGTTTTCCAATAACATATAATATATCAAATTACAATAACTTTACAAAATAAACTGAACTTATATATCACCCTCAGGCTCAATGCATAGACGCTTATCTGTTATAGCTGCAGGATCCCCAACACCCATCTCTGCTTGTGTAGATGATCCACCGTGTTATGGCTACACAGGATATTGGTAATAATAGGGGTGGGGGTAAGGAGGGTAAGGGATGGTGGATGGGTCAGTTTGTGATATTGGTGGAGGGTAATATAGATAAAATGGAGCTTCATGTGTCTGATCTAGAGATGGAAATTAAGGAATCATCGACATAAGAGGGAAGTACCCAAGAAAGGGTGGTGTACTCCAACCACAGGTGGATATAACTATCCTTAACTCTATTCACTAAGGGAGTGCAACTAACTCCTAGGTGGTGGTGATGGTATCACTAGTGGAAATGATCTCTACCCCTCACTTTCATCACCTTGTCTAACTCTGCTTGGTCCAACACTCAAATATTTCTTTCGAGAAAACTTTAAAGTGAAAGATCTAAGAGGAAACTTATCACTTGAAGCCATCTGCATTAAAAGAATTAATTAATAAATCATTATAATATATCAAAAAATTTAATTGTAATAATTATGAAGATTTGCTTAATAAAAAAAATAAAATGTAGATAAATTTATTATAACAAATAAGGAGATTAAAGAATACACAATAATTAACATACAAACAGTATTTGATAATAGACATTTAGCAAGGTATGTTTACTAACTTGATTTCTAACAAATACAATTCAAAAAGCACATTACAATAAATTTAATATATATTCATTGATACAACAATCAATTTTTGTAGCAGTGAGATCCAACTTAGATACTAATTTCTTTGTTTGGTATAAATCTGTCAGGATTAAATTATCCGTTGGATTTATTTTCTTAAGAAGACCAATAAAGTCATTGAAACAACCCGAGGAATATTATATTTAGTTTTGATACTTAGCATCCTCACAGCAATTGATAATTGTGAATGAGTTTTATAAACATCCTAAATTAGTTCTTGACATGCATGTAGTAACTCAAAGAATTTTTTAGCTACTGCATTTGGTGGCTCTTCCATACTAGCCCTTAAATAGGACCTGCCACATCAAAAAATAAGTTCTTCATATGGTCGAGTCATTTGATCTTCATCAAATATTTCAAAAGATGTGGATGGACCAAGATGAGTATCTCTGTGTGGCTCGTACTCGCCATGTGAGGTCCAAATCTAATAGTCTAGAACAAATGCCTTACGATATAAAAAAACCTTTACCGCATTGGGCTTGAGGAATACTTGATTTTTATTCTTTAAACATGGGCATCTAAATATTCCATCGAACTTAAAGGAAGATAGTTGAGATGCAACTTGAATAAAAGTCTTAACTCCTAGCATAAATTAATCTGTCAATCCGCTTTGACATGGTACTAATTTGTTATACATCTAATATATCTATTCTTAGATAGTCATTTGGATGTTAAAGCTAACATTGCCTATATAGTTGTGAAATCAATTATTAGAAGATACACAACCTTAAATATGTGCAGTGTAGTGTATGCACATAATAAGTTTGCATATGACATAATATGTGCATATGGTATATCTACATATAGGACGATACATATACCTAATATATTTGGAGGTTGTATACATGTATAATGGATTTACATGTTACATGACTAATATGTATTATGCATTTACATATAGTATACAGCATATTTATGTTTCATTATTGGACAATAGTATTGTATGACGTAATTGCATGCTTCATAATGCATGTACATGAACCACTGACATATTTGAATAACATGTATATGATATATTAGCATGTTGGATAACATGTATGTATGACGTTTTATCACACAACAAGTCTGAAACATTCCTCCACTTTAACCATCCAACTTGAATTCTACTAATAATAACCCTATATATTTCACCATCACTCAAAATAATATACCCAATATATTTAAAATATATACTCTTAATAATAGACCTAATATATTCAACAAGAAGAATATCTTCAACAAAAAGCATACACCACAGTACAACCTCTTGCATATTTCTAGTGAGAACATCCATGACTAAAGCAAAAAGATATGGAGTTAGGCCGATCCTTGACGTAATTCAACTAAAGTAGAAAAATATTTGGT
>NW_021318858.1:226051-259391 GCF_001605985.2 Dendrobium catenatum
AAAACACAACCATAAAAAAAAAAAATACACTATGAAAGAAACAATCTGAATCAACAACAATAGAAACCTTCTGAAATATGGAAAACCGACAAGCCACTTCGATAAACCCCAGTTTAAAAAAATGAAGGGCAATAACTTATGTTCTTAAATAAGAAAAGCCCAATTTGTAAAGTCAAAACAATCCTTTCATAACCAATGGCAAGGAACTAAGCTTAGCAAACTCTGTAAGACCAAAATCATGTTTTGTTAACCACTCAGCATATCAATTTCCTTCTCTATAAATATAAAATATAAAAATTCCATTTCTATAAGAATGCACTTAGAATTCCTCAAAATAACAAAAAAGCTGAACATTAGAGCAACCATATCAAATAATTAGATTAACAATGTTACAAGAAGCAACCTCAATCCAGATTTCATGAATATTTAGTGTATTGCACAATTTTAAAGCATAATTAAGTATCCATAACTCAAACACACTATAAAAAATGCATAGCTTCCACAGTAGGCCTACCTTGGATGAATCCAAACTGATTTTGTAAAACATTAGCATCACGCCACAACCTATGCTCCATAAATCTCTCCCATAGTTTTAAAGTATGGCACATTAACATTAAAAAGTTTAGTAAAAGAAAAAATCCAAACCTTTGGGGAGTTGCCGGAGTGCTCGACGTGTTTCGGTGGCAAAGTGCGGGCATGATCGGCAGCTGGAATGAGGGCATGATCGTCGGCCAGAGTTAAGGCGTCGGCGGCCGAACTCTTGCAGAGGCAGTCATAGGTAAGCGCAAGCGCACACGAGCATTTGTATGAAAATATTAGATCGATTTTCAGTAGTTCTCTAGTGATTTTGATCGCCATAAAAATTACTTAACACCGATGTTTTGCCACCAGAAAAGGCGCCATGAATACAGAAAATTGGTAGCCTACCCAGGGGTTTTTATACAACCAGTATTTTTAGTGGTATATTATTAAACACGACCGAGTAAACCACCGATTAATACTAATGAGTAGACAGCCGGCTAAACCGTCGGTAATTCAGATGGGGTGTCGGCCACCGGAATGACCACTGTTAATTATTAATTTTCCTATCTCTCCCTCGACCTCTCTCTCTCTCTATCTCTATTTCTCTCTCTCTCTCCCCCTCTCTCTCTCTCCCTCCCTCCCTCTCTCTCTCTCTCTCATTCTCTTCCTCCCTCACTTTATAGTTTAAGTCATTCTCTCACACTTTCTTCCTTTCTTAGCCTTTCTTTCTTTTTTCTCTCTCACATTATCTTCCTTCCGCTCTTTATACTCTCATTCAGTCTCTCGCTCTTTCTTCCTTTCTCCATTTTTTATTCTCTCTCTCTCTCTCTCTCCTTCTCTCATTCTGTTCCTCTCTATATTTATGCTCTCACTCACTCTCCCACTATTTCTTCCTTTCTCCATCTCTCTTATTCCTCTCTCTCTCTCTCTCTCTCTCTCTCTCTCTCTCTCTACTTCGGCCATTTTTTCTTGCTTTTTGTACCACGTCGGAAGGGCCGACAACTCTCTACAATGAACTTTGTTAACTATATCCAAATTAAATTAGTAAACTTGCAAACTTCAGTAATACGTCTCTTGCATGCATATATATATATATATAAATATATATCGCTCTCTCTCTCCCCCTCTTCCTTTTTCTGTATCTCTCTCTCCCGCTCTCCCTCCCTCTCTCTCTCTCTCATTCTCTTCCTCCCACTCTTTATACTTTCACTCTCTCTCTCTCTCTCTCTCACTAATTCTTCCTTTCTCAATCTTTCTTATTATTTCTCTCTCTCTCCCTTATTACCTCTCTCTCTCTCATACACACACATTCTCTTCAGTTTGCTCTTTATTCTTTCACTTAGTCTCTCGCTCTTTCTTCCTTTCTCCATCTTTCTTTCTCCCTCTCTCTCATTATCTTCCTCCCTATATTTGTACTCTCACTCACTCACTATTTCTTCCTTTCTCCATTTATCTTATTCCTCTCTCTCTCTCTCTCTCTCTCTCTCTCTCTCTCTCTCTTTCACACACACACACACACACTCTCTCTCTCTCTCACACACACACATTTTCTTCCTCCCTCCGTTATACTCTCACTCACTCTCTCACTCTTTCTTCCTTTCTCCATCTTTTCTTATTCTCTCTCTCCCTCTCTCTCTCACACACACATTCTCTTCTTTCTACTCTTTATGCTCTCACTCACCCTCTCATTCTTTCTTCCTTTCACCATATTTCTTATTCTCTCTCTCCCCCCTTTATTGTCTCTCTCACACACACATTGTCTTCCTTCCGCTCTTTATACTCTCACTTAGTCTCTCACTCTTTCCTCCTTTCTCCATCTTTCTTAATCTCTCTCTGTCTCTCAATATCTTCCTCCCTATCTTTGTACTCTCACTCACTATTTTTTCCTTTCTCCATCTCTCTCTCTCTCTATCTCTCTCTCTCTCCCTCTCTCTCTCTCACCCTCCCCCTCTCCCTCTCCCTCTCCCTCTCCATCTCTCTCTCCCCCTCTCCCCCTCTCTCTATCTATATATCTATCTCTCTCTCCCCTCTCCCTCTTCCTCTCCCTCTCCTTCTCTCCCCTATCTCTCTCTCTCTCTCTCTCTCTCTCTCTCCATCTCTCTCTTTCTCTCTCACATTCACTACCTCCCATTCTTTATACTTTCTCTCACTCTCCCACTCTTTCTTCCTTTCTCGAGCTTTCTTATTTTTTTTCACTCTCTCCCTTATTGTCTCTCTCTCTCTCTCTCTCTCTCACACACACGCACACTCATACTATTCCTTCCGCTCTTTATTCTCTCACTCACTCTCTTTACTTTCTTCCTTTCTCCATCTTTCTTATTCCCTCTCTCTCTATCTTATTCTCTTCCTCCCTATCTTTTTGCTCTTACTCACTCACTCACTATTTCTTTCTTTCTCCATCTATCTTATTCCTCTCTCTCTCTCTCTCTCTCTCTCTCTCTCTCTCTCTCTTTCTCTCTCTCTGTTCGCCCTCTCTCTCTCCCCTGCCTCTCTCTCACACACACATTTCCTTTCTCCCTCTCGTTATACTCTCACTTGCTCTCTCACTCTTTCTTCATTTCTCAAACTTTCTTATTCTCTCTCTCTCTCCTTCTCTCTCTCTCACTCTTACAATCTCTCTCTTTTCTCTCTCACACACACATTCTCTTCCTTTAGCTCTTTGTACTCTCACTCACTCTCTCACTCTTTCTTCCTTTCTCCAACTTTCTTATTCTCTCTCTCCCTCTCTCTTTTTTTTTCTCTCTCTCACTCTCCCTCTCCCTCTCCCCCCCTCTCTCTCTCATTCTCTTCCTCCCTCTTTTTATACTCTCACTCACACTCTCACTATTTCTTCCTTTCTCCATCTTTGTTATTTCTCTCTCTACCCCCTATCTTCCCCTCTCCCTCTCCCTCTCTCCCCCCTCTCTTTCTCACTTTCTTTCTCACTCTTACCACACACACACACACATTCTCTTCCTCTCTCTCGTCATACTCTTGTTCACTCTCTCACTCTTTCTTCATTTCTTCATCTTTCTTATTTTCTCTCTCTCTCTCTCTATCTCTATCTCTCTTGTTTTCTCTCCCTCGTACACATTCTCTTTCTTCCGCTCTTCGTACTCTCACTCACTCCCTCACTCTTTTTACCTTTCTCCATCTTTCTTATTCTCTCTCTCATTCTCTTCCTCCCTCTCTTCATACTCTCACTCACTCTATCACTATTTCTTCCTTTCTCCATCTTTCTTCCCTCTCTCTCTCCCTCTCTCTCTCCCTCTCTCACTCACTCTCTCTCTCTCTCTCTCTCTCTCTCTCTCTCTCTCTCTCTCTCTTCCTTTCCCTCTCCCTTGCTCTCTCTCTCCCTCTCCCTCGCCCTCTCTCTTTCTCTCTTTCACACACACGCATTCTCTTTCTCCCTCTCTTTATACTCTCACTCACTCACTCGCTTTTTCTCTCTTTCTCTATCTCTCTTATTCTCTCTCTACTTCTCTCTCTGCTTTCTCACACATATAAAGTCTATATAGGTTGTTAAACCTGTGAAAATGTCCCAAGGCTAACCAAGAGAGGGGTGAATTAGTATTTTAAAAATTCTCTTGGAAATTAATGAAAATCAATTTTTATGTTTTATAAGAAAATAATTTTCAACCATAGAGAGTAAAATGCTGAAAAATAAAAAATGCAGAAATAACAATGAATACAAAGATTTATAGAGGTTCGTCTAACAAGACCTACATCCATTCCCTGAAGACTCCATCTTCAGGTATTGCACTATTACCAAAGTGACTCTCCTTTTGCTCCCACAACAAGGCAGAGAAGCCTTTACAATTTTCCTCTCTTCCACCAATTCCTGGTGTGGCAAACTACCATCATCCTTTTACACCCTCCAAGTGTTCGCAGAGTACCGTTATCCTTTCACACCATCCAAGCGTTGGTAGAGTACCATCATCCTTTCACACCTTCCAAGTATCAGCAGAGTACCATATTTTCTTCAAATATCTTCTCTCAAGCAACTAAAAAGGAGAAAGGAATAGAAGTACCAAAATATAAAAGCAATTCTTACCTTTAAGTAACCTTGTAAACCCTTCACACTCCACTTGCAAGAACTCTCTCTCAAACATTCTCCCAAAATACTCTTTCACTTGTTCTCAAAGAAATCACAAAGAACAACATTTTTTAAGTCAGTTTCTATTGAATTTTTATATGAAAGACACGAAAAACCATGCAGAAAAATTGAAAATTGCCATTTTGAGTGTGTACGATTGAATAGTATGATCATATTTCATGCGTACAAAAAGTTCAAAACTGCTACGTAAGGACCTGTATGAAGTATTTTTGTACATGATAATCATCTAGTATGAACCATGTTCATACTGTATGAATGGTAAAGAAAATTTTTCTGCTTTATCGGGATGAAAAGATTCCCCAAATTTTTCTGCTTTATCGTAGATCAATTAAAAAAGACTTTTAGTATAGACAAACTCATATTTCAATTTCAAAATATGAAACCAAAATAAATTTATAAAACTTGACATTTTTATTGATATCAAAGAATATATCAGATACATTCAGACCATTGATACCAATATCAAAATAATATAACATCCAAACATAAACATACCACAAAATAAGTACTACAAAAGAGAAAAAAAGACATCATTACATCACATCACATCACAGGTAAATGACTGGTAGAAGCAACGATAACGAAGTATATCTAAAAGTTAGATGGGCCCTAGTCTGGAGGAGGTGGTTGGTTGAACACTGAAAAATAGTTATTCATCATAGTTACATTTGTATTAACTATGTCCTCCTGGTTCCTTGCATCCTACTGGTTTAAATGTGTCTCAATTTGACCAAAATGTTTATCAAAGTGAGTTTCTATACGATCAAAATGCTAGACCAACTCTTGAAAGTATTGCTTTGCAGATCCAGGTCCAGGTGCAGGTGCAGCAGCTCTCCTTCTTCTTTAGAAACTCCACTAGAACTTTGGTCTCTCCTAAACAAATATCAAAAGGAAGCATCATTAAAAAATATTGGTATTTCAGTGGGAGAATCAAAATGAAGAATGTGGTACTTCTTCTCTAAAATATATGTCACTAAGTGTCCTAGAGCAATATTCTTCTTCCTCTTATGATGAGGAAGCCAAATTTTAAAAGGATTATCAATGTAATCCATGATGAGTTGGGCCTCATTAAAATATTGTCCTGTCATGATCAAATATATGATGGTGGATAGGAGAGGAGTCATATTTATATGATCACCAGTTTTAGGAATGATTAAAGTTCTTAAGACATATTGGATGATCCGAGCATTTTGGTTCAACTTGTATATTCTCGCTAAGTGACATACTTGAGTTACACCTCTAAGAGTGTTATTAATATCAGACCAGTCATAATCAGATTTAGAGGTCAAGGTGTGGGCTCTAGTGCTATGATTCCTTAAGTGAAGAAAAGTTCCTTAATCTTCCTTTGTGATTTCGACACGTTATTTTTTGACAAAAGAGGATATCCTAGTTTTATCCTCATTGAATCTCATGTTTCCTAAGAAATAATGAAAGGTCTCTTAATGGTATATAGGTATAGATCAAGGTCAGAATAAAAGAGAACAGAGTTGAGGCAAAGAGTGGCATGAAAGAAAAATGTATTTCATCTTGGATGAGGAGTCTAGAAGGAGTAACTTTGGCGGCTATATACCTATGGAATGCATCCTCATTATCCATAGACAAAAAGTTATCATCCCCACCGCTACATGATAACCCTTAGAAACTCGAGAGTGTTTGCTAGAGCTTGCCATTCCTAGGTTAGAGCCTCTAAAAGGTTTTGAGAAGGGTTTGAAAGTAAATGAAAATGATTTCAGTGGCCTTTCTATTTAAAGAAAAATAACCTATTATACAGTACAAAATTGGGTTTGTATACATGAACTTGACATCATACGAGATGAAAATATTTTCGTACGTATGATTGAAAATGTCCAAAATGAAATGAATTTTCATAAACACACTATTTACGAGGCATCCTTTCGTACAAGTTTTTTGACCAAGAATTCGTACATATGAACATATGTTCGTTCAGGATGATCAGTTATTAAAGATCATTTTAATGATGTTTAGGTTCGTCTCTCACACAAACTGACACCAGAATCATACAAACGAAAGATAATTTCATACGTACAATTATTTATAATAACTGACTTTAACCGGATAACCATATACATGCGTAAAGATGAATTTGTACAATTCATATGTATGATGACATCATCATACAATATGAAACTTATAAAAAAATCTAAAATTTTTGAGTTTAACAGCATGAAAAATCTAAGATATGCTATAGAATTCATATAGTACGAAAACATTTCATATAATATGAGCAAAACACTTAGAAAATAAAATATGAAAATTAGAAAATTTTTCAAAATCGTTCATCCTTTGACAAGTGACAAATGTTCAAACTAAAAACTCATAAAACAAAAATTAAAACACTCATAAATAAAAACAAAAAATAAACAAAAAACAAAAAAACTAAATCAAACACACATAAAAAACATATCAAGTTCGCAGAAAATTTTATCTAAGCATTAAGATCAATGACACCTAACCTTATTCTTAAGGTGCTAAAAGTATTAAAGGCTAGTCGTTTTGTAAAAATATTTGCAAGTTTACTTTCAGTGGAAACATGATTCAATTCAATTTCTTCTTTGGTTACATGATCACTAATGAAATGATACTTTATGACTATAAATTTGGTTCTAGAATATTTGATATTATTCTTTGAAATATAAATGGCACTAGTATTATCACAATAAATTAGAATTGTACATTTTGTAAATCTTAAATCAATTAATTATTTTTTCAACAAAAAAACTTATGCCACATAACTTCCTAGGCAATATATTCACCTTAGCCAGTAGATAGGACTATAGAATTTTATTTCATACTGGACCAAGAAACTAATAAATTTCCTATGAATTGACAAGTTCCAGATATACTCTTTCGATCTATCCTACAGCCTGTAAAGTCTAAATCAGAATACCCGATAATTTCAAATAAAGTGCAGTACTTAAGATACCAAATTCCTAAGTTTTGAGTTCGCAAAAGATATCTTGAAATTTTCTTCACTACTGTCAAATGTGATTTTTTTGGATCATATTGAAATGTAACACACAAACAAATGCTAAACATTATATCTGGTCTGCTAGCAATCAAATAAAGTTATGATCTAATCATATATCTAAATTTCTTTTAATCAACAGATTTTTCCTTTGGGTCCTTATCCAATTGAATTGTTGAAATTATTAGTATAGTTACTAATTTAGCATTGTCCATTTCATATTTCTTGAGGATATATTTAATATACTTTGATAGACTAAAAAATATTCCCTTCTTATTTTGCTTAATTCTAAAACCAAGAAAATAGCTTAGATCTCCCATTAAACTTATCTCAATTTCACTACTAATTATTTTAGAAAAATTATCATAAAGCTTTTTATTTGTAGATCCAAATATGATATCATCAATATATATATATATGAATAATGAGTATATCATCTCTTAATTTCTTCAAAAATAATGGGGTCTTCACACTTCATTTTATAAAAGACCTCTCTAATAGGAAAGTGCTTAATCTCTCATACCAAGCCCTAAGTACTTTTTTAATCCATACAATGTCTTTTTTTATTTATCCACATGATTATAGAATTTAGAATTTTCAAAATCTGGAGGTTGCTAAAAAAAAATATCCCATTGTATCACCCCATATAAAATGACACTTTTAACATTCATTTGAAATAATTTAAATTCTCTAAAATAAGCAAAGGTTACAATAACCCTAATAACTCCAAGTCTTGCTATAGGGGAAAAAGTCCCCTCAAAATCAATCCTATCAATTTAATTATACCCTTTTGCCACAAATATAGTCTTATTTCTAACCATAACTCCTAAATCATTCATTTTATTTTAAAACACCCACTTAGTTCCAACTATACTTTGATCATTTGGCCTCTCAATCAATTACAAAACTTCAATCCTTATAAATTGATTCAACTCTTTTTGTATGGCCAAAATCTAAAATTCATTCAAAAGTACTTTATTAATATTTGTGGGTTCTATCATTGAAATAAAGGCAAAATGATTAACTTCTTTTCTAAGTCCATGCCTAGTCCTAACACCCTCACTAGGTTCACCTAAAATTAATTTTATAGGATGATTTTTAGAAAATTTCAATTCTCTAGGCAAATGATTTTCTATCTCCAAATTTGCTTTCAAATTTATCTTTCCAATCCCTTGGAAGTTATTTTATAAATGATCCTTTTTCAAATTTGTCTCTCCCAAAATCTCAAATTCATCAAATACAACATGTGACATCTTCTCAAGTACCAAAGTTTTTTTGTTAAACATTCTATTTTATTTTCCAATACAAGAGTATCCAAGAAAAATTCCTTCATCTGATTTTGGATCAAATTTTTTCTAAGGAGATTTTCCATTATTATGTATGAATACCTTACATCCAAAAGTTGACCTTGATTTGTCACACCCTGGGTCCAAGGGGTTGACCTAGTCAAATTGAGCAAACCAGACCCCAAGACCCCTCCCAATAATTTCCTTGGGTCAAATCAAATTTGTTGAGCCCAGACCCAGGCCTTGGGTCAACCGGATTGACTAGGTCAAGCCAGGTTGACCCAATTGACCCTTTTGAGTCCAAATTAATTTTAAATCAATTCCAATCATCCTTGAACATAAACCATCACGCCCTTTGACCTATTTGACTGGCTTGACCAAGTCAAACCTTGACTTGGTCAACCCAATTCTTAAATAGGTCAATTTGACCTATTTAGGTCAAATTAAGGCCCTTTAATGCATTCAAACCCTTCCAAATCCTCCCTAATTTAAAACCACAGCCTAATAATTCCTAATTCCCTCCTTATTGATCTGAGAATAGATATAGACCATTGATCGTAGCTCCAAGCCTTTAAATACACCTCTTAAGGTTTCTTTTAGGAGATCATTTATTCTACTCCTAGGCCTAAGCCCTCTCGTGTGTGAGCTGCCCTAGCCTCCTTCTACCCTTCCCGACCTAGATCCACCGTCAAGCCCCCACTAGGGGCAATCCTACTGTGAGATCGAGGCCAAAGTCTTCCAAGCCTTGTTCCAACTGATCCAAGGTGAATCAAGACTCAAATTTAACTGGGAAAAGGAGCATGGACAGTCTACAAGTGCAATAAGTTCAAGATCTTTCGAATCCACCATGTGGATTATGTAAAATCACAAACCCTAGTTTAGGACACTTAGGTTCAAATAATTTTCATTAATCGTGTTCTAGACCACAATATTACCTCCCTATGAATGCTCTTCATTCATAAGATTAGTGTTTAAAATTTCAATTGATTTGGTCCATCATATCTCAAAAATGAAGCAAAAAATGAGATTAGGGTTTTAGTTTACATAACATACGTGTTACATGTGAGCTAAACTGTTGATCTCGTGATCAATGGCTTCGATTTTATGGTCCCATAGCTTTTGTCTGACAGTGGAATTGATCCCGCTGGTCTGTCGCCCGTCCGGCTCGATCTGCACCGTTCATTCCAATTAGCAAGAGATCAGACGGCGAGGATCCTTTGCCGATGTGGTTAAAGAGATGGCGCTGATTTTTGCACCACAACAATCATTACCAACGATTACGCAGTGGCGCAATAATTGAAAATGATTGCCAAAAACCGCATCGTGGAACCGCAGAATGAATTCGGAGCTCCCACGTGTCTGATTGCCACCGACCCGATTTGACTTTTTTTTAAATCTATTTTAATCCTTCTTAAGCCTATTTTTCTTCAAAAAATGTTTTAAAAAAGACGTATAATATATTATTTTGTTCGTATTTTAATTCTCTTCAATTTAAAATTAATTTTAATTTAAAATGGTATATATATTTTTAATATTATTAAAATAGTAATGACTATTTGAAAAATTAATATAATAATTATTTTCAAACCTTTTCAAATCCTCATTAGGGTGGCCACTGAATCTCCCCTATATTTATATATTATGAATTTATTTATTTTTAATTACACTATTTTTGAAAAATTTCTATATTTATATGTATTTTAAATTATTTTAAAATTAGCTATATTATTAAATCCTAATTTTGGGAGATCCACTCTATGAAATTTTAAACATGGATTGTATACATGAATAACATTCATAGGGGAGGAGAATTAGTGGATGGTTCAGTTCCAATCATTCAATAATCTCACTAATAAGCACGTTTCATTTTTTTATCATCTTTTGCATGCATAGGAAGCATGAACACTTAGCTTAGGCTCTTCTAGATCGTAGAACTTGGTGTGTTTACTATTTTTATTTATTTTTCATTTATGTTATCCCAAGGGTTAGCTCAAAACTTCATTTAAACCTATTCAACGTACTGACACCCTAAGGACATTAATTAAGTAATCTAGTGAATTTAAAAATATTTTAGGAGCTAGAATAGATCCCTGATTGATATGAAACTCTTAAAATTTAAACTTAGTGACATCCTAAATCTCCCAAAATGTTTTAGGAATCTTTAGACCCCTTAATTAATAAATCATAATTAACCTAGTAATTTTAAAAATTCTAATAAATCCATTTCAACTTAAAACAATATCTATAATATCTCAATTTTTTTAGAATTCAACCCTTAATCTTAGATAATTAGGGCCCCTTAGTTGGACCTCAATCTGAGCCTTAATTTAACTTTAATAAAAAATTACCATTTTGCCCCTATTAGATAATTAAAAATTCCAAATTTTTTCCAAACACTTGGGAATATATTCTTAGGTCATTTATAACATTTGGAGATGATTTTAATCAGTTTGGACCTGATTTGGATCAAAATCATAAAATAACCCCTCTTGTTAGATAATTTTTGATAATTCATTAACTGTCCCAACTCTTAAAATGCATAACTAATTATAGAAAATTCCAAAATGGGCAAACTAAAAGGCATTCTGTTGCAACTCAAGCTTATGGGTTTATGTTTTTGATGATACAAATATTATGACTCACTTTTCGTTGTCTACTTGTATTTGTAATATATATTTATTTATGTGTATACTAATATTTCAGGAATACCATGCAACATCAAACAAAGAATCAGAGCTCAAGATTGGGTTGAATAATGTTATGTTATAAATTTTGATTTCTTGAGTAAAGTCTTATAAGGGTGTATGCTTGCTTGGTGACCATGCACACACACACTCAAGGGAGTGAGATCTAGTCAAATCTAGAAGATTATGTTTTGAACTAATCATACTGGACGATTTTGGATCATCCAGGACAATTCTTTATGATCTTAAAAAAGAGCCATCAATGATAATTTAGGTAATATTTTAAGATTTAATTTTTATTCTAATTGTCCCGGACGATCTAGATCGTCCAAGATGATCAATACAAATCATGCATAAATTGATCATGTGATTAAGGGATTAATTATGATTAAATTTCTCAATCATATCATCCTGGATGATCTATATATCATCCTGGCTGATGTTTGTCGACATACTTGATTTTCTCAAATTGGTCAGGACGAAATACCATAATTTCTCTTTTACATCATCCCGGAAGATCCAAATATGATCCTAGACGATATGTACATTTGTGTACTAATCGTCCTAAACTATCCTAATATCATTCAGGACTATCAAGTCAAATTATGCACATCGTACTGTACAATCTTGAGATCATCCAGGATGATTCTAGGTGTCAAATTTGAGTTTTTAGGATTTTCGGAAGCTCTCTTTTTATGCATATCATACAGGATGATCCAGATCATCCAGATCATCCTGGATGATAATGTCGGTTTTGAAAATCTATTTAAAGACCTCTTGCTTTCTAATGAAGAGTGTCTTTGGCAGCCATTAAAACTTCATTCTTTTGGAGGAAACCTGAAAAGAGAGCTTGAAAGGGAGAGAGGAAAGGGTGGAGTTTAAGAAAGGGAGAAGATCCTTAGAGGGGGTTTCAAGGGAGTGTGGAGGGGGATTCCACACAGTTGCTCCGGCAAGCTTGCACCTTAGTGCCATCGGATTTAAGGCTTGTCTTGAGGGAAGTTCTGGGAAGAAGAAAATTTTTTTGGTGTCAAAAGACACGGCTACTCCGCCGCACCGGGGAAGGTGGAAGTGATTTTGTAAGGGCTTCTCCACCTAGCTGTGGGGGCTAAAGGAGAGACACTAAGTTTAGTGCAATACTTGGAGGGTGTCTCCAAGGAGTGGACGTAGGTCAAGGTTTGACTGAACCACTATAAATCTTGTATGTTCTTTCCTTTATTATTTCTGCATTTAATTTCCGCATTGTATTTTCTCTGTGGTGAATCTTAATTTTGGTTTTAAGTTTGAGTTTTCTTTAAAATACCATTTCACCTCTCTCTTAATTAGCCTTGGGCCAATTCATACGGGGCCTAACATCTTTAACGAACTTTCAAGTGGTATCAGAGCGGGATTCATAAAAACAAGTTTTTGAAAACTTTTGAAATTTTGATCTATGGTTAATTTTTATAATTGTAATTTTGCGAAAGGTTATTCAATCACCAGGCTACCTTTATTTGAAGATATTACTTTTGATTTTTGGAAAATTTGCATGTCTACTTTCTTGCAAGCAATTAATTTTTGAATGTGGCAAATGATTTTAACTGGTTATTCTATACCGTCACATATTATAGATGGAATTAAAACTGATATTCCTTTTAATCAATGGAGTAGAGAAGAACAAATCAATGCTAGATTGAATGCTAAATCATTAAACTACTTTTTTTGTGCTTTAAATTTTGAAGATTTTATGTTTGTTTCCACATGCACTACTAGTAAAAAAATTTGGAATAAATTATACACTTTATACGAAGGCACTAGTGAAATCAAGCAATCTATATTGAATATTTTAATGCATGATTATAAAGTATTTTGCATGAAACCTTATGAGACGATCTTAGACATGTATACTAGATTTATTCAAATTATGACATCATTGCATACTTTAGGTAAAGAGTAATCAAACATTGAAAAAGTTAATAAAATTCTACGTTGTCTACTTGATAAGTTTGATGCTAAAGTTATTGTTATTTATGAATCAAAGAATTTGAATGAATATTCTATTGATAATTTGATTGGCTCACTCATTGCCTACGAGTAAAGTTTGAGTCAAAGACTTATGGATGTAGGAGATATGATAGTGCTAAACGCTGAAAATATGGAGAAAAGTGGCTTAGTTGGTGACGAAAATGATAACTTGTCAAGCAAATTAAAAAGCTCACCAAAGCATAAGCCTCAATAAAAGTGAAATAAAGGTAAAAATGGTAAGAAAGTTAAGATTTCTTCTGACGTTATTTACTTTGGATGTATGAAGCCTAGATATATGAAAAATCAGTGCCCAAATTTGAGAATTCTTCCTACAAAAGAAAATGGTAAAGCTAAGCAAATTATAAAAATGACAAATAATGAAAAACAAAAAATATCCTGGGCAGACCTAGCTTCTGAATCATCTGACCAGGAGCAAGATGACGTTTGAACCATTATTTGTGTGCTTTATTTTTCTGTGTTTGCATATTTTATTCATTTTTTTTTGTTTACTATGTTTCTTTTCTTTTTCACTCTTTTTTTCTTTCTTTATTTTCTTTTTCGTTAAAATTTTTTATTTTGTTTTTTGTTTTTTTCTTTTATGTAGTGTTTTTTATTTAAAAAAAAATTAAAGGGATTAAAATTTTAAAAATAAAAAATTTACCTCATATTTTTCTTGAATTCTTATGTAAGTTATGGTTGACTTCTCTAAAAACAGTCATAGGAAAGAAACTCATGATTTTGACTCTCAATCTCTATTTCCTAAAGAGATCATTCTACTTTTGATTTAAAATCTTCATCATATTTTGAATTGAATTTTAAAACTAAACTTTTTCATATCCCTATATTTTATCTATCGCATATGAATCTTTTGCAAGTTGTTAAATCTACATCATAATTTTTTTTTAATCAAGTAGTTCATTATGTCAATAGAATGGGTTTACTTTTATTTTTAAAATTTCAGAAAGGTAGCATATTAAAAAAATGGCCAATGATGCCAAATAAAAAAAAAGTAGTCAATGATGCCAAATCAAAAGATGCGCAATGACGCCAAATTGAGAAAAATACACAAAGTGTATCAAAAGAAAAAGATGCGCAAAGTGCACCAAAAACATGACAAGAGGCATAAAATGAGCCCACAAAGAGTATGCTTACTTTTTTTATTTTACTCAAAGCTTAATAAAACACTTGATATTTTTAATACTTGATCTTGAAAATCATGATTCTTGATTCACCAATTTTTGCATTAATCTTCTATGAGATATGTTTTATGAAAGGAGTTTTTGAAAAAATTAGTATTTCTTTTTCTAATTCATTCCTTGATTTAGATATTGAATTAAAAAGTTTTTGATCCTTTAAAGGAACTTGAGCTTGGATTAACAATTTCTGAATTTCTTACCTTTACTAGATTATGCGGTGTCAATCCATTCCTTACTAAGTTTTTTGAATAAAATTAAGAGGTAACTTTTTCTTTTTTAAGACTTTTTTGCCCCTTCTCTTTTTGATAATGTCAAAGGGGAGAACGTACTGTTGTATTTGTATCTTTTCTTTCTTTCAAAAATCAAAACAAAACAAAAATTTTGTCTTCCCCTATTTTTATATTTTTATTCTAGTGAGGGGGAGATTAGGAAAAATATTTTCAATTTTGCAAATTCAACTAGTAATATTTGCTATCATCAAAAAGGGGGAGACTGTTGCAACTTAAGCTTATGAGTTTACATTTTTGATGATAACAAATATTATGGCTCACTTTCTATTATCTACTTGTATTTATAATATATGTTTATTTGTGTGTATACTAATATTTCAGGAATACCATGCAACATCAAATAAATAATCAGAGCTCAAGATTGGGTTGAATAATGTTATGTTGTAAAAGGGTTTATAATATTCATTGATGTAATTTTTTATTTCTTGAGTCATGTCTTATAAGGGTGTATGCTTACTTGGTGACCATGCACACACACACTTAAGGGAGTGAGATCTAGTCAAATCGAGAAGATCAAGTTTTGAACTAATCATACTGGACGATTTTGGATCGTCGAGCCACCAATGACAATTTAGACATGATTTTAAGATTTAATTTTTGTTGTAATCATCCCGGCCTATCTGGATCATCCAGGACAATTAATACAAATCATGCCTAAATTGATCATCTGATTAAGGGAGTAATTATGGTTAAATTTCTCAATCATAACATCCTAGACAATCTGTCTATTGTCATGGACGATGTTTGCTGACATACTTAATTTTCCCAAATCGGTTACGACGAAATACCATAATTTATCTTTTACATCGTCCCGAACGATCCAAATATCGTCTTGGAAGATATGTACATTTTTTGTTCTAATCGTCCTGGACTATCCTAATATCGTCTAGGACTATCAGGTCAAATTCTTCACATCATACTAGACGATCCTGAGATCGTCCAGGATGATTCTGAGCATCGAAATTGAGTTTTTAGGGTTTTCTATAGCTCTATTTTTAAGCATATTATACGGGATGATCCTGCGATCGTCCTGGATGATGTTTGGCGCCGAAATTGAGTTTTTAGGGTTTTCGGAAGCTCTCTTTTTATGCATATCGTATGGGACGATTCGGAGATCAGCCTATAAGATAATGTCAATTTTACAAATCTATTTAAAGACATCTTGCTTTCTCATGAAGAGTGTATTTGACAGCCATTGAAGCTTCATTCATCTGGAGGAAACTTGAAGAGAGAGCTTGAAAGGGAGAGAGGAAAGGGTGGAGTTTGAGAGAGGGAGAGGATCCTTGGAGGGATTTTCAAGGGAGTGTGAAGGGGGATTCCACACGATTGCTCTGGCGATCTTGCACCTTAGTACCATCGAATTCAAGGCTTGTCTTGAGGGAAGTTCTGGGAAGAAGAATATCTCTTTGGTGTCAAAGGACCCGGCTACTCCGCCGTACCGGGGAAAGGGCTTCTCCGCCCAGCTTGGGGGCTAAACAAGAGACACTTAGTTTACTGCAATGCTTGGAGGGTGCCTCCAAGGAGTGGACGTAGGTCAAGGTTTGACCGAACCACTATAAATATGGTGTGTTCTTTCCTTTATTATTTTCGCATTGTGTTTTCTCTGTGGTGAATCTTGATTTTGGTTTTAAGTTTAAGTTTTGTTTAAAATACCATTTCACCTCTCTCTTAATTAGCCTTGGGCCAGTTCATAAGGGGCTTAACATCCCTAACAAACTTTCACATTCAACTCTAATTAAGGTCTAATATTTATTAAAAATATTAGGTGTCTAGAAACTAACCTACATTAGAAAGTCAACTTTTCAATCAACTGTAGCCTATAGTCTAGGGCCCGAAACTTTTAAAATTCATAACTTTATGTAGGAAACTCCAAATCCAGCAAACTCAAATCCTACTCTTAGGGTCTAATATTTAACTAAAATATTAAGAACCATAAACCTAGCCCATTTTCCATGGTGACGTTTTGGACCTTCTCATCCTAGCACCTAGGAGGATCCGAAACTTTTCAAAATTAGCTAATACAATTTAAACTTCAAATATCACTACCATAAGTATTAAAAATAGATGAACAAATTAAATTAACTAAAATGGATCATAACTCACTAATATTTAAATTTTAAATAAAGTTTCATTTTCAGACCTACAATAAATCTAAACTTTAGATAACTTTAACTAACTACGCAGCTTAGGATCTATCCTAGCCACATAGGCCTTTACACATATGTAGAGTTATTTGCTAGGGCACAACTTCTAGATTTTAGCTAGATTGGTGTTTTACTTTTTTATTGCATGCCTGGTTTTCTGAGATTTCACTACATATTGTGAGCAGAATTGATGATGTGTTTGCTTACTTTTTACTATACTCTGGGAATTAATTTGATTTTGCGTTAGAGTTACCCATAGGTTAGGATCGATAATTTGATACTAATGATATTTTCTATAGGTGGTCATGCTCATGCAATGTTAAATATAAAGAGGGGCAATTATCATGATTTAAATATTTATAATGTCTTATGTAGTCGCTTCAGAAATTGCTCACCCCCCTAAATAAATGAGGGCTAAAATCATAAATAATAATTTCTACAGTGCTCCAAGGATTGCTTAACCCTAAAAAATAATTAAGAGCAAGACCAAGTGTATAGTTGTAATGAGTTATTTTTATTTTCATATAAACTGATTTGGATGTTATAACTACTTGAGAATTTTTATTAGGATGACCTTGCAGGAGAGTGTAGAATTTACTATTTTTCATTAATATAATTATCTGTAATATTGATTTGAGTTGTGAAAATGTCCTTTGAGTTGGGATATCATTATCCAACTCGAATTCCAAAAGAAGAAGGCATCCTCGAGAGGGAGAGTCTTCTTCCATTTGGAAGGTCGAGTTCGGATAGCTTTTAGATACCCAAAGAGAAAAGGTAATACCCCCTTTAAGGGGTGGATTTATATCTTCGTTTGGATATTCAAGTCATGAAGAGTCCAAGGAGTCCAAGGAGGAGAAATCCAAGAAGACCAAGGAGAAGAAATCCAAGAAGAGAAGATTGAAGAGCTAAGACCCAATATCTCACTCAAAGTCATTTGCGTCATTCATAGGCTTAGAAATCCAGGTTGTTGGTAGTGGTGCCCTGCCACTTTATTTTTTATAGACCCTAGTTTGTAATTAAGGGTAGTTGGCCTATAGATATTTATTAATTTATTTAATTATTCTGATGTGTTTTATTTACAAATGATTGCCTCTAGGGTTGCTTATTTTTCTTAGTTTATTGGCGATTTGCATGATGCTTTTATTTTAGCCTAGATCTTGTTAGGTTCTTTAAGGACAAAATTTTTCTACTCATAACTAATATTTAAAATTTTAAGAATTAAATAATATATAAACATAACGACCTAGGGAACTGTTAGAATCATCCAGGGTCACATGTATAATGTTGCATTATTCTTTCTCCTTTTCTAAAATTTATTTTCTATAAGCCTAATTTTTTAAAATATTTTGCATATATGACTTGGAGACTTCAACAAGCACACATTGCATTAGAAACTAACAAAATCAAAAATTTAATTGCATTACCTTTAGAAGCATTCACCCTACATAAGTACAAGGCTATTTAAGAAATTTCTAGACGTCGGCCTTAACTTCCAAAAAACTAAAACACCTATCTATCTTTCATAAAAGACTGGACAACATGATTTTGAATCGATTATGTGGTTAGCTGGCTCCCCAATCCAGATTGGGATAAGTTAAATTTTTGTACTGCATTAGCTAGGACACGGGTGTTAGTGTCATGCGTAGAACACTAAACCCAATTTAGATTTAGGATTCAATACTACTACATTCAGTCTCACAGTAAGCCTAAATAGTGGGTAAGTTCCTTCTCTTCATGGACTATAAATCCTATTTATCTATGTCACATGGATGACACCACTTCTATCTTTCTCTCATATATATGTCGATTGCTTAACTTTCTTGTTGCGGATTTATGGTTTATGATTTTGATGATAGTAAACATTCTTATTTATCTATGATTGCCTTTTTTACTAATATTTCAGGTCCACACAATCAGACTGCAATTTGGAACCAGCTCAAGATTGGGTAGACTAGGTCTGAGTCAGTTTGTACACTTTTTTCCTTTCGTGAGGCTATTATATTTGTGTGGCTCCTGATGCTTTATAACTTGGAAGATTTTCTGACTGTTCCCTAGAGTTTACTGTTTTTGATAATATCATCCGAGATGATATTTATATCGTCCTGGACGATCTGTCCAAAACCAGAAACCCTAATTAGGGCATCCCCATTAAGACAGCCATCATATGTTAATCGGCCTGAACGATACTTGTATCGGCCAGGATGATAAGCTCAATTCAGAAAGAATTGGCCGCCATGATCAGATTAGGTATTCATTATTTTAGGAAATCGGCCAGGATGATATACACATCATCTAGGATGATTTAACTCATTTATGCCTAAATTAATCTTGTATCTTTGGAAAGCATTTATGGTTGATTGATACAATCACATTGTCTGGGACGATCATAGGATTGGCCAGGATGATTGCCTGGATGATTTATATCGGCCAGAATCCTTTTAGGGTGATGATCAGGATGATTGATATCAGTTTTAAACTAATCATCTAGGATGATCATGAGATCAGCCAGGATGATGTAATGAATTTTCTTCTGATCATCCCAAATCATCTCAGGCTGATGAGCTGAATTTTAACTGATCGTATAGGATGATATGCCTATCGTCCTGGACGATAATGTCAGCAACTTGCATTAATGAGCTCATTTTGAGATCTTGTATTTAAGCTATGACATGACACTTTGTAAGTGTCTTTTGCAGCCATTGTAGCTTTGTTCTTTTGGGGGAAACCTGAAGAGAGAGCTTGAAAGGGAGTGAGGAAAGGGTGGAGTTTGAGAGTGGGAGAAGATCCTGTGAGGGGGGACTCAAGGGAGTGTGGAGGAGGTTCCACACGGTTGCTCCGGCAAGCTCGCACGGTATTCAAGGCTTGTCTCGAGGAAAGTTCACCAAAGAAGAAGATCTCTTTGGTGTCAAAGGACCCGGTGACTCCGCCGTACTCGAGAAGGTGGAAGTGATTTTGTAAGGGCTTCTCCGCCTAGTTGTGGGGGCTAAAGGAGAGACACTTAATTTAGTGCAATACTTGGAGGGTGCCTCCAAGGAGTGGACATAGGTCAAGGTTTGACCGAACCACTATAAATCCGGTGTGTTCTTTTATTATTATTGCTTCCATATTATTTTCTTCAACACTTTGATTTCTGTGGTGATTTTGGTTTGAGTTTTATCTTTAGTTTTAAAGTTATCCAATTCACCTCTATCTTTGTTCGCCTTGGGCCAATTTATACGTGCTTAATATTCCTAACGAACTTTCAAGTGGTATCAGAGTCTTTTTCAAAAAAATAAGTTTTTTAAAAGCTTTTGAATTTTCTATCCATGGCTAACTTTTTTAATCGTAATATTGCGGAAGGTTTTTCAATCACCAGACCTTCTTTATTTGAAAATATTACATTTGATTTTTTAAAAAATTCGCATGTCTATTTTTTTGCAATCGATTGATTTTCGCATGTGGCATATGATTTTAGCTGGTTATTCATCACCGTCACGTATTGTTAATGGAGTTAAAACTGATATTCCTTTTAATCAATGGAATAGGGAAGAATAATTAAATGTTCAATTGAATGTAAAATCTTTAAATTGTTTTTTATGTGCTTTAAATTCTGAAGATTTTATGTTAGTATCCACGTGCACTACTGGTAAGGAAGTTTGGGATAAACTACACATCATATACGAAGGCACTAGTGAAATCAAGCAATCCAAGTTGAATATGTTAATGCATGATTTTGAACTATTTTCCATGAAACCTTTTGAAACGATCTTAGACATGTATACCATGTTCATTCAAATTGTAACATCATTACATGCCTTAGGAAAAGAATTTTCAAATTTTGAAAAAGTTAACAAAATTCTTAGCTGTTTACTTGAAAAATTTGATGCCAAAGTTGTTGCTATTTGTGAATCAAAAGATTTGAATGATTATTCTATTGATAATTTGATTGGCTCACTCATTGCCTACGAGCAAAGTTTGGGTCAAAGACTCGTGGATGCAGGTGAAACGACTGTTCTAAAAGTTGAAGATACGGAAAAAGATAGCTTAGTTGGTGACGAATGTAATGACTTGTCAAGCAAATCACAAAGCTCACCAAAGCATAAGCAAAAGTGGAAGAAAGGTAAAAAAGGTAAGGATGTTCATATTCCTTCTGACGTTATTTGATTTCGATGTAGGAAGCCTAGACATATGAAAAATCAGTGTCCTAATTTAAATATTATTCCTACAAAAGAAAAGGGTAAGGTGAAGCAAAATTTAAACTGTGGAAATAATGAAAGGCAAAAAATCTCATGGGCAGATCTGGTTTCTAAAGCATCAAACCAGGAGAGAGATAATAGTTAAAAGCCTTTTATGTTTTTGTGTTTTTCATTTTTATTTTGTGTTTTAGTTTTATTTATTCTTTGAAATTTTTATTTTCGTGAAAGTTTTTCTCTGATTAACACACACATTCACTTTTTTAAAAATGAAAAATCTACTTCCTGTTTTTTCATGAAATCTATGGTAAGTTGTGTTTGACTTCTTTAAAACAGTCAAAGGAAGGAAACTCATGTTTTTGACTCTCAACCTATATTTCCTAAAAGAGATAATTCCACTTTTGATTTAAAATCTTTTTCATATTTTAAATTAATTTTTAAAACTATTATTTTTTTATCTCCCTGCATTTTATTTATCGCGTAGGAATCTTTTACAAGATTATTGAATCTACCTCATAATTTTCTTAATCAAGAAATTTGTTTTGTTAATAAGATGAGTTTACTTTTGTTTTTTTAAGATTTCATAAAGGCAGCATATTCAAAAAAAAAAATTGGCCAATGAAGCCAAAAATAAAAGATGCGCAATGATGTCAAATTGAAAAAAAATACACAAAGTGTATTAAAAGATGCGCAATACGCCAACCAATTCTCAAGAGGCATAAAATGAGCCCACAAAATTTAATGCTTACCATTCTTGTACTTCTTAAAATCTTAAGAAAATTCTTGATACTTTCGATACTTGAGTTTGAAAATCTTGATTCTTGATTCAATAATTCGTGCATTGATCTTCTATTAGATATATTTTATGGAAGGAGTTTTTGAAAAATGATTGTTTATATCTCTAATTTATTTCATGATTTAGATATTGAATTAAAAAGTTTTTGAGCCTTTTTAAAGAACTTGAGTTTGGATTATCAAATTCTAAATTTCTAACCTTTTCCGGGCTATGCGTTGTCAATCCAATTCTACTAAGTTTTTGATTAAAACCAAGATGTAACTTTCTCATTTTAAGAATATTTGTTTTTTTTTTTTTGAGATCACGGAACATTTTTGTCTTTTGTTCATTTTGGTTTTTGTTTGTGCCTCCTCTCCTTTTGAAAATGTTAAAGGGGGAGAACGTATTGTTGAATTTTTGTACTGTTATCATTTTTGTTTTTTTACTGTTAAAATTAAAAACAACAAAAATATTTTTATCTCCCCTATTTTTTAAAAGTATTATTCTAGTGAGGGGGAGATTAGGAAGAGTATTTACTTTTTGAAAATTCAAATTGAAATGTTTTTCCATCATAAAAAAGGGGGAGATTGTTGTGGATCTATGGTTTATGATTTTGATGATACCAAACATTCTTATTTCTCTACGATTACCTTTTTTATTAACATTTCAGGTCCACACAACCAGACTGCAATTTAGAACCAGCTCAAGATTGGGTAGATAAGGCCTGAGTCAGTTTGTACACTTTTTTCTTTCGTGAGTCTATTGTATTTGGTGTAGCTCCTGATGCTTTGTAACTTGGAAAATTTTCTGACTGTTCCCTAGAGTTTACTATTTTTAATAACATCGTCCGGGATAATATTTCTATCATCCTGGATGATCTGTCCAAAAACAAAAACCCTAATTAGGGCATCTCCATTAAGACAACCGTCATATGTTAATCGGCCTGGACGATAAGCTCAATTCAGAAAGAATCAGCCGCCATGATCAGATTAGGTATTCATTATTTTAAGAAATCGGTCAGGATGATATACACATCGTCCAGGATGATTTAACACAATTATGCCTAAATTGATCTGTTATCTTTGGAAAGCATTAATGGCTGATTGATACAATCACATCATCTGGGATGATCATAGGATTGGCCAGGATGATTGACTGAATGATTTACATTGGCCAGAATCCTTTTAGGGCGATGATTAGGATGATTGATATCAGTTTTAAACTATTCATTCGGGACGATCGTGAGATCAGCCAGGACGATGTACCCAATTTTCTTCTGATCGTCCCAAATCGTCTCGGGCTGATGAGCTAAATTTGAACTGATCGTACAGGATGATATGCCTATCGTCCTAGATGATAATGTTGGCAACTTGTATTAATGAGCTCATTTTGAGATATTTTATTTAAGCTATGACATGACACTTTGTAAGTGTCTTTGACAGCCATTGTAGTTTCGTTCTTTTGGGGGAAACTTAAAGAGAGAGCTTGAAAGGGAGTGAGGAAAGGGTGGAGTTTGAGAGAGGGAGAATATCCTGTGAGGGGGACTCAAGGGAGTGTGGAGGGAGTTCCACATGGTTGCTTCGGCAAGCTCGCACCTGAATACCATCGGATTCAAGGCTTGTCTCGAGGGAAGTTCACCAAATAAGAAGATCTATTTGGTGTCAAAGGACCCGGCGACTCCACCGCACCGGGGAAGGTGGAAGTGATTTTGTAAGGACTTCACCACATAGCTGTGGGGGCTAAAGGAGAGACACTTAGTTTAGTGCAATACTTGGAGGGTGCCTCTAAGGAGTGGACGTAGGTGAAGGTTTGACCGAACCACTATAAATCCAGTGTATTCTTTTCTTATTATTGCTTACGTATTATTTTCTTTCGTACTTTGATTTCTGTGGTGATTTTGGATCACGTTTTATCATTGGTTTTAAAGTTATCCAATTCACCTCTCTCTTTGTTAGGCTTGGGCCAGTTCATAAGGGCTTAACATCCCTAATGAACTTTCAAGTGGTATCAGAGCACTTTCTAGTGTCATCTGAGCACTTTCAAGTTTTCTTTTCTCTAGTATCTCCTAAGTATCTTAGTTCCTCTAAATGCTGGTATGAATCGTGTGTTTTGACTAAGCCATTTAAACTCTTTCTTTCCTTTTGAGTAGGATTTCTTAGTCTCCACCCTTATGCCAATCCCATTTGAAAGGATAATATAGGATTCTTAATTGAGAGTCTTCTTAGGCTCTGACCTGAGATATAATTAATCACAAGAGCTTGCGCCTGTGGGAAACTGAATTTCACGTCTAATAAACCCCACTTGAGTTGTTGTATTGGGTGGGGGAAACCCATTATTTTGATCATGTCGTGTAAATTACTATCCATCGGGGTGTACTGATGAGAGCCGCTATCCTCAATAGTTAGTCGCATGCACGATTTAATATGCCCTCCTATTAGCCCGTTTGTGAGGAGCATAGAGGTCTGTTATCATCTCTATCCCTCAGAGTGGTGCGGTCATATTCCCTATGCAATCCGCAGTTGAGCGATGTCCTTTCGAAGGTCCACAGGTTTCTGGCTACCACGATGTGATCAGTTTCTCTCTCTATCTTTGGATCATATATTATCATTTCTTATGTGTACTTCAGGATTGGTACTCCTTAGATTAGGTCCATCTCATTCTTAGTTAGGGTCTTTCTTTAGTTAAGATTTCTTCCTCTTAGCTAGGGTTTCTCCATACTCTACTTCTTTCTAACCTTGTAGGCTATTCCGTCCCTTATCCATATTCATTCCTTCCTTCATGATTTAAATTATGACTAACCTTTTAAATTTCTTTTTTTGGTAGTAGTGTCGTGTCTTTATTTTTCCATTACTTTTTGCTTCAGCTCAGACATACAGGTGACTCTTTCTGAGTTCCTACTTGTTAGTCCCCCCATTGGAGGAATCACTTTTAATTCCTTCACTAACTCAGCATTCATCACCCTTAATGGACCCACCCCTTCTAAGGCTTTTGCATTCTATCCTCCCTAGAGGAGAGAATGTGCAACCATGCATCCCTTCAGAAATCTAGTTGCTCGGCAGACAGCCTGGGCATCTGCTCATACCATTCACGTTCCTGCGCAGCTAGTGCACCTTGTGGTTAGGATACTAGTGCTTAGACCCTCCCTGTTCCCCCCACTCATCCTACAGTCAGGCGATTAGTGCCTACCGCACCTGTTGCACACCGCTTTAGCCCTCAGCACCGGTAGCCTGTTGTTGTTACCCTTGTTATTCCAGTGGAGGTACCTCGAGATTGGGTTTCCCATCCCACTTCCACTAGGAAGAGGGGTGCCCAGACCGAGGCTCCTTCACCGTCTTCTCATTCAGCTTCTGTGATGGCTCGAATCTCTTACCCTAAGACCACCGGGCATACCTCGACCCTTTGTGTTGTTCATGTTCCCCCTACCACCCAGGTAATGGGTCCAGGTGTTCCTTCCTCCTCTACCTCCGACCTTGGGAGAAGGGACATGAGGAACTAAAATAGAGGACTTTATTTAGCTGCATCTAAGGTAGAGAGGAAATAGATGACAGAGGCAATGGCTCACTAGGAGTCCATTCAGAGGAAAGTGGCTCCTAGGCAGCGAAGGCCACGACCAGCTGTATTCGCACCTACTCCTAAAGTAGTAGTTGCACCTAAGATAGAGGCGATCCATGGAGGATGCTACTCTCCAATGACATATAGTGGGGACGAGGATGTTGCCCACATTACGGTGTCCCCTCTTGTCACCACTACTCTACCTCAGGCTAGGGTCCCTAGGGACGCTGCTGTTTGAGCCCTCTCAAAGGATTCGGAGCATCATCTTCCTAACTCATGGTAGAGGGCCTGTTAGTCGAGAGAGGTTACTCCGATAGATTTCTCATACTACTATTTGATTATAGAGATAGACCGCGAGATAGAGGTATAGGTGGCAGAGAGGAAAGCCACCTCAGCAGTAAGTTGATATAGCTCCAGTTGTTAGACCGCCGGCAGTTACTCCTACAGTTGGATGATGCCCACATCATCACGAATAGAGACAGCAATGGGATCCTACTCAGACCAGATTAGTTTAGTTATGGTAGCCACTCAATAGTTAGTTACCCATATGGAGCCCTGCCATAATAGGTGGGTTTGGAGACATCGACAGGCGGACACCCTTGTCGGGACAGTATAATTAGTGGAGGCAGTATGACTAGTTGAGGTAGTACAGTTAGTAGAGGCAATTCAGCCAGTGTATACAGTAGATTAGATGGATGTAGTAGTTCCTTCCGGGTCCGAGGCTGTCCCGATAACTTATGATATGGATACAGTAGCTCCTTTCGATGGATCACCAGACCGAGTTGAGACAGCTTTAGCTCTTATCCCCTATAGGATCACTTCCCCTATGAGTCCCTATATAGAGGTACTCCGCTGGGCCTTCATAGAGGATGATACACTCAAAAATGAGTCAAACGAGGACATACCAGTACACTGAGTCTCTGTGATTACACGTTAAGGATACTCAGACGAGCAGAGAGAGCCCGAGGATGAGGATGAGTAGAGAGATCCTGAGGCTAGAGGATATCCGAGATCAGTAGCTATGGATGCCATAATTTTGCACTTACAGACTCAGATAGTTAAGATGGTCAAGGCCATCACATCAATGACTGTCCATTTGATAGCTTGGGGGCTACATCCCAAATGATGGGCGTAGGTACCCTTACCATGTCCAGAGATGAGCCAGTAGTACTGCTAGCAGCATTAAACCCTGTGAGAGTAGTAGGGCTCAGAAGGCAGTTCCTCAGCACCTGTAATAGTCTAGAGTCAGCCAGCGTAGCTGTTAGTGGGCTAGATTTAGGATTTGATAGCTCATAAGGTAGAGCAGGCAATTTTCTCTAGGAAGACTAGAGATGTAGTTAGTAGAGGGTGTCCTTACCCTTTTGAGTATGAGCATGAGCCCTACCCCCTGGCTTCGTTCCCCAATATTTAGAGTTTTTGACAGGATTGGGAACCCGAGGTAGCATGTGGCTTAGTACCGAGCCATATATTGCAATTTAGGAGCAAACAATGCCCTGATGTTGAGGTTGATTTTCAATAGTTTTATTGTGGTGGAATTTACTTAGTACACCGTCCTCCCCAACGACTAAGTCTGAACATTTGCAGAGTTAGAGCAGTTTTTTATACAGAGGTTTGTCAGTGCAGTGCATCGGGTCACAGTAGGAGAGTTAGTAGTTACTAAACAGCATCATCAAGAGCCACTACAGGATTATATAGTCAAATGAAGAAATCTTAGCTTACAGTGTGAGCCCTAGTTATAGGAGCAGCATGTAGTAGAGATTTTGCTGAAGAATATAGATGGTCCGATAGCATCCTACCTCAAGGGATTCATTATACGAACCTTCTAAAATTTACTAACGAAGGCAATCAGCTTGAAGGATAGTATACCCGATGCAGTCCCTACTAAGGTTAAGATTCAACCTCAGTGTAGACCTTAGCATCAGGAGTTTTCAGGGGTAACTCCACCTAGTAGAGGGGAGGTACACAATACCTACAGACCACCAGATAAGGGAAAAAGGCCCTTAGCCATTTCAACACCGTCACAGCTGTCTTATACATAGGGACAGTCAGTAGTGCAACCTAGGCCCTCCCGTAGGACACTAAAGAGTCAGCAATACCTACATAAGAAGCTTAGTAAGGAATACCCTTTTAAAAGAGAAAGTGTAAGAAAGATCTTTAAATTTCTTATTAAGAGGAATATCTTAACATTCATGAGAAATGATAGAGTGGAGGAGGAGGGATAGACAGAGAACCCACTATATTATCCTTTTCACATATATGTCAAGCATACTTTGGAGGACTGTTATGTTTTCAAGAATAAGGTTAAGAGGTTGATGGCCACTGGAAAGATATATTTCCAAGATAGTGATCTAGTACAGCCTCTAGGCAAGGCTGCTCAGATAGTGTAAATAATTTCAGACTCAAGCCATAATGACAGTCAAGAGTTATAATCAGGGCAGTAGTAGCAGGTCACCCCGCAGTTCTGAGAGAGAGTGGTAGCTAGCACTCTCCAAGAAGACCAAGCAGATGATTAAGATAGCTATATAGAGTTTAGAGGCAGTTGAGAGGAGGCTTCCACAGACCAAGTTGATAGTTATCGCTCCAGTTTCTTTGCCAGCACCTATTTCTTCTTTTCCTTCTTCTATTATAGTGTCAGATGAGCACATTTCTTTTTTTGCTTTTTCTTGTACTGGAAAAATGTATGTAAGTGAAAATAGTTTTGTAACCTTAGAAGGAAAGACAGACCCCCTTCCAGCACTTACGCTGAAGGACTTTGTTCTCCCTTCTATTGATGATGTAATAATAGAAAAAGATGATTCTTGCTACTTTTGGTGTTCTTTACCCTCCACTTTTACTTCAGTTTCTTTTAGTACTCGCTCTTTTCACATCTTACATATCTCTTGTAATATAAATAATTTTTTGTGTAATGATGAGTCAGAGTCTAATGAAGAACCTATATTTACTATTCTATAGGGTGATTGTTACATGGATTCGAGTGATGAATCCAAAAACCCACTCCAATCGCTTTCTTTAGAGCCAACACAAGCCACCACCACTAAATCAAAATAATCTCCTGTTGAGGATGACTCAATACAGGAAGTTCATTTGTGTTTTGGGAAGGTCACTCCACCTTGGATGGCTAAAAAGATAAAAATATTATTACCCAGTAGGACAATCCTATCCCTTCCTCCCAAGAGTAGTCTAAGGAGAAAGGGAAAGGCCCTCAGCTAGAAGTGGATTATAATATGTTGGCTCACTTAAGAAAAATTCCTTCCCTTCTTAGTGTCTACGACACTTTGATGATGTCCCCTGTCCTGAGAGAGATACTAGTGAAAGCCCCACTTGAACCAAAGTCCTATTAAGCATTCTTTGCTTCTGATTTTATTGGGGATGCATGCCATTTAAAAGAGATGCCATGCATTAACTTTTCAAATCATGACCTACTTTTAGGAACTTCTGAGCACAATCATCCCTTATATGTCACTGAAGTCAATAGTTGTGAGCTAAACAGGGTCCTCATCAACCAATGGACTTTAATAAACATTCTTACCTACAAAGCCTTAAAGTGCCTCTCCCTAAGTCATTTGAAGCTCACTTCTGACAAGATTATATTGAAAGGCTTCAATGATCAAGGCCAGCATGCTCTAGGGTTTATTACCCTGCCTTTGAAGTTTTAAAATGTCCTAATTGAGGCAAATTTTCATGTACTTGAGGCTGACACTTCATGCATGGCTCTCTTAGGAAGGCCTTGGCTCCACGAGTATCGAATGGTGCCCTCCACCTTACTCCAATGTATGAAGTTTATGATGAATGATATCGAATATACTATTCCTAAAGATACCTAGCCTTTTTTCATGCATGAGTTCTCTATTTACAATTATGCCAAGTATTATGTACCTCGAAAGACTCATAAACCTCCACCCACTCAGTCACTAATGGAACCTACTAGTATTGTACATGATCCGTTACATGTTAGTATTGAGGTAGGTGTTTCCACTATGCACTCTAATAAAGGTCATTTTTAGCTTGCAGTGAGGCACGATGTTCCCCCTAGTAAAAGGTAAGGGAGGACAAGTTAGAGGTAGAGGTAGAGGTTTAACCCTCAAGTCGCGGAACTATGACACTCAGACTTCTCCTTCCTTTCACCTTTACACTTCTTCTTTGAATGTCGAGTCTGACTTTGGATGATGAAATGATTGATATCCTTCATCATTCAGTCCCTTCATCACCTTTAGATTCTGCTGGTTATGATTTACGTCCTACCTTTTGTGGGCATCTAATACCTGAGGGTGAATTAGTTGCTGACAGTAGTTCAGACGAGGAAGAAGACTTCCGATGTCAGATTACTAGTGGACAACCTATTCCCCATCAAATATGCAGAATAAGATTTAATGATTCCCATTAAATACCATTTAATACTCCCTCCACCAGTGGTGATAGTGCACTACAGACTAGCAAATGCCCTATACCTCATATATATGAGACATTTGTGCTAATACGATCTAAGGAGTGTGCCTCTTTATCCCATAGTATCGGTGCACAATTAGGTCATGGGAGCAGGGATCCGGAGGAGACCGCTATGGATATAGAGGTTAAGAGTTCCCCTCATTACTTTTCTCCTACTATAGAGAGTTATGTTGAGCGGGGTCTCATTCCGTCTACTTGGCTCGATGAACAAGCTCTACAGCAAGCCCGTATTTGGCAAACTAATTTCCCTTGAAACCTAAAAGGTGTGGGTTATATGAAGTTGGATTAGTCTAATCATGCCAATATTTATATTGTCTCCCATTCTTATCTCGTTATTGTTGAAACTTGTTCAATATGAATTAGGTTGTTAAACCTAAGATTATGTCCCAGCGACTAACCAAGAGGGGGGGGGGTGAATTGGTAATTAAAAATTTATCCCTCTTTTAAAAATTTTATACCGAAAATAACTTTAGTGAATTTTGTAGAAAATGTTTTTCAACCACAAATTAAAACAGTAAAAACAAAAGCAGCAAAAAAAATAAAAGACACAAGTTTTATAGTGGTTCGATCAAACATGACCTACATCCACTCCCCGGAGGCACCCTCCAAGTATTGCACTAATACTACTAGTGACTCTCCTTTTTCACCTACAGCAAGGTGGAGAAGCCTTTACAAAACTCTCTTCCACCACTACCTGGTGTGGTAGAGAACCGTCATCCTTTTACTCTCTCCAAGTGTTGGCAGAGAACCATCTGTCCTTTCACACTCTCCCGGTGTAGGCAGAGAACCCTTCATCCTTTTACACTCTCCAAGTGTGGGCAAAGTATCCTTCATCCTTTCACACTCTCCAAGCGTGGGCAGAGAACCCTTCGCCTGTTCACACTCTCCAAGTGTAGGCAATGAACCCTTCGTCTGTTCACACTCTCCAAGTGTCGGTAGAGAACCGAATCTCCTTGACAGATCTTCTCACAATAAATCTAGAAGGACGAGAGAAAAGAGTGAAGAAATCACAAACCACAAGTGGAGATTCTTACCTTTGTGTGCCAAGTGAATCCATCATGCTCCAATAGTAAGAATCCTCCTTCAAATACTCTCTCACACTCTCTCCTTGACTCTCCCTTCAATTGGCATGAAGATCAGTAAGTAAAAAGATTAAGAGGTAGCTTTAATTAGACTTTATATAGGAAAGACACAAAAAATTGTCCAAAATCTTCTGATTTTCAAGTCTGTACATAGTGGATCGTCCCGTACGATCGTCAGATCGTCCTGTATGAATTTACATAATTAGTTGCATACGACCATAATGTATATTGGTACAAACTAATTTTGTACCCGATCATCATCCCGTATGAAATATGTTCGTCTTGGGGCGAACAGTTATATCAAGGGTCGGTTTTGACAAACTGTAGGACATTATCGAAATTTTAAAGGACAGAGCATTTCGTCCTGGGACAAATAAGAGTTCGTCTGGATAAAAATTTTCCAAAGAGCATTTCATCTTGGAATGAATAGGTGCTCATCTGAACAAAAATTTTCCAGAGAGCATTTCATCCTAGGATGAATAAGAGTTCATTTGGATGATAATTTTCTAGAGAGCATTTCGTCCTGACACGAATAGAAATTCGTCTGGACAAAAATTTTCCAGAGAGTATTTCGTTATGGGACGAATAGGAGTTTGTTTGAACAAAAATTTTTCAGAGAGCATTTCATCCTAGTATAAATAAAAATTCATCTAAACGATCAGGACTTAGAAAAATTTTCTCGCTTCCTATTCGTTCCATTGCTCTTCCGAGGGGATTAACTGACTTGATCGTCCTGTACGATCAGTGTGATTTTTAAAGATCTCCCCAAGTGTGTGTGTGCTAAGCTTATTCAATTCAAATCATATTTTCTCAAACTCAATTACAATAAAAATTACAAACTTCAATTTACAAATTATCTCATGCTGAATTTTGATTTGAAGTCTTCATTAGTCTGGAGTTTGATTATCTGTTGACCTCATTTTTGTATGAGGTCACTAAGGCCCTTCCAAACTCCAGATTAATTCTAGATCCTAGGATCCACTCTAGGCCTTAAGATCCTTTCCTAGAGCCAGACCTTAGGGCCTACTCTAGAGCCTAGGGTTCCCTTAGATCCTAGATCCTAAAACCCCTCTAGATTTTGGAACCAATCTAAACTCAAATCAATTCCCACCCTTGATCAACTTCGACCTCAAGTCAATTCCTACTTTTGATCAGCTCCAACTTCAATTTAATTCCTGCCTTTGATCAATCTAAATCACAAACTTCATTCAACTCAAACCCCAATTAATTCAAGTTTCAAACATATTCAAACTTTGATCCAATCCACTTGAGAATCCAAATTTCAACCTAGACTTTGATCCTACCTTTGATCTAGCTTTGACCATATCCATTCATTAACAATCATTACATGATTGTGAATGATTTGGATACTCCAATATTGATCATCCAAACTCAAAATCTAATCCAAAATCCAGAAATCCAAACTCAAATTCAAAGTCTTAAGGCCTTGTCCTAAAGACCTTTTTCAAAGATTTTTCAAACATTTCAAAACCCAGTCAAATGGCTTCTGATTCAGGGTCTATCACTTACAAAGTGATAAGACATGTATCTAGAGGTTGCCTTCCAATTTTGAGCCCATTCTGAGGTCTCTAACCCCATAATCTGAATTAAAATCCAAAGGTTGTAAAACCTTCAAATATTTACAGCCCATGCCACTGAACCTAACCCCTTGAAGATTTTGATCTTGGAGCCCTTATCAAAGCCTCCAAACTCTTCCAGACTCTTGATCTTAACCCACTGAGCAGTAAACTGCATTTTTCAGATCTATTTTTGACCCTAGTTGACCAATAGGTCAAAATTGACCAAAATACCCTTATGGGATTTCAAATGGCCATTTCAAATCAAATCAATTCCAAACTCTTTGAAACCACTTTCAATGAATTTCAAATATCAAACCCAACTTGTTGAACTCAAACCCAGACCTTGGGTCAACCTGGTTGACCAAGTCAACCAAGTTTGACCCATGGACCCAAACACTCCTCCTCTTTCAAATTTTTGAACCAAGTCCATTCCAAGTCCTTTGAATGCATGGGATGACCCCTTGGGTACCCAAGAGACCCCTCTTGGTCATCCAAGCCTTGGGCTTACTTGGGTTAGCCTTATGGCTT
>NW_021318858.1:267846-314648 GCF_001605985.2 Dendrobium catenatum
ACCATAAGGATAATAATTAAGGACCCGTTAAGCAAATTTAGAAAAATTCTAGGAGCTAGGATAGATCATTGAATGGAATGAAACTTTCAACATTTAAACTTAGTTACATCTTAAACCCCCGAGAATTTTCTAAACATTTTTAGGAGCCTTTAGACCCCTTAATTAACACACCCTAATTTACCCGATAATTAGGTCCCAATAACTTCAGGAAATCCTAATAAATTCATTTTAACTCTTAAAATTCTCTATAATAGCTCAAACTCCTTAGAATCTAGTCCTTAACCATAGATAATTAGTTCCTCTTAATTAGACATTAATCTGACCCTTAATTTAACTTTAATCAAAATTATCTTTTTGCCCTTATTAATTTATTAAAAATTATTAAAAAATTTAAAAATTTTCCCAAACACTTGGGAACACTTCTTTAGATTATTCCTAACCTTTGGGGGTGATTCCATTTAATTTCGATATGATTTAGATTAAAACCATAAAATCACCCATAATTAGGTAGTTTTAATAATTTCCTTAAATGACCAAAACTTTAAAAATTCATAACGTTGCATAGGAAACTCAAAACCCAGCAAACTCAAAGCCTAACTACTCACCTTAAGGTCTAGTATTTACCTAAATTATTAGGAACCTCAAATCTAGCATATTTCTTATAGTCACCTTTTGGACCCCTTCAGCCTAGCACCTAGAAGGACCTGGGATTTTCCAAAATTAGTTTACGCAATTTAAACTTTAACTACTACTACCCTAAGAATTAAAAAGTGGATTAACAAACTAAATTAATTAAAATAGATCCTAATTCACTAATATTCAAACTTTAATTAACAATTTATTTTTTAGCCTTAAACAAATTCTAACTTTAGGCAACTTGAACTAATCTCCCTACATAAGACCTATCCAAAATCACACAAGCCTCACTCACACATAGAATTATTTGCTAGGGCACCACTTCTAGACTTAGGCTAGGCCAGTATTTTCTTTTCTACTGTGTCTTGGATTTTTTGAGATTTTTACTGCATATTGTGAATGAAATTGACGTGTTTGCTTACTTTTATTGCACTATAGAAATTGATGTGATGGGCAATAAATTACCCATAGATTAGAGCCGATATTTTTATACTAATGATATTTTTTGTAGGTGGCCATGCTTATATAGTGCTAAATAAAAGGGGGGTAAATGTCATGATTTATACTAATAATGTCTTGTACAAGTACTTAAGAAATTGCTCAGCCCCGCTAAGTAAATGAGGGCTATAAATTATTAAATAATAACTGCTACAGGTGGACTGCTTAGCCCTCATAATTAAGATCATGGTCAAGGATCGTTGTGATAAGTACTTTTTATTTTCATATTAACTGCTTGGAATGATTATAACTGCTTGAGAATTTTTATTATGATAACCATGCAGGAGATGCTAGATTTTTACTGCTTTCAATTAATGTAATATTTGTAACATATGTTTGAGCTGTGAAAATGCAACTCTGAGTTAGAATACTCTTATCCAACTCGAATTCCAAAGGAAGAAAACATCCTCAAAAGTGACAGTCTTCTTCCATTTGGAATATCGAGTTTGGATGGCTTTTAGATAAACAAAGATAAAAGGCAATACCCCCCTAAAGGGGAGAATTCTCTCTTCATTTAGATATTCAAGACACGACGAAACCAAGGAGTCCAAGGAGGAGAGATCCAAGGAGTCCAAGGAGGAGAGATCCCAAGGAGTATAAAGAGGAGAGATCCAAAGAGTCCAAAGAGAAGAAGTCCAAGGAGGCTGTAGACCTAAAGACCTAACATTCCACTCAAAGTCATTTACGCCTGTCATAGGTTTAGAAATTCGGGTTATTGGCAGTGGTGCATAACCACTTTACTTTTCTGCAGACCCTATTTTGTAATTAAGTGTAGTTGGCCTATGGATATTTATTAATTAGTTTGATTATCAGGATGTGTTTTGATTTATGTTGATTACCTCTATAATTACCTGTTTTTCTTAGTTTATTAGCGACTTGCATGCCGCTTTTATTATAGCCTCGATTCCATTAGGCTTTTTAAAGACTAAAATCTTTTTCTACTCATAATTAAAAATCTAATATTTTAAGGTTTAAATAATTTAGAAATTTAAAGACCTAGGAAATTGCTATAATCATCCGGGGTCGCATGCATATTAATGCATTCTTCTTTCTCCTTCTATGAGACACTTCCCCGCCTGCGGGAAGAGTCCGGTAGCCTGTGAGGACGAGGCGCCAGACCTAAAAAAGTCTAGTCTATTTCTAAAAATTATTTTATATTAAGCCTATTTTTAAAATATGATACATATTTTATTTGGATCTTCTAAACTAGCATGTATTACATTAAAATTCAACTTAATTAAAACTTAAATTCTATTAGCCGTAGGAGCATTTTCCCAAAATAAGTACAATGCCAATTTGGAAACTCTCTAGACGTCAATTTTAACTTCCAAAAACTAAACCACCGACCCATTTTTAATAAATGACTAGATAATATGGTTTTGAATCGACTAGGTGGTTAGTTGGCTCCCTAATCCAGGCTGGGGTAAGTCCAGGTTTTGCACTACATTAGTTAAAACACGGTTGTTAGTGTGCGTGGAACAATAAATCCAATTTAGATTTAGGATTTAAGGCTTCTACATTAAGTCTCGTAGTATGCCTAAATAGCAGGTAAGTCCCTTCTCTTCAGGGGCTATAAATCTTACTTATCTGCGGCACATGGATGAAGCCATTTCCATCTTTCTCTCACACATGTGTTGAGTGCTTGACTTTCTTTTCTCCAGTTTCTTCTTTAGTACCTTAGTCCCTCTCGATGTCAGTATGAGTCATGTATGTTGACTAATCCCTTTGAACCCTTTCTTTCCTTTTAAGTAGGACTTCTAAGTCTTATCCCCTGTATCAATCCTATTTTCAAAATGATAATATATGATCCTTAATCGAGAGTTTTCTTGGGCTCTAGCATGAGATGTATTTAACCATGGGGTTTGCACCAATGGGAAACTGAATTCCACAATTTAATAAACTCCACTCGAGCTGATGTATCGAGTGGGGGAAGCCAGTGACTTCGATTAGGTTATGTATATTATTACCTATCAGGGTGTTATCCTCAATGGTTAGTCATATGCTCGATCTAATATTCCTTTCTATTGGCCCATTTACTAGGAGCTCAGAGGCCTACGAACATCTCTATCCCTCGGGGTAGGTGCGGTCGTATATTTCTCTATAATCTTACAGCCTTAGTGGTGCCCTTTCAGAGGTCCACAACTTTCTGGCGACCATGGTAGGACCAATTTCTCTCTCCATCTTTAGATCATATATTCTCCTTTCTTATATGTATTTCGGGATTGGTACTTCTTAGATTAGGTCCGTCCCACTCTTAGTTAGGGTCTTTCCTTAGTTAGGATTCATTTCTCTTAGCTAGAGTTTCCCCCTACTCTACTTGTTTCCAGCCTTGTAGGCTATTCCGTCCCTTATCCTTCGTTATCAATTATTTCCATATTTCATGATTTTCATTCTAACTAACATTTCAATTTCTTTTCTTGGCAGTAGTGACATATCTTCTTTAACACATTCTATGACTTTTAGCTTCAGCTCAGACGTACAGGTGACTCTTCTAGAGTCCCATCTTGCTAGTCGTCCAGTCGGAGGAATCACTTTTGGTTCCTTCATTGACTCGAAGTTTGTCATCCTTGGCGGACCCACCCCTGCTGAGGCTGCTGCATTCTCTCAAAGGAGAGGACGTGCAGCCATGCATCCCTTCAGACATCCAGTTGCTCAGTTGATAGCCTAGGCACCTGCTCATCCTGTTTATATTCCTATGTAGCTAGTGTGCCATGTGGTTAGGCAACTAGTGCCTAGACCACTACTTGTTTCTCCCGTTCATCCTGTGGTTAGGCAACTAATGCCTATCGCACCTATTGCACAAGTTATTTCGGCCCCTCAGCGCTGGCAGCCTACTATTATTACCCCTATTATTCCAATATAGGTGCCTTGAGTTCGGGTTCCCTGTCCCACTTCCACTAGGAAGAGGGGTGTCTATACCAAGGTCCCTTCATCTTCTTTTTATGGGTTTCTATTTTTGCTCGGTTCTCTCACCCTAAGACCGTCGGGAAGACCCTGACCCTTTTTGTTTGTCATGTTCCTCCCGCCACCCAATCAGTGGGTTCATATGTTCTATCCTTCTCTACCTCCGACCTTAAGGGAAGGGCTAGGAGGAATAGGAATAGGAGACTCCATTTAGGTGCATCTAATGCAGATATGTAGTAGATGGCAGAGGTAGTAGCTCACCAGGAGCTCGTTCAGAGGAGAGTAACTCCCATGCAGTGGAGGCCACGACTAGTTGTAGTCACACATACTCCTGAGATAGTAGTTGCACATGAGAAAGAGGTAATCTAGGTAGGACACTTCTATCCACTAACACATAGTGGGGTTGAGGAGGATGTTTCCTACATTGCGGTGGCCCCTCCTGTCATCACTACTCTACCCCGGGCTAGGATTCCTAGGGACATTGGTGTTTGAGCCCTCTCTCAGAGGATTTGGAGCATCATCCACCTAGTGCATGATAGAGGGCCTGTTAGTCGAGAGAGGTAAATCTGGCAGATTTCTTAGGCTACTCTTCAGTTATCGAGATAGATAGTGAAATAGAGGTATAGGTGGCAGAGAGGACAACCACCTCGCCAGTTAGTTGATATAGCTCCAATTGTTAGATTGCCAGCAGTTACTCCTACTATAGGGCGATGCTCATCACCATAGATAAAGATAGCAGCAGGAGCCTACTCGGCCCCAAATTAGTTCAATTATGGTAATCCCTCGGCAGCTAGTTACCTGTACGTAGCCCCGTCGTAGTAGGTGGGTTTGGAGACGTCAATAGGTGGACACCCCTATCAAGAAAATTCAACCAGTTGAGACAGAACCAGTGGCAGTGGCAATTCAACCAGTGGATATAGTAGATCAGATAGATATTGTAGTTCCTTTCGGGTCTGAGGTAGTATTGATGACTTGTGATGTGGATATGGTAGCTTCTCCCGATGGATCACTAGACCGAGTTGAGATAGCTTTAGCTCCTAGCCCTCATAGGATCACTTCCTCTATGAGTCCCTATATAGAAGCACTCCGTTAGGCCTTCTCAGAGGATGACACACTAGGAGATGATCCAGATGAGGACATACCAGTACACTAAGTCTATGTGGTTACATGTCGAGGTCACTCAGACGAGCAGAGAGAGCCCAAGGACTAGGGATCCAGATGAGGACATACCAGTACACTAAGTCTATGTGATTGCATGTCGAGGTCACTCGAACGAGCAGAGAGAGCCCAAGGACCAGGATGAGCAGGGAGACCCTGAGGCGGGAGGATCTCTGAGCTCAATAGCTACTGATACCACAGTCTTACACTTACAATCTCAGATGACCGAGATGGCCAAAGCCATGGCAGTGATGATTGCTCAGTTGATTGTTTTGGGGGTTACACCCCATATAGTGGGCGTAGGTACTCCTACCACATCCAGGGATGAGACAGTAGTACCGCTAGTAGTACTAGACCCTATGAGAGTGGATAGGGTCCAGAGGTCAATTCTTATAGCACCTATAGTAGTCTAGAGTCAGTTAGTGTAATTATCAGTGGGTTAGATTCTAAATTTGATAGCTCAGAAGGTAGAGCAAGTGATTTCCTCTAGGAGGATTGGAGAGGCAGTTAGTAGAGGGCATCTTTACTCTAATGAGTATGAGTAGGAGCCCTACTCCTGGCTTCGTTTCCCCTATATTTAGAGTATTTGATGGGCTTAGGAACTTGAGGCAGCATGTGGCTCAGTACTGAGCCATATGTTAGAACATAGAAGGGAATAATGCCTTGATGTTGAGGCTGTTTGTTAGTAATTTAGTTGAGGTGGCATTTTCTTGGTACACCAACCTCCCCAATGACTCAGTATAGACTTTTGCAGAATTTGAACAGCTGTTTATATAGAGGTTTGTTCGTGCAGAGCATCTGTTCATAGTAGGAGAGTTAGTGATTACTAGACAGCATTCTCGAGAGTCACTATAAGATTATATATTTAGATGGAGAAATCTCAGACAATAGTGTGAGCCCCAGTTGCAGGAGCAGCATGCAGTAGAGATTTTACTGAAGAATATAAATTGTAAGATAGCACCCTACCTTAAGGGATTTAGTGTACGAACCTTCCAAAAATTATTCATGAAGGTAGTCATCTTGCAAGATAGCATACCAGATGTAGTCCCTCGTAAGGTTGAGAGTCAACCTAAGTGTAGACCTCAACGTTAGTTATCTTCAGGGGCACCTCCACCTAGTAGAGGGGAGGTACACAGTACCTATGGACTACAAGATTAGGGTAAGAGGCCCTTAGGTAGTTCAACACCACCACAACCATCTTATATATCGGTTTAGTCTAAAGCCCAATCCAGACCCTCCTGTAGGACTCTAGTGAGTCAGTAGTACCTACAGGAGAAGCTTAGTAAGGAATACCCTTCTAAAAAAAAGTGTAAAGCAGATCTTTAAATTCCTTACTATAAAGAACATCCTAATATTCTCGAATAATAATAGAGTGGATGAGGGACAGATAGATCACCCACTCTATTATCCCTACCACAGACACATCGGCCATATTTTGGAGGATTGTTATATGTTGAAGGATAATGTTAAGAGGTTGATGGCTAGTGGGAGGATCCATCTGTAGGACACTAATTTAGTGCATCATCTGGGAAAGGTTACTCAGAGAGTTTAGATGATCTCCAGTCCCAGCCATAGTTCTAGTCATAGTGACAATCAGAGCTATAATCAAGGCAGTAGTAGTAGATCATCCCACAGTTCTGAGGAAGAGTGGCAGTTAGCACTCTCTAAGAAGACCAAGCAGATGATCAAGTAAGCTGTAAAGGGTTCAGAGGCAAATGAGAGGAGGCCTCCTGAGGCCAAGTAGACAGTTGCCTCTCCAGTTACTATGCCAGCACTTTTCTCTTCTTCTTCTTCTATTATAGTGGCAAATGAGCACATTTCTTTTTCTACCTTTACTTGTAATAGGAAAATGTATGAAAGAGAAAAGATTGTTGTAACCTTAGAAGAGAAGATAAGCCCCCTTCCAGCACTTGCGTTGAAGGACTTTATTCTCCCTTCTATTGATGATGCAATAATAGAAGAAGATGACTCTAGCTACTTTTGTTCTTCTGTACCTTTTACTTCTACTCCGGTTTCTTCTAGTAATCATTCTTTTCATATCTTACATATCTCTTTTGATGAAATTGATTCTATGTTTAATGATGAGTTTGAGTATGAAGATGAACCAGTCTTTATAATTCTAGAGGGTGGTTATTACATGGATTTGAGTGATGAATATAAAAATCCACTCCAGGCACTTTTCTTAGAGCCAACACAAGCAACCACCATTGAACTAAAGGAATCTCTTATTGAGGATGACTCAAAATAGGAAGTTCATTTGCGTTTAGGAAAGGTCCTTCCACCTTGGTTGGCTAAAAAAGCAAAAGAAAAAGATAAAAACATAGTCATCTAGTAGGACGATCCTATCCCTTCCTCCCAAGAGCAGTCTAAGGAGAAAGAGAAAGGCCTCAGTCGAATTTTGACTATATTATGTTTGCTCACTTAAGGAAAATCCCTTCCCTTCTTAGTGTCTATGATGCTCTGATGATGTCCCCTGACTTGAGAGAGACACTAGTGAAAGCACTACTCGAACTAGAGTCTTATTAAGCCTTCTTTTCTTCTAAATTCTTAGGGGATTCATGCCATTTGAAAGAGATGCCATGCGTTACATTTTTAAATTATGATCTACTCCTAGGGACTACTGAGCACAATCATATCTTATATGTCACTATTGAAGTCAATAGTTATGAGTTGAACAGAATCCTCATCGACCCAGGGGCTTAAGTAAATATTATCACTCATGAAACTTTAAAGAGCTTCTCTCTAGGTTATTTGAAGCTCACTTCAGATAAGATTATGTTGAAAGGCTTCAATAACCAAGGCCAATGTGCTCTATGGTCTATTACCCCACCTCTCAAGTTTGGAAACTTCCTAACTGAGGCAAAGTTCATGTACTTGAGGCTAACACTTCATATAGGGCTCTATTAGGAAGGACTTGGATCCATGAGTATGGAATTGTACCCTCTAACCTACACTAATATATGAAATTTATGAGGAATAATGTCGAGTATACCATTCCTAGAGATACCCAGTCTTTTTCAATGCATGAGGTCTCTATATATGATGACGCCGAGTATTATGTACCTTAGAAGACTCATAAACCTCCACCCGCTCAATCACTAGTGACTTCCACTAGTATTATACAGGGTCCTATGCAGTCACCTACATATGGTTCTATATAAGTGCCAGTATAGGGTTCACCATAGGTTAGTATTAAGGCAGGTGTTTCCACTATGCATCTTGATAGAGATCCTTTTCATTTTGCAGTGAGGCACAATGTTCCCCCTAGTAGAGGTAGGGGTGGACGAGGTAGAGATAGAGGTTCAACTCGTGAGCCACATAACTATGACACTCGGACACCTCCTCCCCCTCACCTTTATACTTCTTCTTTGACTTTTGAGTCTGACTCTTCAGATATGAAGTGATCAATGTCCTTCATCTGTCAGTCCCTTCATCACCTCTAGATTCCACTGGTTACGATTCACGTCCTACATTTTATAGTCATATGATACCCAAGAGTGGATTAGTTATTGATAGTAGTTCAGACACGGAAGAGAACTTCTGACATCAGACTACTAGTGAACAGCCTTCTCCCCATCAGATACACATGATAGGAGTTGAGGATTCCTATCAAAGACCTTCTAACACTCCCTCCACTAGTAATGATAGTCCACTAAGGACTACAAAACACCCTATACCTCATCTGTATGAGACATTTGGGCCAGCATGGTCCAAGGAGTGTGCCTCTTTACCCCGTAGTATAGGTGTCCCACTAGGTCCTATGAGCTAGAATCCGGAGGAGATTGCTATGGATGATGTGGATCTATTTTCATGGTTTATGATTTTGATGATAGCAAACACTCTTATTTCTCTATGACTGCCTTATCTACTGACATTTCAGGTCCATAAGACGAGACTTATATTGGAACCAGCTGAAGATTGGGTAGACTAAATATGAGTCAATTTATACCTTTTTTCTTTCTTCAGTCTTTTGTAATTGCTGTGGCTCCTGATGTTAAGTAACTTTGCACACACACACACCTTGGAAGTATTTCTGACTGTTCCCTAGAGTTTACTATTTTTGGTAACATCTTCCGAGATGATATTTATACGTGCCTGGACGATCAGTTCAAAAATAGAAACCCTGATTAGGGCATCATCCTTGTTAAGGCAGCCGTCATTTTAACACATCATCCTGGACGATTTTGTATCGGCCAGGATGATCGGTTCAAATTAGAAAGAATCTGCTGCCAGATCTATTTAGGAATTACTTATTTTTTAACAGCATCCAAGTGGATCGGCCTGGCCGATCCAGTATAATTTTTCTTAAATGAATATGGCAGTAAAGAAAAGAAATTAATGGTGATTTGCATGATCACATCATCCGGGCCGATCTCAGGATCGACCGAGGTGATTTGACATCGGCCAGCTCTTTTCACGATGATGTTCGAGACGATTTTTCTCATATTTGAACTAATCGTCCAGGATGATATCCTATCAGCCTGAACGATATGACAACAAATTGTCTAATTACCCCTAACCGACCGAGCTGATTGATCATAATTTATGTTGTTCGGCAAGGCCAATATTTATATCGGCCTGGACGATAATTTTAATTTTGCAAATCTATTTATAGACCTCTTGATTTCTCATGAAGAGTGTCTTTGGCAGCCATTGTAGCTTCATTTTTTCGGGGGAAACTTGAAGAGAGAGCTTGAAAGGGTATGAGGAATGGGTGAAGCTTGAGAGAGGAAGAAGATCCTGTAAGGGGGGACTCAAGGAAGTGTGGAGGGGGATTCCACACGGTTTCTCCGGTAGGCTTGCACTTTAATACCGTCGAATTCAAGACTTGTCTTGAGGGGAGTTCACCGAAAAAGAAGATCTCTTTGGTGTCAAAAGACCCGGCAACTCCGCCACACCGGGGAAGGTGGAAGTGATTTTGTAAAGGCTTCTCCGCCTAGCTGTGGGGGCTAAAGGAGAGACACTTAGTTAGTGCAATACTTGGAGGGTACCTCCGAGGAGTGGACGTAGGTCAAGGATTGACCGAACTACTATAAATTTGGTGTGTTCTTTCCTTTATTATTTTCGCATTTAATTTCCGCTTTGTGTTTTCTTTCTGGTGAATTTTGGTTTGGTTTGAGTTTTGATTTAAAGATATTTAAAATACAAATTCACCTCTCTCTTTTTAATTATTCTTGGGACAGTTCATAGGGCCTAACATCCATAACGAACTTTCAAGTGGTATTAGAGCGGGATTCATAAAAATAAAATTTTGAAAACTTTTGAATTTTTAATCTATGGCTAATTTTTTTAATCGTAATTTTACGGAAGGTTATTCAATCACTAGACCACCTTTGTTTGAAAATATTATATTTGATTTTTGAAAAATTAGCATGTCTACCTTTTTGCAATCAATTGATTTTTGAATGTGGCATATGATTTTAATTGGTTATTCATTACCGATACGTGTTATAGATGGAATTAAAGTTGATATTCCTTTTAATCAATGAAATAGAGATGAACAAATTGATGCTCAGTTGAATGCAAAATCTTTAAAATGCTTTTTCTGTGCTTTAAATTATGAAGATTTTATTTTAGTATCCTCGTGCACTACTTATAAGGAAATTTGGGATAAACTACACACCATATACGAAGGCACTAGTGAAATCAAGCAATTCAAGTTGAATATTTTAATGCATGATTATGAAATGTTTTCCATGAAACCTTATGAAACGATATCAAACATGCATACTAGGTTTATTCAAATTGTGACATCATTTCATGCTTTAGGTAAAGAATTTTCAAATTTTGAAAAAGTCAATAAAATTCTTCATTGTCTACTAAATAAGTTTATAAAAAGCAAAAAATTTCTTGGGCAGACCTTGCTTCTGAATCATCTGATCAGGAGCAAGATGATGCTTAAACCTTTGATTATATGTTTATGTTTGCATGTTTTGTTTGTTCTTTTATTTTTGTGATTTTCTTTTTATTTATTTATTTATTTATTTATTTTTCCATTTTTCATTAAATTTTTTGTGTCATTTCGGATCTAACACGCACATCACCTTTCTAAAAATGAAAAACATACCTCTTATTTTTTTCTTAAATTCTTATGAAAATTGTGTTTGACTTATTTAAAAACAATCAAAGGAAGAAAACTCTTATTTTTGACTCTTAATCTTTGTGTCCTAAAAAAGATTATTCTACCTTTGATTTAAAATCTTTTTCATATTTTAAATTAGTTTTTTATTCTAAAATTTTTATCTCCCTGCATTTTATTTATTTCATAGGGACCTTTTGCAAGTTGTTGAATCTAACTCATAATTTTCTTAGTCAAGAAATTCTCTTTGTCAATAGGGTGGGTCTACTTTTATTTTTAAAATTTCAAATAGGTAACATATTAAACTACAGTCGTTAGAGAGAGAAAGTTGAAAATTTGAAATTTTCAATCCTGCTATCCGTTCCAGCTTCTCGGGATAGGAGGAGAATGATGGCGGCGAACTGCCGCCGGCAAGGGCATGATGTAGAAACTGATTATGAAGGAAAATAGAAGTCAACGTAATCATCTTCGAGGTCTCCGTCGCTTATGGTTAATTCAAAAATCAACACTTCTGGTGAGTTTTTTTCAAATTCGAATTCAACTTAGAGAATTCAAATTCCTTTGACTAAACGTCAAGGACCGTCGGTGATTAAGGAGGTATCTGATTTATCTCCTTTGAGGATTCAATTTGTGGAAGGCGAAGGTAAGGCTCCAGCTGAAGTTTTAAATTCGGTTACCCCTAACAGTTTTAATTCTACAAATTTTCTATCTGATCATACTGCCTCAACTTCTGGAATGAAAATTTTCGTTAATCAATTTGGGAATTCAAATGCAATCCTTGGACTTTGTCGTAGCATGATAAATGAAAATTCCCAAAATTTGTTTGACAAAAATCTTCATTCAGAACATGATAAAAATACTAAGATAAGCATAGAGAAGCTGAAAGATGGAATACCAAAGAGCTCGATTGGTTCTGGTAATGTCAATCCTTGGAGCAATAAACCTTACATAAAGTTGGATTTAAAAATAGAGGATGTGGTCTATTCTGATGATGGTATTTCTGTCAAGTTGAAAGAAGAAAGGGAGCAGATGAATTCTAAAATACTATCCAAATCTTTTATTATTAAAGTTTTTGGAAATATTTAACCTTCTCATTTAGTAGCTTGGGAAATAAGAAAACAATGGAATCAAGTCGGGAAATTCCACTTTACTACAATGGGTATAGGATGGTTCTTATGCTCTTTCTTTTCAGAAGAAATGGTTGAAGCAGTGCATTCTGGTGGCCCGTGGTTTTTAAATGGACACATAATAGGTATGGAGAAGTGGACTCCTGAATTTAATACTTCTTCTATTAAGGGACTTTCTTCTCCAATTTGGATTAGAATGCCCCATTTACCTTTGCAATGTTGGGATGAGAAGAATATAGCATGTATAGCTTCTAGAATTGGAAAACCACTAATGATGGATGGCAACATGTTCCATTGGGCGAGAAGAGAATTTGCAATAGTATGTGTAAGAATCAAACTTGATCAACCCCTTCCAACAAGACTTTGGGTGGATAGCATTGCTGGAAGGTTCTTCAAAAATGTGGAATATGAGAAGGTTTCTAACTTTTGCTTTGTATGTGGAAAGATTGATCATGCGAATAAGGAATGTGGTCAAAAAGAAAATATTCCTAAAATACTGAATGTTGATAATGGAGGTGGTATTGAAAAGAAAATGGAAGGAAAACAAGACAATCGGATTTAACCATCTTATGGTCCATGGATTTTGGTTAACAGCAAGTGAAGAAGAAATATTACAAAGAGAAAAGTAGAGACCAAACCAGGCACACTCAAATATGTTAAAAAAGTTGTTATTCCTGTAGAAATTGAGAAGGAAGTGCAGATTATGCTAGATGCTGATATAAGAGAAAACTTTTCTCTTGTGAATACTGGAAAACCATGTAATATGGATGATCATTTATAAGATGGGGAGTTCATGCCTGAACATAATATTGAATTATCTTAGGATAACAGCTTGGCATTGGAAAAATCTTCTAACAATAGAGATGGGAAGGGTTGTCTGTGAAATCAAGTAAATCCCAAGGGATTACTTGCGAACTCAGGTATTCCCTATCATGATTCAAATGTATATGACAACAATAATTCTGGGAAGATTGCAGATAATAAATTAACCGTGGAAACTCATCAAGTTAATATGTTTTCTATCCTTCAATCAGTCAATGAAGATAGATATGAAGACGTGTCTATACAGAACTCTATGATGAGTAATGAAGATGGTAATGAAGATGGGAAACTGAAAATTGAAGCAAAAACTGTTAATGGCACAGATGAAGATGTCCCAGTTATGTAATTCAGAAATGGTCTAAATGAAGATTTGCCTAAATGCAAATTGGCAAAAGAACTAAAATCTTTAGGACCCATTAAAAGCAAATCCCGTGGAAGATTTGGAGAATGAGGTAGTAGGAGGAAGGTTGAGGGCTACTCCCCAAATAAACTTTAATGAATTCCATAGCCTTTTGGAATTGTAGAGGGCCAAAGAAGAAAGAAGCCTCTCTATACATGAAGGAGTTATATAAAAGATCATAAAGTTTTTTGTGGGTTTAGTAGAAAATAAAATTAGCTCTTTTGATAAAGCTGATTTTGATAAGATCATGGGTCCTAATTGGGATTTTTTTTATTCTACCATCGGATGGTTTATCCGGAGGGATTATGATTCTTTGGAGAAATGATATTGCTTCATTTTCAGTGATTAAGACTTCGGAACAATGTATAATTGGTGATCTCAATGTCTTTAATCAAGGAAGATGGATGATTGCTACGGTATATGGGAGCAAGGAGGTTCATAAGAGAAGTTTGTTATGGGAATGCATTCAAGAGCAATCTAGAAGGAAGATTCCAACAGTTATTGGAGGGGAATTTAATTGCGTCTTATCAAAAGAGGAAAAGAGAGGAGGTAGGAAGTTTATTTTCTCTAAAGGTTCCTTTGATATGCTTAAATTTATGAATGATAATGACTATCATGATATTGGAGTGGTTGGTCCAAGATATACTTGGTGCAACAATAAAGTGGGAAGTAGAAGAATTCTAGAACGGCTGGATAGGTGCTTGTTGAACTCAAAGGCTCTTCAATGTATCCAAATTTCGATGGTAAGACGCTTAGCAAGAGTGGCTTCTGAGCACTGCCCGATAGTGCTGAAATTATTTGAAGTAGCTAGAAGGATAACAAGGTCTATTAAATTTGAAGATGTTTGGCTATCTTTTAAAACAGTGGAGCACATTGTTTCTAAAACCTGGAAGAAGAATTTTGTAGGAGATGACATTGAAGTTCTCAACAAGAAGTGCAAGAGAGCTTTAAATGATTTATATTATGGAGCAAGAACAAGCTAAAAGACTTCTCTAGTGAAAAGAGAGATTGAAAGCGAAATTTTATTACTCCAAGAAGAAGAAGCAAGGGTTGGATGGCTGGATGAATGTAAGTTGTGGAAATTAAGAGCTAAAGTTAGAGAATTGAATGTTATTTTCAATTACTTGAACACTTGGTGGAAACAAAGAGCAAAAGTGAAGTGGGTGGTTGAGGGAGACTCAAATAATAAATTTTTTCATGCCTTTGCCAAATGCTTATTGGATCTCTCAAATCAAGAATCATCATGGCTTGCTCACAGAAGACCCAAAAGTAGTGGAAGAAATTTTTTACAATTTCTTTCAAGAGAAATGGAAGGAAAGATATTGCAGTCTTGATAACTGGACGAAACCTTGGATGGTGTTGAATGAAGATGACAAGAAATGGTTGAAGAATGACATTTCTGAAATTGAAGTTAAGGAGGCAGTTTTGAGGTTAGGAAATAATAAAGCTCCGGGATGTGACGGATTGACACACTCCTTCTTCAAAAACTTTTGGGATATCATTGGAGGAGATGTATTTAAAGCAGTAAGGCTCTTCTTTTGTACAGGTAAAATGAATAGTGAATGGAAGGATACTCTTGTAGCGCTCATTCCAAAAACTACTAATCCTTTAACTCCTTCATTCTACCGTCCAATCAGTTTATGTAACACAATTTATAAAATTGTGTCCAATGTGATCTTGAATAGACTAGTTTTAGTTATTCCTAAAATTACGTTGGAAGAACAAGTGGCTTTTGTAAAGGAGAGATCCATTTCTAAGCATCTTTTATTAGCACAAGAAATCTTCAACAAAATGAGGTTTTTAAAATCTAGCAATGGTTTCTTGGCTATTAAATTGGACATGGAACAAGCATACGATAGTATGTGTTGGCTTACTTTGAAGAAATTGATGGAGTTGGGATTCCCAGACAGTTTTCTAAAACTTGTTTTGGACTGTGTTTCTTATCCCAGATTTTCAATTCTTATTAATGGGACAAGATCTAAATGGACTGAGGGTAAATGTGGGTTTCGTCAAGGATGCCCACTCTCTCCATTTTTATTTATTATTTTCTCTCAGCTTTTGTCTAATTCTTTTTTCAGCAGGATAGATAATTTAAGAATCAAAGTTTTTCCAATGCTCCAAGAATTACCCACCTAATGTACGTTGATGATGTTTTACTGTTTTCAGATGCAAGTTTAAAAAATGTGAAGAAAATTAAAAGTATTGTCAAGCAATATTGCAGCTAGACTGGTCAGAGTATAAACAAGAACAAATCTTCATTGATTTTTGGAAACTCTGTACTGAGAAGAAGGAAGAGAAAGATTTCTAAGCTGCTGGATTTCAAACCGATAGAAGAAATTGTTTACCTGGGAATTAATATTGCATTGAGACGTTTAAAAAAGGAGGATTTTCATGTGCTGCTAGATAAAACTGTCAAAAAAATGAATGAATGGAGTAATAAACATTTGTCCCTAGCAGGCATGTTATGTTTGGTTAAAAATGTTATTCTTACTCTACGGATTTTTATGATAACTCACTCTCTTGTTCCTTTGAAAACATTATATGAGTTAGAAAAACTCTGTAGAGATTTTATATGGAATAAAATGGATAACAGCAATGGGTTACATTATGTAGCATGGGAGCTATTATGTACATCAAAGAATTGTGGAGGTTGGGGTCTTCAATCTCCTATTTCCAGAATTGGATCCCTTAGAGAAAAGTTTTCTTGGAACCTCATTGAGAAACCAAACATTCTGCTAAATAGAAACTTATTAGCAAAATATGGTGATTTATGGTGGAGTAAAGAAGATTTTGAAGGTGGATCAAATTCTTGGAAAATCATCATAAGTGGATGGAAAGCTCTTAATAAATTTGTTAGATGGAGAGTAGTTAATGGTTCCAGCATAAGAGTGCTTCAGGATACTTGGATTCTTGATAAAAGTCTCCTTAAATGGCCTACTTTTGTAGGATGCATTGATGAAGATAATACTTCTCTTGATCATTTCAGAAGATAATACTTCTCAAGATCAAATGGAATTAAAGCTACTATTTTCCGGTAAAACATTATCTGCCTTGTTAACATAAGATAAGCTTAGAAATTGTTCTTCTTTTAAACAGTTTTCCTGGATTCAAAAGCTAAAAATCAATGCTCAGGTAGAATTATTTTTATGGAGATTATATATTGATGCTAGCCCGACTGCAGTTTTTCTTTTTAAATGAAAACTTTCAACTAATTGCTTATGTCCTAAGGGGTGTGGAGTGATTGAAGACCTTAACCATGTTACTTCTAATTGTTCTAAATTTCTTGAGGTTTGCAAGGTCATACAAGATTGGGGATTAAAAATTCCTTATTTCTATAATTGGAATGAATTCAACATTGGTGTAAGGAGATTAATAAAGGAAGATTTAATGGCTGCAAGGATTTATATACTCATTGTGTGGATGGTTTGGAACAATAGATGTAAGATTAAGCATGGGAAAACTAGTAATAGTATGTTATTCATTTCTTCTTCCATTCTTAGCTTTCTTAGTTCTGCAAAACAAGATTTCTTCCTCTCAGATCACTAGGATACTTATCAGTCCAATGGACTGCTCCTTCATTATTAGCATCCTCCTCCACCTGGGTGGGTGAAAATTAATCTAGATGTAGCTCTTAAAGAAAACTACATGGCTGGAATCAGTGGGGTGGTAAGAGATGATAAATGGAGATAGATCTATGCTTTTGGAAGGAAAAAATTACATTGGGATAGTGGACAAATGGAGCTCTCCGCTTTCAAAATTTTAGATGGAATATGTCTTGAATGGACAAGAGAAGTTAATGGTATTGTATTGGAAGGTGATAATAATAATGTTCTCCAATATCTTCATAACTTGTACAACAAACCGAAGATTATTAGAGAGAACTTGGATGATGAAGGTCTCCTATTACTTAATAAGTTCAACTACTTTATCTTTAATTGTGTGACACGTAATTGTAATAAGTTAGCTGATTATTGTGCTAACTTAGCTTTATCTTTTGATTTTGATTGGGATATGTTCATTGAGAATAACCTTCCATCTTCCTTTGTGAAATTAGCAAAGGAAGATAGTGATAGATGGTTGATTCCTCATTAGCTTGTATCTAGGCTTTTTTGGTGACTCTTTTATATTTTAATTCTACTTAGCATTTTCTCAAAAAAAAAAAAAAGATAGGTAGCATATTCTAAAACAAAAAAAAAATTGGCCAATGATGCCAAATCAAAAGATGCGCAATGACGCCAAATTGAGAAAGATACACAAAGTGTATCAAAAAAAAAAAGATGCGCAAAGTGCGCCAAAAAAATTGACAAGAGGCATAAAATGAGCCCACAAGGAGTATGCTTACCATTTTTGCTTTATTCAAAGCTTAAGAAAATCCTTGATATTTTCGATGTTTGAGTTTGAAAATCATTACTCTTGATTCAACAATTCGTGCATTAATCTTCTATTAGATATGTTTTATGAAAGGAGTTTTGAAAAATGACTGTTTCTTTCTCTAATTTATTCCTTGATTTAGATATTGAATTAAAAAGTTTTTTAGCCTTTTAAAAGAACTAGAGTTTGGATTATCAAATTCTGAATTTCTAACCTTTTCTGGACTATACGTTGTCAATACAATTCTACTAAGCTTTTGAATAAAATCAAGAGGTATCTTTCTCATTTTTAGAATATTTGTTTTGTTCACTAGATCAGGGATCATTTTTGTCTTTTAATAATTTTATTCTTATTGTTTGCGCCCCTTCTCTTTTTGAAATGTCAAAGTGAGAGAACATACTATTGAATTTGTATATTTTTGGTATTTTTTCTTTCAAAAAATTAAAAACAACAAAAATGTTTTTTTTATCCCCTTTTAAAAAAAAAATTATTTTGGTGAGGGGGAGGTTAGGTGAAAATGTTTTTTGCAAATTCAACCAGTAATATTTTCCATCATCAAAAAGGGGGAGATTATTGTGGATATTTTTTCATGGTTTATGATTCTGATGATAGCAAACACTCTTATTTCTCTACGACTGCCTTATCTACTTATATTTCAGGTCCACAAGGTGAGACTTATATTGGAACCAGCTCAAGATTGGGTATACTACATCTGAGTCCATTTGTACCTTTTTCCTTTCTTGAGTCTTTTGTAATTGTTGTGGCTCCTGATGCTATGTAACATGCCACACAGACACTTTGGAAGTATTTCTGGCTGTTCTCTAGAGTTTACTATTTTTGGTAACATCATCCGGGATGATATTTATATCGGCCTGGATGATTGGTTCAAAAATAGAAACCCTGATTAATGCATCATCCTTGTTAAGGAATCCGTCATTTAACACATCATCCTGGACAATTTTTTATCAGCCAGGATGATCGGCTCAAATCAGAAAGAATCTGCCGCTAGATCTATTTAGGAATTACTTATTTTTGGACATCGTCCCAGAGGATCAGCCTTGCCTATCGGGATCGGCCCGGCCGATCCAGCATAATTTTTTCTTAAATGAATCTGGCAGTTAAGGAAAGCAATTAATGGTGATTTGCACGATCACATCGTCTAGACCGATCTCAGAATCGGCCAGGACGATTTTACATCGGTCAGCTTCTTTTCAGGGCAATATTCAGAACGATTTTCCTCATATTTGAACTAATCATCCAAGATGATATCCTATCGACCTGGACGATATGAATAAAAATAGTTTAATTACCCCTAGCCGTTCGGGTTGATTGAGCATAATTTATGCTGATCGACCCGGCCGATATTTATATCACCATGGATGATAGTGTTGATTTTGCAAATCTATTTAAAGACCTCTTGCTTTCTCACAAAGAGTGTCTTTGACAGTCATTATAGCTTTGTTCTTTTGGGGTAAACTTGAAGAGAGAGCTTGAAAGGGAGTGAGGAACAGGTGAAGCTTGAGAGAGGAAGAAGATCCTGTGAGGGGGGACTCAAGGGAGTGTAGAGGGGGATTCCACACGATTTCTCTGGCAGGCTTTCACCTTAATATCGTCGGATTCAAGGCTTATCTTGAGGGAAGTTCACCAAAGAAGAAGATCTCTTTGGTTTCAAAGGACCCGGTGACTCCGCCGCACCAGGGAAGGTTGAAGTTAATTTGTAAAGGCTTCTTCGCCTAGCTGTGGGGGCTAAATCAGAGACACTTAATTAGTGCAATACTCGGAGGGTGCCTCCGAGGAGTGGACATAAGTCAAGGATTGACCGAACCACTATAAATCTGGTGTGTTCTTTCCTTTATTATTTATGCATATGATTTCTTCATTATGTTTTCTTTCTGGTGAATTTTGGTTTGTCTTGTGTTTTGATTTATAGATATTTAATATACAAATTCACCTCTCTCCTTTTAATTAGCCTTGGGCCGGTTCATAGGGCCTAACATCCATAATGAACTTTCAATGGCTATAGAGGTTAAGAGTGCCCCTCATTACTTTTCCCCTATTGTAGAGAGTTTCGTTGAGCAGGGTCTCATTCGTTCCACTTGGCCCAATGAACATGCTCTACGACAAGTTGGTGTTTGGTGAATTGGCTTCCCTTGAGGCCTAGTAGGTGTACGTTATATGGGATTGAATCAATCTAATAATGCCAACATTCGTGCTATCTCCCATTTTAATCCAGTTATCTCTCTTGATGACAAAGAAGACTCAAATAGTGGCGAGGATAGGGTCCTTGATGCTCCACAAGATTTTAAAGATGGTGTCACTTCCGTCATGGATAAACGGTGTGAGGTGAACTTAGTCACTGAATTAGATCCGAGGCTTATCTTTTATAGTGCTTTACTGTATGATTCAGAGGCTCAAGAATATATCAAGTTATTGCTCGAGTTTAGAGACTATTTTGCCTGGAACTACACCGAGATACTTGGTCTAAACTTAGAGGTAGCAGTCCATAAATTTGCTATTAAGACTGATACAGTCCCTGTTAAGCAAGCACCTCACTGGATGAGGTTAGAAATTGAATAATAGGTGATTTCTGAAACTAAAAAACTTATAGAAGCTGGAGTCATTAGGGAAAAGAAGTACCCTACTTGGCTTGCCAATGTCATTCCAATCTGGAAGAAGAGAGAATAGATTCGTGTCTGTATTGACTTTCATAATTTGAATAAGGCATGTACTAAGAATGATTTTTCTCTTCCTATTCCTGAGCTTATGATGGATATAGCATCATCCCACAATATTTTGTCATTTATGGATGGTTCATTTGGTTATAATCAGATAAAGAAGGACCCCGATGATGAGAAGTTCACTACATTTTGTACACCTATAGGTGTATTTTATTATTTGGAAATTCCCTTTGGTCTCATAAATACCAGGGAAGCATATCAATGTGCTATGACTATTATCTTCAATGAGATGATACATGAGTAAGTAGAATGTTTATGGATAATTTGGTGGTCAAAAGCAAGGTCTGTGGAGATCATATTCGAGATCTATGAATCTTTTTTGAATGCCTAAACAAGTTTAATTTGGAAATGAATGCTTTAAAATACGTATTTAGAGTTAGTGCAGGAAAGCTCTTAGGGTTTATAATCTATTACCGTGGCATTGATATTGATCCTTCTATAATCAAAACCATAGTGGATTTGAAACCCGCTAAAAGTCTTACCAGTTGAGATCCTTTCAGGGTAGAGTTGCTTTCTTGCAGAGATTTATCTCCAACCTTTCTAGTAGGTGTCATCAATTCACTGCTCTAGTAAAGAAGGATGCCCGATTCCACTGGGATGAGCATTATCAAGAGGATTTTGAGAGTATAAAGCATTACCTGATGAACCTCACTATTTTAGCCGCATCGATCCCAAGTAGGCTGTTGATTCTTTACACTACGGCCCTGGATGAATCCCTAGGAGCATTATTTGCTTAAGAGAATAAAGAAGGCAAGGAGAATGCCTTATACTATCTTAGCAGATGATTAATACTTGCAGATCTTAAGTACCTAGCGATGTAAAAGTAATATTTAGCCTTGATCTTCCTAGTACAAAAGCTTAGGAATTATATGCTATCACATAAGATCAATTTCATCTCTCGATTCAACCCCTTGCAGTACTTGATGACCCATCCGATCCTCTTAGGTCATCTAGCATGGTGTTCTATGATCTTACTACAATTTGACATTACTTTTATTCCTCAGTGGGCTATCAAAGAATATGCTATAACAGACTTTCTGGCTGATCACCCGATCCCTACTGATTCCCCACTCAATGATTATCTACCTGATGAACTAATCATGGATGTGGATGAAAAAGAGTCCCCTACTTGGGAGTTTTTCTTTGACGGTGCGTCATTCATTAAAGCCTTAAGTCTATATGAAACTCCTATAGTTATGGTAGGTTTATGCCTTATTTTTGTATCCCCTGAAGATCATACTCTATGGTACTCCTATAGTTTATCAGAACCTCATACTAACAATGAAGCTGAGTATGAAGCTCTAATTTTGGGGCTTGAGTTGGACATTCAGATGAATATTATGCGGGTAAAAATATTTGGAGACTCCCCATTAATAATAAATTAAGTAGCAGGAGTCTATAAAGTACTTAAGCCTGAGCTCTTTTTATATCATAATAAAGTAATGAAGCTCTTATGCTTAATATCAGAAGTAACGTTAGACAAAATCCCTAGATTTAAAAATGAAAATGCAGATGCCTTGGCCAAGCTAGCAAAAGAATTAGTTAACCCTACTGGATACCCCGTGTCTATTATTGTCTAGTATCATCAAATGCTGTGCCCCATAGACTTGTCTTCTCCTAATCAGACCCTCACAGTGTTTGATATTTATGAGGAGTCAGATTAAAGAGTGACCTTCATAGAATACTTAAAGCATAATAGGCTCTCGGATAATTGATCTCTTGCTGCTCAAATTAGAAAGCGAGCTCTATCATACACCTACATAAATGATACCTTATATCGATGCTCTTTTGATCAAATGTGGTTGTGTTGCCTTAATAAAGAAGAGGCTCATAAAGTCATGGGTGAGGTACATAAAGGGCTTTGTGGTGCCCATCAGTCCAGACTTAAAATAAAAGTCAGAATTGAATGCCTTGGCTACTACTGGATGACTATGATCTACGATTGTATAGAGCACGCTAAAAGGTGCCACCAGTGCCAGATTCATAGCACGATGATTCACCATCCCCCTAATCCGTTGCTTCCTACTGTATAATCTTGGCCATTTGAGGGTTGGGCACTAATTTAATAGGTCCTATAGACACTTCTTCTTCTGAGGGTCATAGGTTTATTCTAACCACCACTGATTACTTCTCTAAATGGGAAGAAGCTGACCCACTAAAAAAAGTCATCAGAGAATGTGATGCGTTTCTTTCATGATAATGTCCTTTATCACTTTGGTGTTCCACGCCGTATAATTTTTTATAACGACCCATCATTTAGAAGCACCAAAATTTTTAGATTTGCCCGCCGCTATAACATTAATTGGAGATATTCTTCAATTTACTATCTAAAAGCCAAAGGCTTGGCAGAGGTATTTAATAAAACTCTTGTGCAACTGATAAGAAAAATCTTTGCTGCAAATAAAAGAGAATGGTATAATAAGTTACCTGAAGCATTATGGGCCTATAGGACTACCTACCGTACTCCTACCTAGTCCACCACATATGCTTTAGCTTTTGGGGTTGAAGCAGTCCTCCCACATGAGGTCGAGCTCCCCTCACTATATATAGTAGTTAGTTATAATCTATCTGATGAAGATAATGGCCAACTTAGGTTGGAAGAACTTGATAGTTTAGAGAAGCTTCATTTATAAGCTTATTAGAACCTTAAGCTATACCACACCCGAATGGCTCGGTCACACGATTGCCTTGTTAGACCCCGTACTTTTCGGGTAGGCGATTTAATTATTATTTTTCTTAGGCCTATAATTTCACATTGCTGACGAAGTGGTAAGTTTGAGTCTATTTGGGAAGGCCCCTTCGCTATGGAGCAAGTTTATAAAGGTGATGCCTACCTACTTGTTGATGCAAAAGGCGTTCACCTTATGCCTATCATCAACGGGTAGTACTTGAAAAAGTAATATACTTGAGTCTAGTACTTCATAGGGGAGCCTCCCTACTATATGTAGATATCCCTCAATATATGTATCTCGTAAAAGGGTCCTTTTTACTTTTTGGCAGTATGTGTGGCCATGACGATTTATTCTCTAACACACGATATTTGTTATGAATAGTATAAGGTTATCCTTAAGGGTGATACGCTAATATGCCATAGGGATGTTTGTACTTTTGTCTGTGCACATCAATCATGTTGGTGCTAGCGCATAAAATTTTAGTTTAGTTTCTCCTCTGTAGGGCTTAGCCCCCCAGTTTCACATGCCACCGTAAGTGTGGTTTGGGATATCAAAATCAATGATTTAAGTCTATTTTTGAGATGTGATTCTGGGTCCACACCTACCTACGTTAGCAGGTGTGGTGACAAATATCCGCTATCCCTTCATGAACCTCTTCCTCCAATTAGTCCTGATCTAATAGTTATAGCCCTCAGTCTATTCATGTTAGTTGTATGTGATCAGGGATGTCAAGATCCTCAGTTTAGACCCCTTGGAAGTGAGATACTGGGTCCATACCATCCTATGTTAGTCAGGAATGATAATGTTGATCCTCTATCCTAATTTTGATTTTACTCATACATCAATTTTGTTATGATCGTGCTACCAGCTCATTTACATGAGTTGAATGTGGGAAAGGTAATAAAAAATATTGGTTATCTTCTTTATAATATCCTGTGTAATCTCTTTCTCTAGTTTTGTTCATGTGTCAAATATGGCCTGGTTTATCAAAGCCATTCACAGTTCCCTCTCTTTGTATTCCAATCATTAGAGGATGTCCTCATACTAGGAGTAACTCATGAATATGGTAAACATTCCCTCTACTACGTGTTATCTTCAAAAGTACGGGGTAATCCAAATCTATGATTGAGAATATATAAAATAAAATAATACATATAATAAAAAAGAGGGAAGCTCTTAACAAAGCAAAACTAGTTGCCCTTGTCATAGGAGGAACTCGGTTATACTCTCTAAGAGCACAAGTTCCCCAAAATTCTTCTTCCTTGTCCTATGAGGCACCTTGGTGATTGTTTCAAGGATGAATCCACACTTATTTTGTTATGATCTGTTATGATTTTAATTATTTTTAGTTGTGATGTAGTGCATCTAGTCTCAGATGATAACATCACTTCTTCACTTGGCTTGGATTTTTCTGAAGAAACATTAACCCTCTATCCTACTCTTTCAGCAATCTGTTTCCTATTCATATCCTACTCTTTGCTTCTATAGTAGTTCTACGAATGCACTAGGGTTATTTTAACTCCTCAAAGGGTCCTACCCAATTAGGGTAGGTGTTACCATTGTGACCTTTTGATGATCATTGATTTCACTCATTATTACTATCCTTGGTAGTGAGTGTATCCCCTTACTACCTAAAGTTATTTCCTCGTTGTGATGTAGTATATATTATCTCAAATGTTAGCATCATATCCTCAGAAGCTTTAATTTTCTAGCGGATGATCGTCTCCTCAGTTTCTTTACCGACCTACTTCACCACTCGTGTCCTACTCTTAGTTGCTAGAGTAGTCCTATGAATATGGTAGTGTTACTTTTACTTCCCATAGAGTCCTACTTAGTTAGGGTAGGGGTTACTACTGTGACCCTCTGATAATTTATCAATCCTATTCATAATTACTAGCCCTAGGTGGTGAGTGTGTCCCCTTGCCATCTAGAGATACTTTCCCGATTGTGATATAGTATATCTTGTCCTGGATATTGACATCACTATTTTGAGAACTTTAATCTTCTAGTCAAAGATCAGTTCTTCTACTCCTCTTCATGACCTATCTTATCATTCATAAGCTACTTTCAGTCACCAGAGTAGCCTTATGAATGTATTGATCTCACTTTTACTTTCCACAGGGTCCCACTAGTTTGTATGGGTATTACCACTATGAGCTTTCAATGGTTATTGATCCTATTCGGAGTTGCTATCATTAGTGGCAAGGGTGCTCCCTCGCTACTTTGGTTCTTTTCCTCTCACTTGGTAATATGGGGCATCATGCCTTAGGTTCCACCATCACCTTCTTCTTGAGCTTTGATTTTCTACAAGAAAGTTAGCTCTTTAGTTTCTTCTCACACTTATTTTTCCTTTGAGACCCGACTCCTAGCTGCCGGAGAGGTCCTTTTGATTCGTTGATGTTGCTTCTACTTCTTAATGGGTCCCCATCAGTTAGTATGGGCTTACCACTGTAGCTTTTTTTATGATTATCCCTATTAGGCTTAGGCCTATTTTTCATAGCAGAAGTGCCCCCTCGCTACATCAATTCTACTTATTGTGATGAGACTACCCCTTACACACTCTGTTGAGGGTGTACCTCTCCCTGTTGTCTTATGAGGAATCATTCTGATGCTTTCCTCTCCTTTTTTGTAGGGTTAGGGTTCCCTAAGAGATCTTGATGGCATTTGGATACTCATGGCCACAATGATTTATCCTCTTCCATGAGGTTACTAAAACGCTAGCTTGGGATTCCTTAGATAACTCTACCCTTGGAATTCTTCCATTTACCTTTCCTTTCTCCCTCACATCCCTATACAGATCTGTGTCAGGTTGATGCTGAGATGACTTTCACCTTCTACCCTATTGTTTTGATACCAATAGACAAGTAGTTGGTTTAACTTGCTTGGTTGAGAGAGCTTAATAGAGCTCCTAGAAGGCATTCCTTACCAATCTTTTGCTTTCTGAGTGTCCTATTGTGATCAGGCAGGCACTATAGCCTGACTCTTTATCCACTACTCTTGATAGAAGTAGGTGAGTATTGAGCCCTTCCATATTTGCAAGGCTAATCTGGTTGAGTAGATGTTAAAGCTTACCTGGTTGAGAGAGCCTAACAAAGCACCTAGAAGGCATTCCTCACCACGTCTTTTTACCCTGGATATTCTGTTAAATACTAAGCAAGCTTCTAATTTCATGGCTTAATTACTTTTTACTGAGGTCATGCAATGATAGTGAGTCACCCCAATACACTATTCTGAAAGGATCAGGAGGAGATGGATGCAAAGTAGTGAGTCACCCCAATCCACTATTCTGAAGGATCAGGAGGAGACAGGATCCTTTTCATCTTCTACCCTGCTATCACAATACGATCAGACTGGTAGTTGGTTTTACTTACCCAATTGAGAGAGCCCGATTGAGTCCCTGGGAGGCATTCCTCACCGCCCTTTTACTCTGGATGTCTTGTTAAAGACTCGACAGGCTTTCACTTTCATGACCATTTCACTTTTTGCTGAGGTCAAGCAGAAGTGTTGGGTCACCACAATCCACTGTTCTAAAAAGATCAGGAGGAGATGGGATCCTTTTCACCTTCTACCCCGCTGTCCTGATAAGGTCAAACTAGTAGTTGGTTTTACTTATCTGATTGAGAGAGCCCAATAGAGTCTCTAGGAGGAATCCCTCACCACCCCTTACTCTGGATGTTCTATTAAATACTAGACAGGCTTCTAATTTCATGACTTGGTTACTTTTTGTTGAGGTCAGACATAAGTAGTGAGTCACCCTAATCCACTATTCCGAAAGGATCTGGAGAAGATGTGATCATTTTCGCCTTATATCCTATTGTTTGAAATGAACAGACAGGTAGTTAGTTTTACTTACCCGGTTGAGAGAGCCCGACAAAGTCCTTGGGAGGCATTCCTCACCACCATTTTACTCTGGATGTCTTGTTAAAGACTAGGTAGGCTTTCAATTTTGTGACTTATTTACTTTTGTTGAGGTCAGGTAGAAGTATTGAGTCACCCATATCAACTATTATGAAAGGATCAGGAGGAGATGGAATCCTTTTCACCTTCTATTCTACTATTTTGATATGGTCAAGTAGATAGTTAGTTTTACTTACCTGGTTGAGAGAGCTTGATAGAGCACCTAAAAGGCAATCCTCCCAACCTTTTATCCTGAGTGTCCTGTTGTGATCAGGCATGCACCAGATTTCATGACTAATTCATTTGCTATTTCGATATTATCAGGCGAATACTGAGTCACCCCAATCCATTGTTCTGAAATGATTATGAGGAGATGGGACCTGTTCACCTCATATTCTGCTATTTCGATATGATCAGGTAGATAGTCGGTTTGCTTTTACTACCTTACTTTTGGTTCTCTCGTTAGTTCTGCCCTTACTACAGGGTAAGACAATAAGAGAAACCATCTTGACTTTTCACCCTTATGGTGATACTTTACTAGGATTCTTTCCCTATCTTTGCCCTTGTTGAAGGGTTAGGCCAGGAGAAGATCCCACCACTTGCTCACCCTTTGGTGACATCTTACTTGTGTACTGTTGCTCTTCGCTCTCTCCTGGCTTTGCCCTTGCTATGAGGTAAGGCCAGGAAAAGAGCTTCCTACTTTTCTTCCAACTTTTTGGTACTCTTTTACTTGTGATCTTCACTCTACTTCCTTTGGCACAATCGGTCAACGCCAACATGAGCGGTTCACTAATTATTCACTGCTCTTATTGGGAGTCTACTTGTTGACCTTGATTTTGTCAAACATTTGGTCAAGGGGGTGGACCTGGTAAAATTGACCAGGCTAGGCCCTGAGAACCATCCCAGTCAATTTAGTGGGTCAACTTGAGTCTACTAAGCCAAGACCCAAGTCCTGGGTCAACCTTGTTGACTAGGTCAACCGGGGTTGATCCAAATTGACACAATACCCTTTCTCTTGATTTCAAATCAATTTTAAACTTTCCTAGCTCAATTTCTCCCCTCCATTAGACTCACTGGGTCAAATCCAACCCATTGGGCCCAGACCTCTGCCCTAGGTCAACCTGGTTGACCAGGTCAACCCAAGTTGACCCATTAAGCTTTGATGGGTCAATTCAATTTCAAATCGCTTCAAATCCCATCATGAGCTCAATCCACTTCTCTCTTGGACCTATTTAATATGGTTGACCAAGTCAACACTTTACTTGGTCAACCCAAGTCATAATGAGTCAAATTGACCCATTAAGACCCATTTAATCCTCCTTAAAGCCATTAACTCTTTCTTAATTGATTTCAATTTAAACCACAGCCTAAATAGCCTAGTTTCCCTCTAATTTAGCTCTCGATCTCATCCCAACCGTCCATGATAGGTCTAGGGGTCTAAATAGAAGAATTTAGGTTGCGTTAAAGTATTATTAAAATATTAAGTATAAATGTTAAGTATATTTTAAAATTAATTTTAATTAAAAATGTTAAGTATATTTTAAAATATTATTAAAATAGTAAAAAATATTTTTAATTATTGTTATATTTATTATTATTATTATTATATCTCATTATTATTATATTTCATTATTATTAACTTTATTATTTTCATTATTTTTATTATCTAATTATCATTATTATTTTATTAATTGAACATTAAATTTCTAGAAACTTCATTATTTTAATTTAATTTTATTCAATAATCATTTTTAATTATCAATTATTTCAAAATCACTTTAAATAGTTTTTAATCATTTTAAACTTAAAAAATTCTTATCTTTTCCATTTTAAATCTGTTTTTGATGAAAAATACCTTGAAAGTTTTAGAAAAATATGTATTTTAATTTAAAAATATTTTTAAATAGCAAATTATCTTTTTCTAGTAGTTTTTATTTTATTTTGTTATTTTGAATATTTTAAATATTATTTAAATGATTATTATAATAATTATTTTGAAATTAAAAATTATTTTCAAATCATTTTGAAACCTCACTAGGGTGGTAAGTGGATCTTCGCTATATTTATCTAACATATATTGATGTAATTTTAAATATATTATTTTCTAAAATCTGTATATTTATAAGTATTTTAAATTATTTTAAAATTACTTATATTTTAAATCCCCTAATTTTGGGAGATTCACTTTAATGAAAATTTAAACATAGATTGTATACATGAATAGCATTCATGGGGGAGTTGAATAGTGAATGATTGAGTCCCAATCATTCACTAATCACATGTTTAATTATACTTAGTTTTTTCTTTTATCATACTTTGCATGTATAGGATATACGAGCACTTAGTTTAGGCTCTCCTAGATCTAAGGATATGGTGTGTTTATTGCTTTTGTGTATCCCCTGCATTGTTAACTTGAGGGTTAGTTCAAAACTCAGTTTAAACCTACTCAACGTAGTGACATCCTAAGGATAATGATTAAGGATCCGTCTAATGAAATTAGAAAAATTCAAAGAGCTAAGATAGATCTCTGATTGATTTTAAAACTTCAATATTTAAAATTAGTGACATCTTGAACACCACAGAATTTTTTAAGATTTTTTAGGGCTTTTTAGACCACTTAATTAACCAACCCTAATTTACTTATTAAATAGGGCTTGATACTTTCTGAAAATTCTAATAAATCAATTTTAAATTATTAAATTATCCATAATAGCTTGAATTATTTAGAATTCAATGCTTAGCCTTTAATAGTTAAGGTCCCTTAGTTTGACCATAACCTCGCCCTTAATTTAACCTTAATTAGAAATTACCATTTTGCCCCTATCTGATAAGTAAAAATTATTATAAATTTCAAATTTCTCCAAACACTTGAGAACACTTCCTTAGGTTATTCCTGACATTTGGGGGTGATTCAAATCAGTTTAGAGCTTATTTAAATCAAAACCATAAATTAACCCCCGATTAGGCAGTTTTAATAATTTTCTTAAATGCACAAAACTTTGAAAATTCATAACTTTGCATAGGAAACTCCAAACCTTGCAAACTCGAAGTTTAACTACTCACCTTAAGGTTTAGTATTTATCTAAAATATTATGAACCCCAAACATAACCTATTTCCCATAGTGACCTTTTGGACCCCCTCAACTTAGCACCTAGGAGGACCCGGGATTTTCCAAAATTGGTTAAAGTAATTTAAACTTTAATTACCACTATCCTAAGCATTAAAAAAGTGGATTAACAAACTTAATTAACTAAAATGGACCCTAATTCACTAATATTCAAACTTTAATTAAAATTTCCTTTTCTTGCCTTCAACAAATTTTAACCTTAGGCAACCTGAACTAACCACCTACATAGGACATATCCAAAATCACACAAGCCTTACTCACACATATAATTATTTGTTAGGGCACCATTTCTAGACTTAGGCTAGGCCAGTTTTTACTTTTCTGCTGTGTGCTAGATTTTTTGAGATTTTTACTGCATGTTGTGAATGAAATTGATGTAACTGCTTACTTTTACTATACTCTAGAAATTGATGTGATGGGCGATAGATTACCCATAGGTTAGGACTAATATTTTTATATTAATGATATTTTTTTCATGTGGCTATGCTCATGCAGCACTAAATAAAAGGGGGATAAATGTCATGATTTATACTAATAATGTCTTGTAAAGTTGCTTCAAAAATTACTCAGCCCCTCTAAGTAAATGAGGACTAAAAATCATTAAATAATAACTACTACAGGGGGACTACTTATCCCTCATAATTAAGAGCATGGCTAAGGATGGCTGTGATGAGTACTTTTTATTTTCATAAAAATTGCTTGAGATGATTATAACTGCTTGGGAATTTTATTAGGATAAACTTGCAGGAGAGGTTAGATTTTTACTACATTTAATTAATGTAATATTTGTAACGTATGTTTGAGTTATGAAAATATAACTTTGAGTTGGGATATTCTTATCCAACTCAAATTTCAAAAGAAGAAGGCATCCTCAAAGGGGAGAGTATTCTTTCATTTGGAAGATTGAGTTTAGATGGCTTTTATATATCTAAAGAGAAAATGCAATACCCCCCTAAAGGGGAGAATTATCTCTTCATTTGGATGTTCAAGCCACGATGAATCCAAGGAGTCTAAGGAGAAGATATCCAAGGAGTCCAATGAGGAGAGATACAATGAGTCCCACGAAAAGAAGTCTAAGGAGGCTGAAGACCTGAAGACCCAATATGCCACTGAAATTCATTTGCATCAGTCATAGGCTTAGAAATCTCGGTTATTGGCAGTGGTGCCTGACCACTTTACTTTTCTACAACCTAGTTTTGTAATTACGATTAGTTGGCCTATGGATATTTATTAATTAGTTTGATTATCTGGATGTGTTTTGATTTATATCGATTTCCTCTAGGGTTGCATGTTTTTCCTAGTTTATTAGCGACTTGCATACCACTTTTATTTTAGTCTGAATTTCGTTAGGCTCTTTAAGGACTAAAATATTTTTATACTCATAATTAAAAATCTAATATTTTAAGGTTTAAATAATTTAAAATTTTAATGACCTAGGGAACTGCCGGAATAGTCCGGGGATGCATGCATATTAATGCATTCTTCTTTCTCCTTCTATGAGACACTTCCTCATCTGTGGGGGGAAGAGTCCAGATAATCTAGCCTATGAGGATGAGGTGTTGAACCTGGGGAAGTATAGTCTCCTTCTAAAAATTATTTTATATTAAGCATGTTTTTAAAATCAGATGCATATTTGATTTGAATCTTCTAAACTAGCATGCATTGCATTAGAAATTAAATTGATTAAAACTTTAATTGCATTAGCCCTAGGAGCATTTATCCAACATAAGTACAAGGTCAATTAGGAAACTCTCTAGACGTCAGTCTTAACTTCCAAAAACTAAACCACCCACCCATCTTTCATAAATGACCAGAAAACATGGTTTTGAATCGATTAGATTGTTAGCTGGCTCTCCAATCAAGGCTAGGGTAAGTCCAGGTTTTACACTGCATTAGTTAGGACACGAGTGTTAGTGTGCGTGGAACACTAAACCTAATTTTTATTTAGGATTCAAGGCTATTATATTCGGTCTCGTAGTATGCCTCAATAGTGGGTAAGACCCTTCTCTTCAGGGACTATTAGTCCTACTTATCTATGTTACATGGATGATGCCATTTCCATCTTTCTCTCAAACATGTGTCGAGTGCTTGACTTTTTTTTCTCCAATTTCTTCTTTAGTACCTTAGTCCGTCCAAATGTCAGTATGAGCTATGTATGTCGACTAAGCCCTTTAAACCCTTTCTTTCCTTTTGAGTAAGACTTTGTAGTCTTCTCCTCTATGCCAATCCCATTTTGAAAAGGATTATGTATGATCCTTAATCGAGAGTTTTCTTGGGCTCCAGCCTGAGATGTAATTAACCATGGGGGCTTGTGCCTGTGGAAAACTGAATTCCACCATCTAATAAACCTCACTTGAGCTCATTTATCAGGTGTGGGAAACCCGTGACTTCGTTCAGGTCACATATATTACTACCCATTGGGTGCGCTGGTGAGAGCCGCTATCCTAAATGGTTAGTTGTATGCACGATCTAATCTACCCTTCCATTGGCCTATTTGCAATGAGCGCGGAGGCCTGCGATCATCTCTATCCCTCGGGGTAGGTGCAGTCGTATATCCCTTTGTAATCCTGCAGCCATAGCGGTGCACTTTCGGAGGTCCACACCACATTCTATAGGTTTGGTGCGCTAGAGGCGAACATCTTCCACCATTCATCTACAATTCAATAAACATGCAGTGGTTTGTTCAATTATATTTATTATAAATAAAAGCATTATAATTCATGTAAATATTAAATAAAATCTCAAAATTTTGTCATCTTACAAGTTGCATTTCTTTTGTCAATGTTAATGCAATTGGCTTCCCAAAGCTTTCCAAATTATTACGAAATAGCCTCACTCATTCATTGCCAAAGTTGGTTTAGCACAAATATCTTTATTGCTAATTCATTCTATTAAACCTTCCATAACATCTGGCTTGTTGTAGTAATTTTCTCTATCATACTAAATATGAGGGTTAAAAAAATAAGTTGCTGAATGTAGCCCTTGCATCAGCTGATTATCCCATCTTCTCTTAATGATGCTAATGAAGGGCTTGTACATTTTTTTGTTGTTTCTAAACATTGCCTTCATTGCTTTGCTAGCTCTATACATACCATCATAAACGTACCCAAGAGATGGATTTTCGTATGCACAAATGATTCTTAACAACCTAATTAAAGGCCCTAATAATTTGGAAATTAATAAATTATCATTCCAGAACCTTGCATCCAAAATAATTGAGGATGCCTATTTTCCCTTCATTGTCTTACATAACTTTGAATCAATGTAAGCCTTGTTGGTGATGAATGCTTATAAATCATGTTTATGATCATGAACACTTTTTAAGGTAATGAATATTGTTGAAAATCTAATTACTCCTTGTCTTACATTTTTTGTTCAGCCTACTCTTTTCCTTAACCATGTTAATATGAAAGTATGATTATATACAAAAATTGTAATCTTTGATGCTTTTCTTATAAGTTCTGTGATGTATGGCATGCTTCCAATATCCTTTTGAATGAGATTTAAGCAATGTGTAGCGTAAGGTGACCAATATATATTTCAAAATTTTTCATGCAATAACTCACCAGCTTTCTTAGTTTGCTGCATTATCTGTCATAAAATAAACTATGTTCTCTTGGCCAACCCATTCAATAATATCAGTGAATAGTGTACAAAATGTTATTGCATCTTTAACGACATCAGAAGCATCAATCAATTTTTAAAATGAAACTCCACAAAGATAATAAATAGGAAAATTTATCAATGTTCGACTTCTTGTATTTGTCCAACCATCAACAATCAATATACAACTAGTTTCTTTCCATGTCCTCCTATAAGAGTCAATTAACAACTTGCATTCATCTTTAGCATCTCTTAGTAGATTCACTCTCAATCTGTAGTAAGAGGGTGATTTGTAACCAGGTCCGATTGCAACAATTGCATCAATAGCCCATTATATAAAATGTGAATTTATAGCATTGAATGGAATGCAACTGTCATAGAACTTCCTAGTAATTCCCAAATCAGCATGGCGTATTGCATTTTTAGATGCAATAACACTTTTTAGGGATGGTTGATATCCTGGTTTTGTTCAAGGTGCAAAAAAATGATCAACTTCATCAATTTTTCTCTTTCATGTATCAATGTCTTTACCATGTGTATCAGAACTTTGTGATTTTATGACTGAACATGAACCCCTCTCTTCCTCAACTGGATCGACATTTGTATTGCTTCCTACCATCAGCAGTTTTGCACTTAGTAAAATGGTTCCAAGCAATATCCACCTTCTCCCGTATACTTTGAGTTGGAGGGGCCAGTTGATTATTTTGTTGATCCATTGTTAATATTAAACTAAAGATACGATTATAGATAAGATAATTATAAGAAACTTCACATTTCAATGTAAAAATAGTAGGAAATGTAAATCAAAGGATAATTTTAATTGAGAAACTTCAAAGAGAAAGCGACACATAATTGGGATGGTCAAATCCATAATTGGTATAATCAAGTATAGAGTAGTTCTAGTTCACAAGAAAATTTATTTTTGAACTAGAGAAATCTTAACTATGCTAATAACGTACATTTGATAATTGTTAATAGATACTTTCTTAAGAGTTAGATAAAGAGAAGAAACAAGCAAATTAATAATTTTACGAAGCATAAGGTGATCAGGCAGAAGGTCAAATTCAAAATTAAGAACAAGTTTCAAGTCCTGTTTTGGTTCACAAGAACATTCAAGTGTGGACTTAAACGTTGGTGCTGGTATAATTGGTTATAATTTTGATTTAAAATTGATGGTACAAGCTTCCCTTGATCTCCTAAAGAACAAAATTCAAGTTAAAAATATGGTCTAAATCTGATTAGGATAAGATTAGCTAACAGACTAACATTACTATATGCACATGAAAGTAAATAATGAAGTTAAATGAAAAGTGAAGTGAGAATTTAGTGTGTGTGTGTGTTCCCTTAGCTGCTTGATATTTTTGGCTAATGGGTATCAATCCACTAGTGTATTATGCTTAAAAAGGTCCCTAGTGTTCTACCCTCCTAACATTCCTCTCCTTCTTCCCACTTCTACTCCCAGCCAACCATCTCTATGAATACATGGCTAGCTCCTAATGAGGATTGACCCAACAAACCAGATCAATACCAAATGAAGGACAATTCCTAAATGATCTCTTATCATTTAATCTTAACCATATAGATTACACAATACTTACTCCATCCATCAGGCCTAGCACTAAAACTAAATTCAAAAACTTTATGCCCTTCATATATGTCCATACCCTCTAATTGCAATGAATGCCAAGCATAAGCAAATTAAGTTGGCTTGGTTCCCGTGAGATGGAAATAAGAGAACAAGTGAATAAACTCACTGGCAGTTATAGAGAAGGATGCAAAATTAGATTCAATCTTAGATTGAAGTTCATAATAAACTAGAGGTTCAATTATAAAATCTTATGGGATGTAAAATCAATTGTAAACTAAAATTTGAACTAGCCGTGGCTTCTGTCTTAGAGAACCAAAGAAGACATGACAAAATCAGAGAAGAAGTTTGGAGTACCAAACTGAAGAAAATATGCCGAACAAGCTGAACTTCAAAAAAAATTACATTTTAGAATAGGAAAATCAAATTAAAAACATACATGAAAAAAAAAATACATTCATTGATTCAATGATTCATGCAAGTTTTGACAAAAAAAAAAATAGAGTTTAGAAATAAATGATATAAACTAGAAAGAGTGAGGTTTGCCTTCTGTCTTCGTGAACGAGCATGCCTCTTCAGTGATAGCTTCCGGCTTCATGAACAAGAAGGAGACGTCGCGAGATGGGAACATAAGGAAGAGCCAAAGAAGAAAATGCAAACTGACGAAATGAAGCACGCAAAATATGAAATAGATTTTCTTTTATTCACATAAAGCATCACCATCTTTGCATCTTAGCTGTTCGATCTTCTCAATTTCACTAAAAAGTCATTGTAGCTCACCCGGGGCAAGTTCGGCGGTCTAACCGCCGGTTCGAGCTGCTGCACCACAGTTTTATGATATAGCGGTTTTGATTTGAACCGTAACCAGCCAGTTAGCCGGTTCGTGGTTCAACTGGTGGAACATGCTGGTCTGGTGCGGTTTTGAAAACCTTGATTTTAACCTTCATTTGATTTAAAGAGAAAATAAAATAAAATCTTATATTGCAGCCCTTTTGTCTCTTGCTCAAGACAAAAATTAAATCAACCTTTTCTCACCTTCTTTATTAAAAGAGAAGACCTAGCTGCTCTTGCCTTCATCCCTCAAGAAAATCAAGCTAATCTTCTCTTGTTTCAACTTACAGGAAGGGATAGAAGTTCCCCTAACAACAGAATTTTGCTTTATTTTTTTTCTCTTTTTTGTCAGTTTGCTGCCCTCTTTTTCTAGATTGAGCAGGCTGAGTGGAAACAGAAAAAGACCAACCTGCCCGAAAGTGGCTTGAATCCAATGGCCTATGATCAGTCCTTACTATAATGCGCGACTGCTAACAGTAAAAAAAGGATTACTTGGCTCTTTTAATATTTATTTAAAATCAAGCCAACTTGAATGGAAATTGTGTTGAATTGGATTCGATTAAAATGATTTGAGTATGACCTCAAAGTAATTTGGAGAGATTTGATTTAACTTAATTTGGACCAAATTAATTTGATTAAAATTTATTTGATCTATCTTGACTCAACTCGACTATAAAAAAAACAACTGAGGATGTGAATCTCATTTCTAAAAGGAGGCCAAAAAAATATGTTCAAGAGAGGATTCCCCCTCCCAAAGCATACATTTTAGGTGGCTCACAAATTCATAATTATGACTTTATTGATAGCACTAAATTGCAAATCACCCATGCCCTAAAGCGAACTGTCGAATAAGTACTTCTTTAACATCCATACACTTAGCAAAGAAGCTAAATAGGGGCTTAAAGTCACAATGAGCTGAAAGCAAGAAGGTTAATTTTTTGTTTTAAATTAAATTAAAATATATTATAATAGAGCTCCCATTGTTGATTAATATATTACTTATCTAGTAATTAGTAATAAGGGATCTGATGACCATAGAAACTTGATAGGAGTTCCAATTGGAGGGCCTATTTTCTTCATAAAAGTGAATAAGGTGACTTTCATGACTGACACTCATAAGATGGTAGAGGAATCCACTATGCCATTTTAAGGCCTTTGAGGTTGGTCTCCATGAAATTGTCCCTTAATTCTTCTCCTATGATGGTGGGTGTTGACCTAATTTTATATGACGTCAATGTTATGTTTCAATCCAAAAATCAACTCCAAGTTTCCAAACTCATTTCTAAATTCAATTTCTAAACCCTAAAGCACTTGAAATTCCCTTTCCCATAAGAATACTTGAGCCTGTTTAAAACTCTAGATAAAGCCTTTGAATCTTGATTTGGTCATTTACCTATTGAACACTAATCTCTTTAAAGTTTTCCTAGTGTGCTATGGAAGCCTTTATGCCCTTCCAAACATTAAACAATAAATCATTCAAGCATGAAAACCTTTGAGATGATTTAAACTAATTCATAATCATCATTGTAATGATTTGAACCTATTGGAGTCCATGGTTGACCATGATTGACCTAAGTTGATCCAATTTGACCAATGGAACCCTAAATCTTGATCATGTGCATGAAGAATCTTGTAAATATGTATCCAAACCTATGATTTATCCCTATACCCCTAAAATCATCCTTGTGCATGCCTAAATGAAATTGCCCCCATGATTGACCAGAAATAGTGATCTTGACCATATGGATTCCGTTCGGCATAAAACATGAATTCATGTATATAATCTATTTCAAACTCAATAAATTCATGCTACACATTCCAAAAAATCACTCAAATATGTTTAATTGTATTAGAGCCCATAGTCCTTGTGCATGCCTAAATGAAATTGCCCCCATGATTGACCAGAAATAGTGATCTTGACCATATGGATTCCGTTCGGCATAAAACATGAATTCATGTATATAATCTATTTCAAACTCAATAAATTCATGCTACACATTCCAAAAAATCACTTAAATATGTTTAATTGTATTAGAGCTCATAGTGAGACATGGTTGACCATGATTGACCAAACCCGCCATTAAAGGTCATTTTGACCAAAATATGCATTTTATCATGTGTAGAGCTTAGCATGCCTTCAAACCACTTCTAATCAATTACATGAACCATTCTAAACCCAATGTACCCAACCATTATTCTTGGTCAACCTAAGTTGACCAAATGGTCCATATGGGATTCCTCTTTGAATTCAACTCAGCCTTGTGGACTCATGACCCCACAAAGCATGTAAATTTGTTCATTAGGTCCCCATGAGCTAACTTTAGCCTGCCTAGTCCTTGGGCCCACCTAGTTTAACCAGTTGGGCTAATGAAAGTGCACTCAATGTGGTCTTATTAAGATAGACACCATATAAACTAAATCAACTTGAACCAATGTATACATCACGAACATGTGAACTTCTTGTACCTATTACAATAAGCCTAGCCAATGGGCTAGCTTGGGTTAGCCAATTGAGCTAACCCAAGCTCACCAAAATAATGTTTTATGAACCATCCCATGTATCAAGCCCAATTGGGCTAATATATTTTATAGTATCTCTTTCCTAGACCCTAGTAGCCTACCCAACCAATCCTTAACATTGGCCATGTTTGAGTTGGTTGGAATTTTCATCAAAATATCCTTAATTTCATTGATTTAACTTTAACATCCTAGCCAAGTCACAATATATGGGTTGTGATGCAAGGTTTGCACGGTCTACATTGAATGCATGAACTAAGTTTATTCTCTAGGATAAAATTTGCTTAAGTTTCCTTTAATATGTAATACCCACTAAATATGTAAGTGTTCATGTCAATCAAGTAATAAAGTGATTGACAGATTGTTTAATCCACTGGAAGTGTTATGGTAACCAACAAGTAAGCTAGTATTATCTACTACAATTGTAATGTTTATCCTACTGAACAAATATAAGGGTTGAAATTAAGTTACTATAGAGCATTACAAGAGAAAATTTATGATAGCACATAATAAAATATTTTTGACTAATGAATACATATTACCAAAGTTTTTATAATGAGCTCCTCTTTTTTTTAATGTGGATTAAACCATATGCTTCACTAGATCTCTTCTTAGCTTATAGGGATGGATGTTTATGACCTTCCTACAAAAATTATATCTCCATAGAGCCTAAAAGGTTAAACATCATATGTCTAGACAAGCAAATATTTCTTTCTAATACTCATATTTATTATAATATTCCTCTGTCAAGGTAATATATCACACTAGTTTTTTACTATACGCATGGCCACTAAATATTAAATTAAGTTTGAGAGATATTGAAAACATTTATTTCTCATTCAAAGAATTTTAATCTATATTAGTACTAACATTGGATTCATATGATCAGCCCAAAATAATGAAATTAGACAGACCTGATATGTAAAGAAAGAAAATCAAATTTCATTACCTTCATAAACGAGAAATTGCAAGAGTAAAAATTATTTCAAATGTCACCTGGATAGTACAAATGCACTCTCAACGCTCATTGCTCCTCCAAATATTTATATTCTTACAAAGAGATATGCTAACAATTTCCAAATGTAATATCCTTTTTCTCCTTTAGCCTCCCTTAGATTTTACTCTTAGGGGACACTAAAGTTTAGACTAATGTAGATATAAATTATAATAGAACTCCCCACTAAAATGAATTGAAGAACTATTATATACTTATATAGAAATGTACTCAGGCGCCAAAATGCTTGACGTGGTGGCACCACATCTTGTAGAAAGAACTAGCACCTCGATACTTTTGGGATATCTCCACTGTAACGTTCGACTGATTAGGCACATCTAGTGGTTGAGCTGATGTGTCACTTGGTTGATTTGATATGGCTCCATTTGTAATTAATTGATTTACTATGGTACTATAGAGGTTGAGTGCTATGGCACTTGAATGTATAATTAGGCACTACAACATTATGAAGCTTGGTGCTCTAGAGCTTAAATTCCTAAGACTTGGGTGTTGTGGTGTTGATTTTTAGCACTGCAATGTTGTCAAGAAATACAACACTGATATTGGCTCCATCATGGCAATGAATTAATTATTCTTTTTTTTTAAGCTCTAGCACTGTGATTTCTTGATCTGGAACTAGGGCATTTTGGTCTTAATTATGCTAGTGATTTGAGTGTTATAGCATTGATTCAACAACTATGGAATTTTCTTTTTTTTCTTGAGACATACATGTATAACAATATCTAAAATAATATTTTTACTGATATTTAAGATAGTAAAATACTACAAAATGTATATTTAACAAATTTTCCCCAACTTAAATTCTTGATTGTCCACAAGAAATTATGTAATAATCACCTAGTGGTTAGCCTATTAGACTAAATAAAAATTCATAATTTAAGATTATCAAAATGTAAGAAAATACTTCACTATTTAGTTGTAATTTTGAATAATTAAAGCTATGCAATTTAAAATTGAATGATCACAAGTAATTAACTAATTAATGCTTATGATTTCTTTGATATAGATTACCCACTAGAAACATAAGTATATGTATTGATCAAGTATAAAATTATTAAGAGAGTGTCGTTCCCAAGAGAAAGTATTATACTAGATTGCAATTAAACTACTATTGTCTATTATAGATGTAGGATTTCCCCTACTGAATAAAAATTAAGGGTTTTGGATTCTTCCACTCATGGAGAAAAAGCAAAAAAATAAATGAGATACAAAATATTTAAAATGTCTTAGACTAATGTATGCAAAATAAGATAGTTTTCCTAATGAGACTCTTAAATATTTATGTGGATTAGAGCTGTGGGTCTCTTGATCTTTATCAATCTTGTAGGGATCAATGAGAGATTTATGATTTTTTATAATCCTAATCTCCATAAAATCTATAAGGTTTAGCATCATATGTCTAAACATGCCAACATTCCATTCCAATACCCTTACTTGTACCAATATTCCTTCTTCAAGGTAGTATATCACACTAGATATTAACTATACACAGCCATTATTTGCATTAACTTAAGAATTGGTGACGTTGAAAACATCCATAATTTTTTCAAGGAAAAATAGTCTACATTAGTACTTTCAATGTGTTCAGAACAATAGCCCAAAACTTAGATATTAGTCTTATATCATAAAGATAGAATGCAAACACATCTTCATTTCTAGTGTAAAAGAGAACATACATAAGAAAAGCAAGGTAAAATGTCACCTAAATAGTACAAAGGTACTCTCCACACTCCTTCCTAATATATGATTGATCAAAACAAGATAGGTTATGATCTTGAAATAAAAATATATTGCTCTTCATTAGCCTCTCTTAGACTTGACTCTAAAGGGGCGTTATAGAAAAGTACAACCCCATACTATTTTTCACAAAACCTCCTAAAAACTAAAAACTAAAAACTTTTTTACTAAGAACAAAAATGTATTTAGGCATCACGACACTTGAAATGGTGGCATTGAGACATTATAAGATGAACTAGAACCTTGTCACAAATGGACTTGTTCAATTGTGAAGTTGTGCTGACTTGACTTGTTTATTGGTTGAGCTTATGTGTTGCTTAGCTATGTCATCATGGCTCTATCTTTCATCAACTACTCTGCCATGGTGCTACCAAATTTTAGTACTATGGAGCTTGAATGTGCAATCCGGTGCTACAGTGTTGTAATACTTAGTTCTCTACCACTCAAACTCTTGAGATCTAGATGTTACAGCGCATATTTCTAATACAATGGTGCTCTAAAGCGCTGTGATTCCGACCTTCGCTCAACTAGGGTGCCAAATTATTTGCCATTTTTTTCGAGGCTCTGACACTACTATTCCATAATCTTGTGCCGAGGCATTGTAGACACTTCAACACTGGTTGTTGTAATGCAACCATGCTTTTTCAACACTAGTAAATTTTTCTCCTTTTTTTCTAAACATCCTATATAACATGAACTAAAATATCATATTTTTGCTAATTTTTAAGATAAAAAATAATATAAAATGACAATTAAAAATTCTCCTAGCTTAAACTCTTGTTTTTCCCAAAACAATGGTGTAATCACCTATTGATTAGATCCTTAACCTAAATAAAAAATACTAATTTAAAATTAATAAAATGTAAGAACATACTTCACTTTCTAGATGTAATTTGGAATGATCAAAGTTTTAATTTTAATTTGAATAAACATAAATAATTATCTTAATTAACCATCCTTATTATTGCTTGAATTGAGCTTATCCACTATAAGTGTATGTATTGGTTTTGACTTATAATTTTTTATATGAATAATATATCATTTAGAGATTAGTGCTTATAGTTATATAAGAAGTTCTTTAGTGCACCATTCTATGTATTAGTTCTCTTACCTTATCTTATTTGATTTATGTATTAGGATGCTTTTTAGAATTGTGCTTCAATAGATGCCAATTTTTGAATGTACTCATCTTTTCCTTGTACAAAATTATCAATTGATTTTTTTTATATATTTTTAACTTTTCCATAATTGGAATACATATTAATGATTTTAAATATCTTCTTTGCCTTTATCCCTCCAACAATGTTAAATAAATTAATGTAGGAATTTAATAAGATTGCTAATTCCATAATGAGCTTATAATGATCTTCATAAAATTAATCTACACATTTTTTTCTCCAAAGTCAATTACTCGTACTTCAATTCAGCTGTCAGTGTTTAAGTATTGTATAGCTTTTAAGCTCAAACAAGATAATAACTTAGGTAATTTTTGTTAATTAATTGTTATGGTTTTTTAATGATAAATTAAAGTGATTTGTTCATTAAAACTATCACATAATGTTTATTATTATTCTTAATTAAACAAATAATTACTATTTTTATTTTGACTAAATAAATAACCAATATATAAGCGTTATGTTGAGAACAATTTTTAAGAGCTAAGCAGGTGTAGGAAGTTTAATTAAATGTAGATGTTAGAACGAAAATAATATAAACAAAAATTAATAAAGACTATCATAAGTAAACATAACATAACACATAAAAATAAAAACTTGACTATTCATTAAAATGATAAAAAGATCCAAGGAAATGATGCACATACTAGTGAAGATGAAAAGATATATATAGTGCATGAAGCACTATTCTCTAGATAAAATATCCATCCATATATTCACAAACATGTCATCAATAATGGTTATCATAGCCATCCACCAGATCATAATACCATGGGGATCTCCCATCAAGCAAAGAACTCAAAATAAATAAAAGAAAAATAAACTACAAATCACAATAACTACATCCCCTACTCACTCCTCTCTCGCTCTCTCTCTCTCTCTCAAGCGTACAACTCAATAATAAAATAACAACCCATAATTACTTAGAATTTATATTTTCCTGCTCCTCCTCCTCCTCCTCCTCCTCATCATCATCATCAACATCACATCAAGTCCAAATGAAAGACTCATATTCTAGAGCAATAAGAAACTGAAGTTGGTTTGGATTTTAACAAAGGGCCTCCTTGTGAACATCCCAGCTAATGCTTCATTGAATTCAATAGTATTATTGTAATGGCTCTCCTGTAAGTTAGATATATTAGTGAATACCATAGTTTCCTAAAAACATAGATTATTTATCTTCATATGAATCAGAATATCTATTAATTTCATTAATTTACTTGTAAAGGAACTTATATTTCAAGTTCTATTATAAGTCAAGTTTCAAAAATTAGCTTCTTTGCCCACATACATTTATAATATGCAAACCAGTACTTATTTAACATTGCACATGGGCTTCAGTGTAGTAGCCCTTGCACAGTTTTTGTTGTATTAAAGCAATGCAGTGCAACTCTTACATGAAACACCATAGTATTAACACATTGTATTAAATGATTCATATCATGATTGTTCGACATATTTTACACTAGATGCCGGTTACCTAATGCAATTCTCTACTTACATCATTCAATTCATGAGACCTGGCATGGTAACTCATGTTCTCATCATAAAAATTAGTGACTCGATCTAGCTACTCCCCCAAATATGCCACCTACTCTCCTAAGGGCTTAGAAGACTGGGTACTCCTACTACTTCTGGGTCTACTAGTCATCCTTAGCTTATTGGGTTTAATATCTTCTTGTACACCAAGTCTTTTAAAGCTCTATAATTTTCTTTTAGTTAGCAAAAAAATATGAAAAAGTTATTCCTCACATAGATCCCCTCCAACTCCAGTAACAATACATAGAGCGTAAATTAAAGAAGGGGGACTAAGACCTACAAAGTGGTTCACTTAATGATATACATAAGAGATGAATGAATATGTTTACCAACATTAATAGAGTGCCCCACCTAAATAGAATAATTTAAAATAGCCTAATCCATAGTGATTTCACTAATGGTTTTACTTGGCAAAAAGTCAATAGAAAAAATTAATACAATGCATTAGAAGTTTTAGTAAAACATTTAGCATGAAAATTTGTTACCTTACCATCTCTTTCTTTTCAAATATCTGCACTATGAGGTTCACAAAGCCTTCTCAAAATTTCTTAGTGGTCAATGGGTGCAAAGCTCCATAAAAATCATCATACTCTTTATCTGTTTATTTATAAAGTCGGTTAATAATGGAAGGATTAACCCTCAAGTTTTGCATGATTTGGCTTCAATTTTTGGTCAACCACTACAAACTCATAAATATACTTCTCTAGATCAAGGTCATATATAGCTAGAGCTTTGGTTGAAATGAATATCTTGAAAAAATATCCTAATGAAGTTTGGCTTAGACCAGAAAGTTTGGGTTACAAATAAAATGTTGAAAGAGAAAACTTGCCCTTCTTTTGCAATCTTTATAAAATTTTTGTTCAGTCTCATGCCGATTATTTTATTCTTCATGCTCATCATAGAATGGAAAAATAATAAAAAATTATTGTTAATTTTGTATATACACCTATCTCTGTGATATCTTCTAAGGAGAATTATCCTAATAATGAGGAAAGATAAATCCATAATGTTACAATGTATCTAACTAAGCAATTGTTGATGAACATATGGCCTCTATTCATCAAGACACTCTAAATTTGGAGAGAACTAATATTTTTTCTGGTAATATCAATTTGGATAATTTGGATGATCTATTAGAGTGGGAGGTCTACCTTAATTTTTACTATTAATCCTATTATTGACTAATCCCATTATATGATTCAGAATGCCATTCAATCTTCTACTCCTTCTAAATCTTTACTTATGGATAATGTTGAGGATTTGGATGTTAACCCTATTATTTCATTGGAACCATAAAAAATGAAAGGTGTGTGAGACAAAGAATTGGTTATTCTTAATATGTTAGTTTATAATTATGTTAATGTTGTTGTTCACTATTCTGATAGTCCTTATACATATATATTTGATGGTTTAGAGAAAGAGGGATTTTTTTCTTTGAAAGATCCCTCTCCCTCCAAAAGAAATAAGGCTATTTATGATGATTTTATTCCTATAAAAAATAATAAACAAAAAGGAAAGGATAAAAAACTATCTCACAACACCTAAGCCCACTAGGTCCTTTACTTCTCAATAACATGATTATATTTATTGCCCTTATTTGGAATATTAAGGGGGTGGGGGGAAACTTGTCTAAGGATCGTGTTAGGAATCTTTATAGAATTCATGGAATTTTAATTCCATATGTTAATGGAACCTTTGATTTCCTCTTTGTTGATGCTCTATACTGTTAAGAACTTTGGTTTTAACAATGGTTTTCCAATTACACAAATAAAATCTGGATCTTTCAAAATAATCACTTTAAGCTGGATATTATTGGGGATTTCATGCAAGTGGTCCATACAATCATTTAATTTAATCATTTCACTTGAAATGCCTATTTTGATATGCATCTTGATCGAGGATTGAAAGTAACTCTATTTAGGATTAGCTTCTTGACTTCTCTTCTATATCTAATAGGTCTTGGATGGTTAGTCGGGACATCAACACTATTTCTTACTCTTTTGAAAAGAATTGAGGTAATGCTCCTAATTTTCATTCTATGGATGACTTTTATCATATGATTTTAGATTATAACCTTGTTGAAATTGGTTACTCTTGTGCCAATCTCACTTGGTACAAAGCTAATTTGTGGCAAAGACTTGCTAGGTTATTTTTTATTAATCAATAGCTTTATGAATATCCTCTTACTCATGCTGAGCATTTAAGTAGAATCTTATATGATTATTCCCCTCTACTAGTTTCTATTAATAATTAGAAAAATGTTTTTCCCTATTGCACTTATATTTCAGAATATGTTGGTGGGAAAAATTATGTCTCACCACACAGATTTTAATTTTCTCCTATTTTATAATCGAATACTGCATTGAGAAT